>NW_027186296.1:71690619-71708063 GCF_028583685.1 Petaurus breviceps papuanus | reverse complement strand
TGTCTCTCTCTATCTCTGTCTCTGTATCTGTTTCTCTGCCTCTGTCTTTCTCAGTCTTTCTGTCTCTGTTTCCCTGTCTCTGTCTGTCTCTCTGTCTCTGTCTGTCTGTCTCTCCTCTAAGTCAGGGACTGATTACATAATCAAACAGACTGTTGTGACTCCCCTAATATTTTAAAAGCTCCTTCAGGACTGATTCATCTTTTTCATCCTCAGTATCTGGTACCCACAATGCTGGACATAAGCTAGGCATGAAATAAGTATTTGTTGAATGAATGAATGTGTACCAAATAAAAACATAGAAAACTGTTTATGGGTCCATCTCTTTTCCTCTTCTCTTCCCCCTACCCTTACCTCTTTGTCAAAAATATCCAGGAATTTACATTAGATTAAACTGTGAACCATGAGATAGGTTTTTTTTTTTTCAGATCATTGGTGGAAAGTAGATACTTGAAGTTTCCTTAGTAAGTTTGATTTCTCCCAAAGTAAATTTTTATTGTTATTTTGGCTGCAATGTCTACTGAAATAAATGAAAGCTGTTTTCTGAGAAAAATCAATGATTTTCCAGCTTTCCATGAGTGTATTGAAGTGTACTTACATCATTCAATTTGAAATCTATGACTTTGAGTAAGTCATTGACCCTTGGCTACTGAAATGGATTACACTGAATGAATCCACAAGATTAAAAGGTAAGTTATTCATATTTCCTTTTAATTATTACAGAATGATGAAGCTAGAGAGGACTCCAGAAACTATCAGGTCTACTCCCTTATTCTTTGATTGATCAGTTCCTAAACTCTTTAGGATAGATAAAAGTCAGTTCCATTTTAAAGATTTATAGGGGAGGAAGATTCCATCATCTCATTTGATTCTTTTTTTTTCACTTCAACTATTGATTGCCTACTTCATGTAAGGCACAACACAAGGATTTGTGAGAGAGACAGAGGAAGAGGACAGTGACTGTTAAGCTTTGTTGAATTGACATGCACACAAAAGGAGGTAAACTGTTTCACTAGGGCAAGTAGATTGAACAGTGGATAGAGCACTGAACTTGAAGTTAGAAAGCCCTGAGTTCAAATTCAACCTCAGATACTTATTCTCTGAATGACCCTAGGCAAATCGCTTATCCTCAGTTTGCCTCAATTCCCTCATCTGTAAAATGGGTGTGATAATTGTAAGGATAAAATGAAATAATATTTGTAAGAGCTTAGTATAGTGCCTGACACAGTAGGTATGATGATGACGATAATGTGAAAGTGAAGTCAGACAGACACAAAGTCAGATGACAGGTGAGTCAGAAGAGATACTGATTCAGTAGAAAGGGGTTGATGGCAGGAGTCCTTTCCAATTAATCTGATTAGATTACAGGAAAGTTGTGAGAGGGAACCAAAGAGCACCTCTCCACAGAAATTGGGTGTGCCCACTGGTACCTTACTGAGAAAGCACAGGGAAAGTTCTGGTGATTGGCTGACCATAAAGGAAAGTTGAAAAGTAATTTGAAGAGAAAGGTTAAGTGAAGGGGTTGGATGTGATCACCTCTGAGATATCTTCAAGTTCTAGGTTTATGGTCCTATGATTCTATAACTTGCCTAAGTTCACACAGCTGGTAAATATTTATTTGAGGCAGAGTATGATCCAACTTTTCATCATAGCAATTATTATTGGCTAGAGGTCTTAAACTGATCTCTAGTCTTGGATGAAATTTAGTATCTTCTTTAGGCTATTATATTCCAAAGAAACCCCAGCTCCAAGAAGATCTGATAATAACATGCTGGGGGGCCCTAGTGGCCTCCCATTTTCTAGGGGGTTGTGTTTCTATAAAAATGATTGGACCCTTGACTTACATCTCAACTATGACCTTACTTAAAAGCTATGGGAGGGTATATGCACCTCCAATATATTCCTACTCTAAAGCAGCCATTCTCGTTTCCTACACGGTCTCTCTTTTAATCTAACAGAGCGCAAGTCAGTTTTGTGGCATACACACCTCTCTTCTTAAAGTCCAAGAGAAAAATAAAAACTAAATTAAATAAAAATAAATAAATAAAAATATTGGCTTGCTTTCAAAGACCATATAGAAGGGACACTGTTTTGACAAGAGTTTGTCCTCTTGAGTTTTGTTAGGACAAGCACCTTTAAGCATATACTGATACTCCACAAGGAGGTATCCCTCATCTTTGGATGGAACCTGTTCCACGATAGCTCTGAATCACCTTCCAAAATGAGCATAAACTTAATCTGTTCCAGTATTAGGGTCTTCGAATGAAAAGCAACTTTGTCTTAGATAGAGGGAAGAAACTCTCCATCTATTAATTCCTTTCATAGGAAGAATAGGGAGATAATGTTCTGGTCATCTTGCCTTGCCATTTTTAATGCCTTTATGAATTCCATTAGTTTTTCTTATTATACCTATTCACTTTAGTTTCTGAATTGTAAAACCTATTTTCATTAAATCCCCATATTTCCTTTGCTTATTGTCTTTCTTCATGTTTTCTTTCCCAGTCTCATTCCCTTTGCTGCTGCAGAATCCTGCATCTATTTGCCCCTCCTTGGCTCCTCATCATTGTGATTATTTGATTGTGCTATGTTTGTTTCCATGAGCTATTTGCTTTCCTCAAGGAATTTATTACTAGTGGAGCCTAGGATTGTTGTTAGAGAAGCTCCTTTTTTATATTGCCTGAATCCTTGCAAAAGTGTGGAATGTGTTATCCCTACAACCTTTACAATCAAGCTGTTTTTTTTTTCCTGGGCTCAGGCAAACTTTCAATAATTCGATCATGATTTCTATGACAATGCAAATGCTTAAATGCATATTCAATATAAGCCTTCATATACTTGAAGACAATTATTCAGTCATCTCCAAGGTCCTATTAAAATCCAAAATTCTCTAGATTTTTAAGTCATGTCTTTTTGAGGGTAAAGAACCTTAACCCAAGACACAATTTCTATCCTCTTAACCAATTAAAATACTTTTCTCTGGAACATCTCCAATTTTTCCATTTCCTCCTATATAATATAACTCATATTTATAAGGTATTTTATGGTTTAAAAACATTTCCCTCACAGTGATTCTATGGGAAAGAAAGTGTATAAGTGTGTGTGTGTGTATCATGTATATCTATATAAATTTTCCCCAACTTATGGAGAAGAAAAATGAAAGTGTTTAAACAACTGCACATAGGCTTTTAGCTGGTGTCAGAGCTGTCTTTGGAACCTATATCTTTGTACTTCAAGTTCATTACTTTTTACCACCTACTTAGGCTTCTATGTTCTGTGGTGACCAGACAAATTTAATGAGGCCTACTTTTTCTGTTTGGAGAGAGAAAGGTATATGAATGCCATAGACTCAAATGTGATAAATCTATTCAGTGGATTTAATCGGATAGGACTCTATGTGCTAGGACTCATAAACGTATAAATCCTTACTGCTCTTAAAGAAACAGATAATGTTAGAGTTGGAAAGGACGTCAGTGGCCATCTAGTCTCACTTGTTCCTTGACAAGAATCATCTCTACAACATGGTGAATTCACCCTAGTGAAGGGTGACCCACAGCCTCAAGATGAAGTCCATTCTACTTTTTAAAAGATCGAATTGTTGGGAAATATTTCCTCAAATGTTATCTAAATCCACCTCTCTACCATTTATATTTTTGTCCCTAGTTCTGTCCTCTGTTTTCAAGCAGAAAAAATATAATATCTCCTCCATTAAGTTACATTAACTCAATGGTAATGGTCATCAATTCACCTTATTTGCCTTTATGTTCACAAGGTTTCAAAACACAGAATAGACTCAGAAATACCTCACCTTTGAGCCCAGTCATTTCCAGTCAGTTATACTATCCCTTGGAAAACCATACATTCTTGTGACTTACACTACTCCCCTGCACATGGACCCAATAAGGAGGAACACTGGGGTTTGTTTCTCCACATTTGCACTCCATAGATTGTCATTCTTTTGCCAGCAACACTCTGCTCATTAGGGCTCTGATGATCTGTTGCCACTTACTTCCATTCTTGGTAGAGGTTGAGTCCTTATGTCCATTCTTGCTGTCCTCTGCTCTAGGAAGGCATAATAATTCCTTTTGAAACCATTTCTGTCTTAATCTGTTTCAGTGATCTCTAACATTTGATTTACTTCTAGTAGCTGGTGCTAGCTTTTAAAAATCTGAGTCATGGATGGAGAATATTGGAACTCCACTAACTTAGGTCTTTCTTACTTGAATAGTATTGAATGCTGTCAGTCTGTTTTTTTTTAAACATTCGGTCTTATTATACCTGAATTCTAAGACTTCACCCACTACATACAAAGTCTTTTTGGGGATCTATGGTATCATGTCTTCTTTGGTTGACCTGAGTTGGTCTCTGTTTTCTATTTGGGGTATACTCATTGTGAGTTTGTAGTAATTTATCATCTCTTTCCACAAAAACTGGATGAGAATGCCTTCTTCCTGAGTTAACTCCTTCTGTCAGTGTATTTCTTTGTTTGGAAAATCATGGAAAGGACTAGGTTATACAAGCTGTCCTGGGCTGTTGCTTTTCAAAGATCCTAGATTTACAAGCCTTCCAGCTCAACCTTGTCATTTTATAGAAGAGAAGTTGAGACCTAGAAAAGTAAAGTGACTTGCTGAAAATGACCATAGCAATGGTCATTTATTTCATCATTTTTAAAAATCATATCTATAGCATAGGTTGGCTTTGAAAACAAGTCCTCTCCCTCCAAATCCAGCACTTTTTCCCACAGTACCACGCTATCTCTTTGAAAGGGAAGGTGGATGATCAGGAGTATGGTGGGAGAAGGTCAGCTCTTCCTTGTGGGCTAAGATTTATGTCCTCACCACACCATCTTGATTTTTTCTCTAATTGTTCTACATGTATCAGTAGTACATTAGCCTCCTCTTGGCAATTACATTTCGGGCAGCTTATAAACAGAGTTCTTTTGTTTTTCTTCCGTTGTATTCTCTTTCACAGTTCTTAGCTCAGTTCTGAGAAGACAGACATTTACTAAATATTGGTTAACTTGACTTGAATTATGATCAGGAGAAGAAAGGGGCAATATAAAATCCTTCCATTTTGAACATTCATAGCTCTTTAGGGAACTAGTCACAGTAGTACTAAGAGGTGGCATGTAATGAAGAAAGGCAAAATATTAGAGAGAAATAATGAAGTTTTTCAACTTAACCACTCTTTTCATCTGATTAAGTATAGCTTTCTTAATGATAAGATAATGAATCTTAATGATAAGATTCTAATTAGAGGGAAGGGGTAGCCCAATCCACAAGGTAAATCAAACTAGCCAATTAGCTGTAGTCAGCCCAGATGGAAATGACCCTAAAGAGGAAAGTGTTGTCTGGGGGATTTCCAGGTTCCAAATGATAAGAAGATAATTAGGAGTAGGTTTAGTTCAGGAATGAGATGACACATGGAAAAGTGGTTAGGTTGTAAGGAATTGCAGTCCTTTGAGGGAAAAGCAATGCCTGAAGTTCACATTTTAATGAGAATTTTCTTGACATTCAATGAGTCATTTTCTTTTTTCCGCATCTAAAGAGCTGTGATCAAACTGGAAGAGAATGAAACTTTTCCTGAAGGGAAAACCCATCAGTTTTGCTTGTTCATTGAGAAGAGCTCTTGAGTGAGAAGGATCTCCATAGATAAGTTCCTGTGATTTGCAGAAGAGGTGCTTATTTAGGAGACTATAGCAAATGACAAACATGTGTCCCAGTAGCACACAAATCTGCACACACACACATCCACACAAGCAACTTCTTTACTTATGCTTATGTTACAAGAAACAACTTGAGGAAGGAAGAAGGTTGATTTATTCACATATTTCTTCCTAGGGCCCTGTACATTTTGATATGTAGGATTCATTAATTTAACAAGTATTTATTAAGTATATACTGTGTCTCAGGCACTGTGATAGAAGCTGGGGATAAAACAAAAAACAACCCCCCCCCCATGAAGCTCTCATTGTCCTCAAGGAAGTTGTATTCTGTTAGAGGAAAACAACATATAAATGCAAAATTTAAAAAAGATACAAAGACATTTGATTTCCAATGATCCCCATAAAAGCAATCATAGCAAACACATAGCAGATGGTGATTTGTAAATGGTAAGTACTTAATACATACTTTAAAATTAAATTGAATTATTTTTTTCTGGTGATCTGGGAGCCAATTAAAAAAAATAATGTGGTCTAAACTATGTTCATTTTTAAAAGCAGCCACCTCATTCTTTTGACTTATTTTAAATTATTGGGGAAGTGGATCTTAATCAATCAATCAACTGATCATCATGAATCAACAAACATTTTTTATTATCTACTATGTGACATATACTGTGCTGAGTACTGAGTATACATAAAGAGGAAAAAGACAGCTTTTGCCCTCAAAGGGCTTACAAACTAGTGAGAGAGACAACATGCAAACAAATACATATATATATATATACATACATACATACATATAATGACCTATATGCAGGATAAATAAGAAATTTGTAACATAGGGAAGGCGCTGGGATTAAGAGGGGTAAGGGAAGGCTACCTATAGAAGGTGATATTGTAATTGGACCTTAAAAGGAACCAGGGAAGTCAGTATACAGAGCAGAGGAGGAAAATCATTCCAGGACTGGAGAACAGACAGAGAAAATGCTTAGAGCAGAGAGATGGAGTGTCTTGTTCATGGAGCAGCCAGGAGGCCAGTGTCACTAGGTCAAAGAATACATTTTGGGGAGTAAAATTTAGGAAGACTAGAAAGGCAGGAGGGGGCTATGAAAGAATATGAAGGTTATGAAGGACTTTGAATGCCATATGGAATTTCTTATTTGTTCCTGGAGACAATAGGAAATCACTGTAGTTTATTGAGAAGGGAAGGTGACATGAGACCTGTGCTTTCAGAAAATCACGTTAGTGGTTGAATGGAGTATGGTTTGGAGTGAGGAGAGACTTAAATCAGGCAGATTCACCAGCAGCTATTGCAATAGTCCAGGTGTGAGGTGTTGGGGGCCTATACCAGGATGGTGGCAGTGTCAGAGGAGACAAGGGAGCATATTCAAGACATGTTGAAAAGATGAAATCTATAGGTCTTAGTAACATCTTATATATGGGGGGGGATGGTGGTGAGAGATGGTGAGTAATCCAGAACTAACCCTAGATTGTGAACCAGAGTTATTGTAAGAATGCTGTTGCACTCTACAATCTTACTATGAGAGATACATTCCTAGTCAACAATACAATCAAATAATAAACTAGACCATTTTAGTAGGCAGTGAGCTCCCCATCATTAGAGGCTGCATGATCCAGTCAGGGATATTGTGAGATATCACCTGCATCCTTTCCATCTCAGACATTCTGAGCTAGGTGCTAATAACTGCCTTGAATTTTGCCTTAGCACTTGCAGCAGAAGAGTACTTCTCTGGAAGGAAAACTCTGGAAGGAAATGTGCAAAAGCAACAGATGTGGAATCTGTTGTAGAAAGTTGAGCATCAGGTGTACCTGGTTTCAGAAATTCTCTTCTTTAACATATGAAGAATACCATGTTTTATACAACGGTGAGAGAGATACTCTAGCATGGTTTTGGTCCTTTGTTTGGCAAAATTCTCTCTTGTTAAGAATCTAAATACTACTAATGCAAACCTAATTGCTTTCCAGACCACTCTGAAAACTTCTTAAGAGGAATCCCAAGAGACAGGGAAGCATTTTTAGGTATAAGTGGAATTTTTTGATATGTAAACCTCATTGAGTTTTTTTGGATTTTCTGGTGAGAGTCTGCAACCCTTTTATGGAATATGATCTTTCATCAAAAGGCAGTTAGAAAGAACCTGATATACTCTGGGCTTCCTCCAAGAGTGTTCTAATACTAGATGAGTGACTAACACACTAATTCTCCACGAGCACATCCCCAGGGCACCAACTTAATGAGAACTGGGAAATGGTTGAGAGGAACTCAGTGTATCCAGTCAGCACTTTGGATATTGTAAGGCCCAGAGCCCTGGCTAGAGGAAGCTTCCACATAAGGACAAATATTTACCTATTTTAAACATCTGGATCTTTAACTGTATGCTTCTTTCCTCCAGATATATCATAATTTGTAGACACAATATCTGTGGATAATTTGAAAGCAGACTTTCTCAAGATAATGAGTCCTCAGGGAAATATTTGTAGCTAGACTATGTGTCTTTGGAGGTTTACTTCTTTTTATGCAGGACTCCTGAAGACTGTATGATATCAAAATGGGAAAGTTGAGAGAGAGTACATATACCTCCCTTTGTCTTTTTTTTTGTTTGTTTGTTTTTTGGAGGGGGTGAGGGTAGGGCAGTTGCGATTATGTGACTTCCCCAAGGTCACATGGTTAGCTTTTGTGTGTGTGTGTGTGTGTGTGTGTGTGTGTGTGTGTGTGTGTGTGTGAAATGTCTGAGGCCGGATCCGAACCCAGCTCCTCTTGACTCCAGGGCCAGTGCTGTACTCGCTGCGCCACCTTGCCACCCCTAGCTGCTCCCTTTGTCTTTTAATGATTTATATTGGGGTTAGGTCAGCTAGGTGGCACAGTGGACAGAGTGCTGGTCTTGGATTCGGGAAGACTCACTTTCATGAGTTCAAATCTGACCTCAGATACTTATTAGCTGTGTAATCCTGTGCAAGTCACTTACCCCTGTTTGCCTCAGTTTCCTTATCTATAAAATAAACTGGAGAAGGAAATGACAAACTACTCCATTATCTTTGCCAAGAAAACTCTAAATAGGGTCATGAAGCATTGGATATGGATTGAACAGCAATAATTTGGACCTAGATCTGTGATATCATTGGTGTTGGAATCTTCTTGTGAAGAAACTCCCTCTATTAATTCAGGTAGGCACCTATTTAATAACTTAAAGGCAGCTAAGTGGTTCAATGGACCCACTGCTGGGGCCTGGAGTCAGGAAGACCTGAGTTAAAATCTTAACTGTATGATGCTGCACAAGTCACTTAACCTTTGTTTGCCTCAGTTTCCTCAAGTGAAAAATTTGGATAACAATAGCACTTGTCTCAAAGAATTGTTTTGAGGATCAAATGAGATAATATCTGGAAAGCTCTTAGCACAGTGCTTGGCACATGATGTCTTCTTCTGTTTTATCTTCTGCTCCCTAGTGTGGTTGTTCTCTGGCTCTGTCCTTAGCCCTCTTTTCTTTCTTCTTTGGTAATCAGCACTTTTATTTCCATGGGTTCAATGATCATCTGCATGTTGATGGCTATCAAATCTATGTATCCAGGCAGCATAAAGATGTAAAAACTATTATTAGCCTGAAGGCTACAGTGGGGCATAATTCTAGGTTATAGTTTATCTGGGTCTGGTATATTATTTAATCTACACATGGACATCACCAGATGGTAAATATCATAATCAGATTGATTATATACTTCCCAGGCAAAGGTTGAAGAGTTCCATACTGTCAGTTAAAACAAGACCTGGAGTTGCCTGTGGTACAGATCATGAGCTTCTTATCATAAAATTCAAACTTAAGTTTAAGGGAAAAGCATTAGACAGTAGAGGTATAATTCAAATAACATTCCTTACGAATATGAAGTGGAAGTCATGAGTAGATTTAAGGGATTAAATCTGGTGGATAGAGTGCCTGAAGAGCTTGGACAGAGGTTTACGATATTGTATAGGATGCAGCAATAAAAAAAAGTTCCAAAGGAAAAGAAGAGCAAGAAAGCAAAATGGATGTCTGATGAGGGTTTACAAATAGCTGAGGAAAGAAGGAAAGTGAAAAGTAAAGGAGAAAGGGAAAGATAAATCCAACTGAAGGCACGATTCCAGAGAATAGCAAGGGGAAAAGAAGGTTTTCTTAAATGAACAATGCAAAGAAATAGAAGAAAATGATAAAGTGGGAGAGACAAGAGATCTCTTCAAGAAAACTAGAGATATCAATGGAACATTTCATATAGAAATGGGCATGATGGGCAAGACAAAAATGGTAGGGACTTAAGAAAAGTAGAAGAGATTAAGAAGATTTGGCAGGATTGTATAGAAGACCTATACAAGAAAGATCTTAATATTACTAATAACCACAATGATGTGATTACTGATCTAGAGCCAGATATCCTAGAAAATTAAGTCAAGTATACCTTAGGAAGCATTGCCAGTAATAAGACTAGTGAAGGTGACTGAATATCCTAAAAGATAGTGCTGTTAAAATGTTGTATTCTTTGTGCCAGCAAATTTGGAAAACTCAACAGTGACCATTGCCTTGGAAAAGATCAGTTTGTGTCTCTGTCCTAAAGAAGTCCAAAGCCAAAGAATGATCAAGTTACAAAAATCAAGCGACTTCATTTTACATGCTAGTAAGATTATTTTTAAGATTCTGCAAGCTCAGCTTCAGTAATGTGTCAAGCAAGAATTATCAGAAATGTAGCCTGGTGTTTTTTTTTTGGCTTTTTGGAGGGCAATTGGGGTTAAGTGACTTGCCCAAGGTCATACGGCCAGTTTTTGTGTTGTGTCTGAGGCTGTATTTGAACTCAGGTCCTCCTGACTCCAGAGCCGGTGCTCTATTTACAGTGCCACCTAGATGCCCCTGTAGGCTGGTTTTTAAGTAGGCAGAGGAACTAGAGACCAAATTGTCTATGTTCACTGGATTATGGAAAAAACATGGGAGTTCCAAAAAAAAATCCTACTTCTGCTTCATTGACTACACTAAAGCCTTGATCTGTGTAGATCAGAACAAAATGTGACAAGTACTCAAAGAGATGGGAATACTAGACCATTTTATTTGTCTCCTGAGGAACCTGTATGTAGGCTGAGAAGCAACAGTAGAACCAAACATGGAACAACTATTGGTTTAAGGAAAGGGGTATGACAAGACTGTATATTGTCACTTTATTTAACTTATATGCAGAGTACATCATGTGAAATGCCAGGTTGGATGAATCAAAAGGCAGAATTAAGGTTGCTGTGAGAAATGACAACAATTTCAGATATGCCAATGATACGACTCTGATGACAGAAAGTGATGATGAGAGTGAAAGAGGAGAGTGTACAGGCTGACTTGAAGCTTAACATTAAAAAAAAAGCCAAGATCATGATAACTGGTTCCATCACTTTCTGGCAAATAGAGGGAGAAGAAATGGGAAGCAATGTCAGATTTTATATTCTTGGCCTCAAAAATCACTACAGACAGCAATTGAGCCATAAAATTAAAAGATACTTTTTAAAAGGAAAGGTAAGGCAAATCTAGAAAGCATGCTAAAAAGCAGAGACATCACTGTGGCAACAAAGGTCTTTATAGTCAAAGGTATCGTTTTTCCAGTAGCAATGAATGGCTGTGAGAATTGAACTATAAGGAAAGATGAACACCGCAGAATTGATACTTTTGAATTGTGGTGCTGGAGAAGACTTTTGAGAATCCCTTGAACAGTAAAGAAGTCAAATCAATTAATACTTAAAGAAATTAATTCAGACTATTCATTGGAGGATCAAAATACTAAAGCTGAAGCTTAAATACTTTGACCATATCATGAGAAGACAGGACTCATTGAGAAAGACCCTCATGGTGGGTGAGTTTGAAGGCAAAAGGAAAAAGAGGATGGCAGAAGATGAGATGAATGACTAGTATCATGAAAACAACATGGGTTTGGACAGACTTTGGGAAATAGAGGAGGATTAAAGGGTCTGGCATGCTGTAGCCCTTGGGGTCATGAAGAGTCACCTGAACAAAAAACAACAACATCAAAATATTATCTATAGTAGATGATCTGAAAGTGGGACCCAAGTAACCCTGCTGAGTTCCTAAGACTGTTTCAGGGAGTTTGTAACTTCAAAACTATTTGTATCATAGCATAAATTCATTTAAATTTATAATATGGCAAATATAGACAGATGAAAGTCTAATAAACCAAAGCTTTTTGGGAGGTCCTCAATAATATTTTTATAGTGCAAAGGGGTCTTGAGATAAAAAAAAAACTTGAGAAACAGGGAAAATCAGATGTGATCTTTAGCAGACTTTAGACCAGAGGCCCTAGTCCACTGAAATTCTCCTCCTTTTAAGTGACATAATCAGGCATTAAATCTGGATGTTATAGAGGCATACTCAGAATTGTCCCTCTTTCATGTAAGTGGGAATTGTCTAGTGGAAAACATACTGGGCTGGAAATCAGAAGACCTGAGACCCCCTTGAGGAAATTACATAATCTTATCTGGATGAGAGTTTTATTGCTTTTGGCCAAAACCCTTGTAAGACATCATTAGCAAGAGTGATAAAGTGTCAAATGATGGGAATAGAACTGATGCTTCTTGTGTCTCTGAGACTGATTCTTGGTCTTCTTGCATCACATCTTTCCTTCCTCATCTCTTCCTCCTGGCTTCCTTCAAGTCCCAGATAAAATTCTACCTTCTAAAGGAAGTCTTTGCTAGTCCCAGTAATTCTAGTCTCTTTTCTTTGTTTATTGTTTGCTATTTCTACTGTACACAGCTCATTTGTACATAGTTATTTGTACACTGTCTCATTCATTAGACTGTGAGTTTCTCAAGGGCAGAGACTGTCTTTTGCCTTTCATTGTAATCCCAGTACTTAGTCCAGTACCTGGTACATGGTAGGTGCTTAATAATTGCTTATTGATGGACTGATCCCTATCATACTTCAATGCTATAGTATCATAGAATTTTCCTAAGAACTATTGAGGCTTTCCCATGGTTCTAAAAGACTCCCTGGGCACATCTTAATATGTGGATTCTTGATTAGAACAAACCCTGGAAAAGACAAGTTTTTGAGGCTTATTTTTCCTCAGTTCTAGCCCTTTGTTTCCTTTGAGTAAGTAAGACGGACTTCTTGAGGGTGTCATATACCTTTACTACTGCTGACATTTTATATTTATGATATTGGTACTGGGTCGATTTGCTGTTGGCTTTTGATCTTCTTTCCACATCTTCTCACTTTGTTCTCTTCAATGCAATCTCCCAGATCTCAGTTGCACATTCAAATGGATTTATTGCCCTATTTAAATGGAAAGAAAAGATTGCTTCAGTCATGGAAACATTAGTAAGCATGTCTTAGTCTCCATCTTTTTCCTTTCTTTGCCTAAGAAGGAGACAATTTCAAATTCACACACTTCTCCATTCATTTAGAGGTTAATCATTTTTAGGGATAGATATCAGGATTGTTCTTTCCAACCTCCAATCTCTTAATCAGAAATACTATCCTCCAGCTGCTGGTGACTTTAAGTGGCATAAAAGGCTAATGGACTGCTGACCATATCATGGGGCATTTTCAAGGATTTCATTTAAATGGTATCAAATGTACTGAGGATAATGAGTTTATCCTTTCAAGGAAAGAAAAATGGACAAAATTAAGGTCGAGTTAAATTTCAAGTGAACAGTAAGAACTATGGCTAAGACACAAAGAAGATCTAGAAAGGGACCAAAATTCCTCTTTCCAGGCACAAAAACATGCTTCTGATCATGAACAATGCTTTCTTTCATCTGAAACCTTAAGAACTGATATTTATTATCTGTCTTTAAGTGAGCATATTCCTTTGCCAAGAAGGAAATGAGTTCTTGTCAGCTATTCAGGAGGGGGGGAAGAGGAGGAAGAGGGATGGAGCTCAAGAGGAAGGGAGGGTGCTTCTCTCCTGACCTGTAGCTGCAAAGCACTGAAAATCTTGTGTTAACATAGGGACAGTAAAGCAAGCTCTATTCTGCAACTGAACCTTGATAATGAAACACTATGTAGAACTGGCTTAGTGTATGGTAGAAGCCTGGTGTCCACTTGGAAAGAGTTTCAGTTTTGGGGCTTCAAATCAAGAGGCAACACTCCTTAAGGAAGGAGATATTTTCATATATACACCTGGGGTGATTTCTGGCCAGAATGGTAACAGTCACTTCGAAAGCAAAGAAAGGTTGAGGGTTTCTAGAGCCTCCACAGGTGGCAGATAAGATGTGGACATAAAGTGTTGGGTGTTTTTTAAATAAACATACCAGAAATTATACATACAAAAGACCTTGGGAAGTTAACTGGTCATTCCAAACATACCACCATGCCTCAGAATATCTCTGCAGTTCTTTTTTGGGAATTGTCTTCTAAATTTGTGGGACAATTCTTTTGAATATTCTTGGTAACATTCAAAGTAAACATGAGGAGGGTTGATTTTTGGAATCAATCTACTAATCAACATTTATTAAGTCCCTAAGTACTTTGGGAAATCTAGTTTCTGGAGACAATATGTATAATATTTATGTATATATGCATATATATTATATACACATAAGGGGGAGAGAAAAAAGAGAGAAAGAGAGAGAGAGGCAGAGACAGAGGGAGAGATTGAGCGTATAAAAATAGATACTCAGTGATATATTGGGGAAGAGAGGTTCTTGGAGCTGAAATATTTTGTGCTGAAGGTGGTGGGGGAGTTGAACCTTTGATTCTAAGAGATGAAAATGAAGTACATTTCAAGAATAAGAGACAGCCAGTGCAAAGGCAAGGAGATGGGTGTCATACAAGGAACAGTCAAAAGTCCAGTTGGATTGGTTCAGTGTATGCAGAGGTGAGTAATCTACAGCAAGACTAGAAAGGTAAGTTTTGATGTGGTTTAAATGCCAAAAATAGGAGTTTATGTTTAATTTTTACAGGGAGCCAGTAGAGTGTATTGAATAGTGTACTAAGCATGCCAATGGTCACTTTGAGGCAAGTCAAATGAATAAGGTGGGTGGATTGTAAGGATGGGGAGTACAGTTTTGACTCAAATGAGCTAGGGCACTAAAAAACTGGAATAGATAGACTTGTGCAGTTCCTGAACCTGATCCAAAGTTACAGGTTTTTTCTTCTTCAGTGATTCCTAGGAATAGACTCTCAACACTCACTGTTGCCTGGTTTATCATCTCAAAGGGAATGGAGTGGGGAGCATAGTGTGTGTTTGCAGGCATTTCCTCATTGAAAAAATGGTCTGCCTATCTGCCTGCTGTTGCTGTCATTCCTTTCAAAGTCTCACCTTCCACAATTATGGACTCCTTGGCATTTCAGCACAACTTTGATCTTCCTGCTGTTGGTCATTCAAGCCATATGAGCCTTTTCATTCTGGGTGCTTTTTATCTATTTTCTTCTTAAATCCTCTCAGGAGGATCTACTCCATACTCTGGAGACCTTCCCCTGAATTTTTTAATAGTCCTTGCATAACTGTAGCTGACATTCACAGAAACTGGTTAAAGTGATTAAAATGTAAATAATAGCTGAGAGAGAAGCTGTCAGATTCTTCAGAAGAATGGGGATGCTGGGACACAGGAGTGGAAGCTTCAGGCAGCATGTGGGAGAGATTCCTCTGAGGCACTGCTCTGGGGCTGTGACTGGGGGAAAACAGCTGAATTGAGGAACTTGGCCACAACGGCAGTTCTAGCAGAATGTTCAATGGAGCCTGATAGAAGCCTGATGGAGAGAAAGGGGACTGGTGTATGCTGAGTCAAGCTGGTCTGTTAGATTGAGGAACAAAGGGTGTGGGGGAGGGAATAGAGTCACTGAAAGAGGGGGGCTTGTTCAGTTCGGTTGCCTTTGGCAGGCTCTGTGCTGCATTTCCCAAGTGCAAAAGTTCCTAGTTACATGGCAGTGTGTCTCCTCATTGGTCATTGGACCAATATCAACAGCTAAGTTAAAATTTATCAATAATCTAAAAAGTGAGGTGGGTCAGCACTTTCTTCCCCCTTTTTTGCTACTCTTCCACCATCCCTAAAGAAGCAGGAGGGGGTCGTTTAGTATCTTCCTTTATTTCATGGGTTGTTATAATCAAAGAATACATAACCAAGTGGTCAGCCTTCTGATAAGTCTTTTCATACTTAGCTCGGCTGAAAGCAGACTAGGTTGTTGGTATGTATGGGGTATTCAAGGAGGACTAGCCCCTCTGGTGTGAGGGCTTACCGAGACCTTTTCAGGACTACTCATCCACCTTTGGTGTCTACCTGACACTTAACTCTCACCTGTGGCTCCAAGAAGCTGTAGCATGTGCAGCAACCACACCCCAGTAAACAGTCTAGGCAAATGGGCCAAACCAAATTGAGGGTAACTGACAAGCCTTAAACTTATCAGTGAGTTGGGGGTGCCTACCCTAAGCATGTGAAGACTTCTTCTAGTGGAATGGACAGCTGAAAACAATTTGTTCCAATGTCCATGAAGGTGGCTTAAGAAAACTCTGTGAAATACTTAGAGCTTGGTTAGATATCAAGGATGCCAGTGTCATCCATGGTACCCCATGTCATCACCAGTTGTCTTGACTTTTATCCTGCCACTGGACTTTGATGACTCTAGAAGAGAAAGTGAGGCTGACGACTTTGTGCAACTCTGCCTCATTTAAATTCAATTCATTCATGCGTCAAAATGGCACCCTGTGATCTCACTGGTACTCTTCAAACACAAAGGACAGCAGCAACAACAACAATGTTGTTAATATCACACTTGAAGTTTTTCCATCATGGTAGTATTTACTGGAAGATGTTCCCTGATGGCATAACTTCTGAGAACTTAGGGCCCTTGAAATGCCATGATGCGGCATCAGAGCAAGTCTTTATAGAGGAACATTCATAACAAATACTAATAAATATACCAAAGTCAGAGCAAGCCTCCAAGTAAAACTTCTAAATAAACCCTCTTTCTCAACTCCATTCCTCAGCCCTATCCCAAACCTAGGATACTTTTCTTCCTAATCTCCACCTCCTATATCCTCTGGTTTTCTTCTAGACTCAGTTCACGGAAATCCCACCTTCTGAAGAGGTCTTTCCTGGGTCTTCCCTCTCCCCAATTTTCAATTCTCACATTGCTAGCGTCTTCTCTTAAAGATTACAACCAATCATGCCCTGTACATATCTTGTATATACACAGTTTTCTGTGTGCTTCCTTCCCCATTAAAATGTCAGCTCCTTCATGAGCTTAATGAGAGCAGGGACTGTGCTTTTGCCATTCCTTGTACCCATAGCACTTAGCACGGTGACAAAGTAGGTGCTTAATGATGCATATTGATAGCTATGATGATGATTTAACAAAACACATCATACACATTTTATTCCCCCCAAACCTCAGAGCATTTTTCCTGTGTCCTGAATTATTATTACTATTTGAGAACATATTCACTAACTTCTTTTGCAGGATTTATGGAGGTTTTTATTGTTTATATGTCTGTGTACATGTGTTTTTAACTTTTTTTTTTAACATTTCCTTCTAAAGGATTGCCATTCCTAAATAATTCTGAACTTTGTTGAAGTATCGCTTTACTAGGTATGGAAAAAGCAAAACAAACTTCACCTTTTTATTCTACCTCCATTAGTAGGTAGAAATCAGGTAGTGGTATTGAATTGATTGTTTCCAGATGTGAGCATATTGGTGTAGTCAAAATGCCAGGGTCCTGAGCTTCCTGCCTTGTCTCACCCTGCCCTCAACCTTAAACTTTGTATCTAGGCAAGAGGTGTGTGTGTGTGTGTGTGTGTGTGTGTGTGTGTGTG
>NW_027186296.1:71666636-71690519 GCF_028583685.1 Petaurus breviceps papuanus | reverse complement strand
GTGTGTGTGTGTGTGTGTGTGTGTGTGTGTGTGTGTGTGTAGGCTGTAATCTTTGAAGCAGAATTATGTTCCTTAGAGAATTTGGCGTTTCCTACATCCACCTCGATCTGAGAATCCTTTGCACAGACTTCAGATCTCCCCTGCCAGCAGACCGAAAAGTGCTGAGATGTCAGAAACTGAGCAGCTCTCCAAAAAAAGGCCCCCAAATCAATTTTTCACCTGCTGAAAAATCAAGTTTCGTGCAAGGTGCAGAAAAATTCTTGTTTTTGTTCAAAGTAAAGCAAGTCCATAATTGGGTCACTGCTATGCATTTGCAGAGCAGCCTGTACATTTCTCACATAACTTTGGCTTAATTCACTGGGTCCAAGATGAGCCAACTGCTCACATTTACTTTTAATTCAGAACCTGGAAACCCATTGTCTTACAGAAGGTTATGATTATTATTCTTATTACTTTTTGTAAATTAGCATGCACTGGTTGTCTGGATATGCTGCCAAACATCTGGTGAAAAATGGAAACATCAGTTGTTTCTGGATGTTCTGCACGGTACAGCAACAGCCACTCTGAACTTCCACCACACCCATTTGGGAGGCAAGGCAACAAGGTATAGTGAAAAAAAGACTGAGTTCCAAGTCAAAAGACCTGAGTTCTAACCCCAATTCAGTCACTGATTAGCAGTGTGACTGCTCTGGGAGCCCATTTCCTCAGCTTTAAAATGTGGATAAATAGAATATCTGCCTGTTTCACAAGACTGACCTGAGTTTCAAATAAGATAATGAAAGTGAAAATGATCATTTATAAAGTATCACTGTGCTTGAAGTCAAGAACATCTGGGTTTGAGACCTCCCTCCGACACATGGGGGCTGGATGCTCCAGCAAGTCCCTTAACCCCTTCTGTGCTGCAGGCAATTCTTCCAGGCAGGGATTCTTAAGTTTTTTGTGTGTCATAGACCCTTTTCACCCAATAAGGTCAAAACTATGGACTCCTCAGAATAATATTTTTATATGCACAAAATAAAATATAATGGATTACAAAGAAAAACAATTAATATTAAAATACAGTTAACAAATACTGAAAACAGCAAAACACAAGCCCACAGACTCCAGGTTAGAAAACCCTTTCTCAGCTTAAAAACTGCAGAAGAATTGTTGCTCTGCAGTGGTAAAGGGAGATTCTTCGTGATGTTCTCTCATACCAATGAAACCCCAGACATAATAATAATAACAATAATAATAAATAGCCAGCACTTATATAGAGAGCTTTAAGGTCTGCAAAGCACTTTGCAAGTATCTTGTGTTTTCCTCACAACTACCTTGAGAGTTAGGTACAATTATTATTCCCATTTTACAGAGGAAGAAACTGAGGCAGAAAGAGGTTAAGTGATGTACCCAGGGTCAGACAGCTAGAAACCCAAGTTTTTAACTCAACTTTTCCTTATTCCAGGCTCAGTACTCTATCCACTATGCCATCTACCTAGATATTGTTGTGGTTATGATTATTATTTCAATGGGGTTCTGATGGATGTGGTCCTGAGACCATTCTTCAGTTGCTTTTTCTTTATATTCTGTGTTCTGTGGATTCTTGCACTGGTCTATAAAATATTTCATTATTTTTAGCTGCAGAAAAGTAGTAGGCATAATTTCACCCCCTCTAGGCTCATTGAAAGCACCCTTAGAAGAACTTTAGGAGAAGACTAGAAAACAGGAGTACCTCTATCTATTCCCCTTATTAATCTTGATTTCCTTGCCCATGATACTATACTTTAAGAATTTTTTATTCAATATGGCTTTGAGATACTGAGTATTTGGGGCAATTACAGCTATTAAAATATTGTTCTTAACTCTGTGTCAATCAAAATTAGGTCTGGATGATTATGGGCCACAGTGAATAAGTGACAACGGATCAATTCTAAAACAGCTTATTGGTTGAGGTATTTCAAAGTCTGTATATATAACATGGGGATTTGTCATTTGTTAATCTACAAAATCTAGCAAGTTTTTGATGTATGATTCTAGCTACCAAGTCGTGCCTGGATAGGTATATAGTAGGTGCTAAATTTTTTATAGCCTAAAGTGATATGATGCACTGTCTCCATCTTTTCCTTGTATACTTATAGTTCACTAAATCCAGACTCCTTAAGGATAACCTATCTATACTATCTGATAGAACAGAACTGATTCAGAATTGCAATCATGAAACCCTTTATTTCAGCAAACAAATCCAGGTGACTCAGCAATTTGTTTGATGCTTCTTTGTTAACATATTGTTCATTAAATTCATGCAGATGTGGCCCATGGAGGGAGTTTTGATTCCATATTTAGATCTGTAGGAAGGTAAGTGACTTCTAGTTATATTCAACAACTTAGAAGACAAGTTCTTGTTATCAGCCTGTAATATTGATCAAGGAAGCAATAATATCTACTTATTCCAAACATTTTAAATGGTTTTGATCTATTTTTCATGTTTCAAGACTATCAGTATTCTTCCTCCTTTTTGATATGAAAGTTTTAATGTTTCTATAGTTGCATCAAGGTGATGTTTTTGCACAGGTTTTTATTAGGGTACTTTCCAAATTTATTTTTATTGATTTTATAATTCTTGAAGGGTACAATGCTGGGAGCTACTGGGTGGCGGCAGTAGTAGTAACCAGATGTATTCTTACATAGGTCTCCATTGTGTCTGTGAATACATGGTGTCTTTGTATCTTTTATGCTTGTTCATTCCTGATTTTAGATAAACACATATCCAGAGATGGAATTGTATAGATGGTGACTTTTTGAGTTCAAGAAATCCATCAAGGCTTCTTCCTGTAATCAGAGTCAGTAGCAAATTCTTTCTGAGGTGGTGACATTGGCCATTGGGAGGGGGTATTGACCAATGACTAAATAATTGGGCACATACATACATGGAAAACCAGTTAGTCGAGGATGATAGTGGCTTCAGGGACAGACACCCCTGAAAAAAAACCATAAGCTATACCTTAGGGAATCTTCAGAAGGATTCTTTGAAATGAAAAAGTAATAAATGGTACTAGACTTTCTGACTGGTGTCTCTAGCAACCATCGTCAAGGGGAGTAATCCCTGTTTAAAAGGGCCACAGCATCCCTACTACCACAAATACCAATTACTAACCAATTACCACCAATGACTGGCAAATCAATGGCCCTACTTGTAGTCCATTCCCCACTGCCATTCTCTAGGGAGAAATTCTTTTGGAGATGAGTCTTGGCAAATGTCTCTATATGGGATTCAATTCTACCTTCTCAGCAGTCATAACTAGTGAAGACCCACAAAAGACAGTTCTCAGCACCAAATTCCTTGGCAGCATCAAATGACTAAAAGGGATATGTTTTTTATTAATGGAAAATTTAACTAAAGAGTATAAATTACCAACTGCTTTGCAACTGCACCCTATGGACCATTGTGACTTTGTATCTGGCTTACAGTTGAATTCTCCTATATGTCTTTTCTACCCTTATTAGAATAAAAGCTCCTTAAGAGAAAGGACTGTCTTACTTTTTCTGTTTGCATCCCTAGAGCTTAGTTCAGTATTTTGCATATAGCAAGCACTTAATTATTGTTGATGTTATTGTTGTTATAATTGTGTGGTGTCTTCATGCACCTGATTCATATGAGCCCTGACATGAAAAGAACATGGGATTTGGAATCAGATAGCATCAATATATATATAAGCTCTGGATTTGACACTTCATGACCTTTTCACTTGGAGCAAGTCTGACTCCTTATCTATGGGGATAATAATATTTATATTATCTATATTACCTGGTTTCTTCAAGGAAAGTATTTGTAAACCACAAAGTGCTGCATAAAACAAACTATTATTATAATTTCAATTTTAAAAGTACATGTGTTCTCAGTTTTTATTATGATAAATTTCTGTCTTGTCTCCTGGGGAAGTTTGGATAATTTGAGAATGATAGGTGTCCTATAATTGAAAAGTCCCTTAAATGTTTCTTTATTTACATTTTATTTTCTTTATGATTTAATGCAAAGTTTAAATTAAAATAATACCTTACATTTGAATAGCACTATAGGAAGTACTTTTACACTTACTTTTCTCACTTGATAATGAGGCTAGATCACATTTGCACAGCATGATAAGGTTTAAAAACACTTTATTCACAAGTGTGAGCTCTGTTATCCACATTTTATAAATGAGTAAACAGAGGCTCAGTGAGATTAAGCAATATGATTATGGGCACAGACCTAATCATTGACAGAGATTAGATGCTTTTTAGAAAAGGAATACAATAGTACAATTACCCAAAGCAACAGGATGATGAGGGAGCATGGATGTCAGGGAGGATGTTTATTTCATTGAGTCAGACTATATAGTCTCATTGAAAGGTTATTAACCCTTTTAGAACATCTTAATTTTACCAATCCCTGCAATTTACAGATTAGAAAATTTTGTCATAACACCCTCTTTTGCAGTATGATAGAATGCTGGTGCTAGAAGGGAGAGATCACCTAGTCCTATGCTTCCATTTTATAGCTGAGAAAATTGAGGCTAGGAAATGTGAAATAACCTAAGGTCATAGAGCAGGTAGCTGGAAATAGAACCCAAGGGGTGGCTAGATAGCACAATGAATAAAGCACCAGCCCTGGATCCAGGAAGACCTGAGTTCAAATGTGACCTCAGACACTTAACACAAAAAACTATCCATGTGATCTTGGGCAAGTCACTTAACCCCAATTGCCCTACCTTCTCCCATCCAAAAAGAAAAAGAAACAAAGAGAAAGAACCAGAACCCAATTCTTTAGTTCCTAGTCTAGTGCTCTTTCCATTGTACCCAATAGACTCACAACATTATTCATAAAGGAGGAAATAGGGAGAAAGCCCACAAAATTCAGAAGATCTCAATTCAGTCCTTCTTTCCTCTTTCTCGTTGTGTAGCCTTAGGCAAATCACTTAACTTCTCAAATCCTCAATTTTCTCTGCTACACAATGTGAAAAAAAATATGATTCCTACCTTAACCTACAGGGTTGTGAGAAGCAAACAAAACATTGTATATGAAAGCACTTTATTCACTAAAATATTTCATAAATAATTAGTTGTGATGATGGCAGTTATTGCCATTGGTGTCAAAGGCTTAATATTTGCAGGGGAAGTAGATAAGTAAACACTCATATAGAAGATGAAACTAACACTCATTGAATCTCAATGAAATAGAGAGAGAAAGAGAAATGGATTTAGAGTCAAAGGCTTTGCCTTCAAGACTGGCTTCTTCTATTTGCCACCTATGTAACCTTGGGCAAGTCATTTCCCTTCCCTGGTTCTCATCTGTAAAATAAAAGGACTAGACTAGATAACTTCTAAGATCTCTAAATTTTATGAGCTTTTGTTGTCTCCAAATGTTATATGGCACTTCCAAAGGAAGAATTTAAATACCTCATCTGTGTTTATGTTGTACCCATCCCCTGGGAACTTAACATGATGAGAACACTGTTTCTTATTCCATTCCTGAAAAAGGATCCTGGACACTGAAATATTTTAATGCCAAGGACACAGGAGCCCAGGGACATTATTAATGCCCAGAGAGGCTTCTGAAAGCTTACCAGAAGAGTACTTTAGTGATGCCTCTGAGACTGGAATTGATGAGTTTCTAATTGCCAGATCATGATTTGATGACAGAAGACTATATTTTTATTCACAGATATCTCCTGGGTCATATTTATGTCTTAAGTGCATAAAACAATATAGGTATTATCCTGAATTTATCTGCAAATATATTAGCAGGATGATATAATTAAATACCAACTGGGGCTGAAATGAGATGAGGCATACTTAGTAAGGCATAGTGTGCTATAGTACAATTGATGTGGACTCTTCTGCCCTTTCCCACTCCCTGCCACCAAGACTGGGGACAGGGTCAGAGAACATTACCTTCTTTAACCATAGCTAGTAAGGAATAGTGAAGAATGGATGAGAAAAATGAGACCATCACCAGTGGTAAGGATGTGACTTGCTCATATAGTGCTATTAAGTGTAGAGGTTTTTTGGGTTTTTTTTTTTTCCCTCCAAATTCCTCCAATAAAATGTAAGCTCCTTAGGGACATGGATTCTTTTTTCAACTACGTTATCCACAGTGCTAGGCACATAGTAGATGCATCATCAGTGGTTATTGAGTAAACCAATAGATAGTGGTATAGTAGAATGCAGTCCTACATGGAAGAGGTCCATGTGTTTCAAGGACTGTCCAAATGTGGCTCAAAAGGAGGCAGATAGACATTTCTAGATTCTTCTCTTCCCACCCTTGTCCAAGGGAGACTTTTATTCACACCAGGAGGGGGAAGCAGGAGGTCTTCTAGACTCCCATCCCATCCTTCTATCCACTGCACTAACTCCCTGCTTCTTCCTTTGCTTTTACTTTATACACATCAGTAGGAGCTCACATTTATCTAGTGCTTTAAGATTCATTAGACTCCTGACATCTCATTTGATCGCCCCAGCAAAAGCTATAGACTCTTACTCTTCCCTTTTTCAAGTGAGGAAGCTGAAACCTGAGAGGAATTAGGTGACTTCCTCAGGGTGTCACAACCGAATAAGTGTCTGAGATGATATTTGGACCCACGCCTTCCTAATTATACACCTAGCACTCTATTCACTTTGCTGAACTGCCTCTCAGTCAACCAACTGACCTTCTTGTGGTTTTCCAAGTAGATTTTCTACTAAGAAGAGAATATACTGGTCAGGTCTCAGTTATATTTCTAATGATAAATTATTAAGTTAGCATTCTGGTTTATTAATCAGGTTCCTGTGAGTTAGATTGGTGTGATCCATTCCACCAGGATCTAAGCCCCCTTGTGTGGAAAAGATAAAATTGAGTTGGTAAACCCACAAAGCTTAGAATCAGCCTTTCCTTCCTTAGGGACCCTGGACAGATGCAGATACTTCTGAAGTCCAGCCTGAAGCAGCTGACTAGTCTACCAATTTAACTGCAACCACAGGGACTAGTGGTGTGAGAAGAAAAGATAAGAGAGTATTTCAAGAAGAAAAGGAACAGTAACAAGTAGGTTTTGGTAATAAAAGGAAATTTTCACACTTTAAAGCAAAAAATGTAATAAAAATGACTGTGGTACATGAAGGGAGAGAGAACTAAAGTAACTAAAAAAATGGAAAAGAAACTTATGGGATTAAATAAAATATCAGTGAAGGGGGAGGAGAAAGGTCACACAAGCCACTTAATTAATAACTTGTCTCTCTCATACTTCATAAACTTTCTAGAAGCAAAATATTTTCTCTGGATTAAAAAAAAAACCAATAATTGCTTACAAATACCAACCATACATACAAACATATATACATGCATGCACAAGGAGAAAGTGGGCTCCACATGTGTAGATAGGAGGCCTATTAGTGGTGAGACCTGTCATTGTGTGACTCAACAGGAGGCAGAATAGCCATCTCTACCTCTTTTCTCCCTACCCTCCTCTAAGGGAGACTTTCATTCCTGATAGGAAGGGAGGTTGGGGCCAAAATCATAACAAAAGAGAAATCAGAGAAGGTATACATAGGAGAATATTGATCACACAATACAGAGTGAAGTACTCTCCCAGTGAGAGTAAGAGAATGTGCTGGATCTCAATCAAGGGGAAATTCCCCAAAGTTTCTAGAGTAGTAAGTCTCTAGAGGGACATGAAGACTCTCCACTCCTCCCATGGTTTCCCAGAGTAGATGCATAGTAGAAGCATCATCAGTGGTTATTGAATGAACCTATAAATAATGATATAATAGAATGGAGTCCTGCATTCAAAGAGATCTATGTATTCTAAGGGCTGTTCCTTTCTTTTCTTTCAGTAGCCTGAAGCACTGTTGACCTCTGCCATCACCTCTCTTGAAGCTGGAAGCCAGGAGCACCTGAAGTGACTTAACATTCAAAGAAGATTGGAAGCTTGACCAGTCCCAAAGGATACTGACTCTGAGGAGTCCAGAAAGGGAACTGGTAAAAACTGCAGCTCTCTCATCTCTCACCAACTTTGCTCAATCCCTTCTGCAGGGCAGGACCTTCATTCTCATCAGTGAGGAGAGAGTTCTATGCCAATGGGTTTTGGGACAGGGGTTACACATACATACATACATACACAATACATACATAGAAATAATTTGCCATAGAGAACAGAATCAGAAGAACTAGACTAAAATTAATTAAACTGCTGCTTGATTTCTGACACACCTGCATCTGACCTGCTGAATTTCATCTCCCTGAATACAAACCTTTCTGAGCTTCAGTTCCCTTCTCTCTAAAATATGGATAATAGTACTGGTAGTACCTACCCCACATGTTGTTGTGAAGTTAAAATTCTTGTAAAGACTTATGTGAACTTTAAAGTATTCTATGGAGTGTCCCAAAAGCCTTAGGGAATTTTAAGCTTTAGTTTTAGTCTTTTCTTCTTCTTCATCATCATCATCATCTTATTATTATTATTATTTTTCTTCTTTTTCTTCTTCCTTCTCCTTTTTCTTCTCCTTCTCCTTCTCCTTGTCCTCCTCTTTGGACGTGTCCTAACAAAGTGGCAAGTCTTTGAGAACAGACCCAGTGACTACATACTATCCCAAGTCTCAAGTCCATCTTAGCTAATTGTGACAAATTAGAAGCTTGACAGAATGTTAGCCATTAAGTGATAGAGATTTTTACAAAATCATGTTATTTTCTATCCAAGGTATAGTGGATTTGTTTTCATATAGGTAGCATGTACCTACACATGAAATTAGTCATCTTTGGAACATCGCAGGGACTATAAACCTTTACACCACTGGAGCATAGTACTGCTAGAGGATGTTCCCTTTTAATCCACATTCATCTAGGCATCTAGGTGTTTTGTGAAGCAGTCCTGGGTAAATTGAATGCTGCCCTGAGTAACTTCCCCAGGAAAAATGTCAGGGAACTGAGAAACAACTGAGGAGGGAGTAAATATTCTCCTGAAGAAATAGATGGGAGTTATACTACATGGATTCTGGGAGAATTAGAATATCAAATGATAGCAAATCATTACATTAATATGGAACTGGAGAGAGAAATTAGTTCATATTGTACATGGGAAAGTACACCTGAGAGACAACTTTTTTTTTGTGAAGTCCAAGATCAAGAAAACTATAGTTCTAGAATGCTTTTGAAAAAGAGCTCTCTGGAATTGTACTTCAAAGCTGTGACACTTGGAGATCACAGAGTCTAGGCCTGGAGGACTGGTTCTTTGCAAAAGGGAATGATTACCATCTTTGGGAAACTTAAGAGAAATATATGAAATATGGACTATACATTGAATCCAATTCAATTTAATCCACCCACTAAGCCTTTATTAAATACCTATATGCAATGCATTGCTATAGGTACTGATGATACAAAGAAAAACACACTCAAAAAATCATTTCTGTTCAAGAAGATTACATTTTATGGGGGTGGGGAAGGAAAGGAGGAATAGAACACGTGAGAGAATAATTACATGCATAATTTGAGTATGAGAGAGAGAGAGAGAGAGCATTAACTACTGGGAAGATTAAGAAAGGCATCATTTGGGAGGAAGTACATGATCTGACTCTTTTTTTGTTTAAAGCATTTGGGGTTAAGTAACTTGCCCAAAGTTACATGGTCAATTTTTTTTGTGTGGGTGTTAAGTATCTGAGGCTGGAACCGATCCTGAGTCCTCTGGACTCTGGGGCCAGCACTCTTACTCACTGAACCACCTAGCCTCCCCCATGATCTGACTCTTGAAGCAAGTTAAGCATCCTGAGAGGAATTAGTGAGGAAAAAGCACATCTCAGGCACAAAGGACAGTTTGTACAAATGCAAGAAATGGAATGTGGAGTTCACAAAATGGAAAGTAAGCCTGTTTGACTAGATTATGTAACATTTGAAGGGATAATAGGCACTGAGTCTGGGAAAGTATACTGGAACCAGAATGTGAAAGGCTTTAAATACTAAATGGAGGATATTGAGGGAATCACTGAAGGTTCTCAATGTCTGGGGAGTGAAAACTTTTCAGTCAGTTTTGATTCTTAGTTTCCCCTCTTCCCCCTCCATTGCTACTGTCAATCGGCAGCAAGCCCTTTTAGGAGCCTTTCAATCTCCAACCTTGCTGACCTTTCTCCCTCCCCCTCTCTTGCTTCAGGACTCTTCCCCCTTTCCCTTGCTGCCAATCAGCATTAAGCTCTTAGTCCCAACATTCTTCTTCACTTTGGTGTTTGACAAATAAGGATAGGTACATTTGAATTGGCCATTCCCCATTTCCATGTTCTTTGTAAGCCTGCCTCCCAGCCACTGAGGGATAGTGTGGCCTTTCCTGTCATTTTACATTGGGAAAAAATTTTGTGCTAAGACTTGAGCCCACCTCTCAGCCAATGGGAGAAGGGACAGCTGGGGAGGGGAGGGGTTTGACTGCATTAGGGTATAAATTCTTGTTTTGCCTTTTGTAATTGGCCTCTTCCTCATGACCAGTCATGGGGAAGACTGCCCTCTTCTTCCAGGGGAAGAGAATAAAATTCCTGTTTTTATCCTGAGAGACCTCCCTGTTCTTGATTAAATTTTGGATGGGGTTTTTCAACACAAACACTAAGAAAGGCTATGGTATAGTACTGCTCATGTTTAAGGAAATTTATCTGGTAGTTACAAGTAGAATGGATTGGTGAGGAAAGAGACTATAAGTCAAAAGTCCAATTAGAAGGCTACTGCAATAGCTTAAGAGAAAACAGTGAAGCTAGAGAAAGGATGACAACGGGGAGTTGAAAGAGCTTCTTGAAGTTAATGACTTTGATGGGTTTTCTTTGTATTCCACTCATTTAGCCCAGGGCATTGCAAAAAGAACACCCTTAATAATCATTGCTAAACCACTTAATTTCAATTATATGGGCCTTTTCCTTAATTATGATGGATAATTTTAAATTGTTTGCAAATACAAATGGGAAAGATAATCCTAATGTTAAAAGCAGGTACTTATATGATTTTACTTTAAACCCATAATTTTGAAGGAATTAATCTGAGAAAACACCTGAAGAGTTGTTTTTTGTTTTAATGTGTTTTGTTTTACTTATTATTGCTAAAAGTTGGGGTGGTGAAACATTAGATTTCTTTAAGAAATAGACAGTCAATCTGATAGGTGACATGTAGTACCTATAAGCTGTTTTGATTTGCATTATTCTAATCAATAGTGATTTAGAGCATTTTTTCACATGAGTATAGGTATCTTTGATTTCTTCCTCTGAAAACTGCCTGTTCATATCCTTTGACCATTTATCAAATGGGGTATGACTTGTATTCTTATAAATTTGACTCATATATCTGAGAAATGAGGCCTTTATTAGAAACACTGTAAAAATTATTTCCAATTTATCTGCTTCCCATCTAATCTTGGTTGTACTGGATTTGTTTGTGCAAAACATTTTTAATTTAATGTAATCAAAATTATCCATTTTGCATTTTGTAATGCTCTCTGTCTCTTGTTTGGTCATAAATTCTTCCCTTCTCCATAAGTCATAGAGGTAAACTTTTTTGCTATCCTAGGTTGCTTATAGTATCAATCTTTATATTTAAATTGTGAACTCATTTTGACTTTATTTTGACATATGGTGTGAGATATTTTTCTATACTCAGTTTTTGCCATACTATTTTCTAGTTTTCTAAGCAGTTTTGTCTAATAGTGAGTTCTTATCTCAGAAGCTAGAGCCTTTGGGTTTATCAAACAGTAGATTACTAGAGTCATTGATTACTGTGTCTTGTGTACCTAACCTATTCTACTGATCCACCACTCTATTTCTTAGTCTATACCAAGTAGTTTTGATAACTGCTGCTTTATAATACAGTTTAAAATCTGGTATGGCTAGGCCATCTTCCCTGGCATTTTTTTTTCATTAGTTCTCTTGATATTCTGGACCTTTTGTTCTTCCAAAAGAATTTTGTTATATTTTTTCTAGCTTTGTAAAACAAACTTTTGGTAGCTTGATTGGTATGGCACTAAATGTGCAAATTAATTTAGATAAACTTGTCATTTCTATTATATTAGCTCGGCCTAACCACAAGCAACTGATGTGTTTCCAATTATTTAGATCTGACTTTATTTGTGTGAAAAGTGTTTTGTAATTGTGTTCATATAGTTGGTGGGTTTGTTTTGGCAGGTAGATTCCCAAATATTTTATAATGTCCATCGTAACTTTAAATGGAATTTCTCTTTCTATTTCTTGCTGTTGGGCTTTATTAGAAATATATAGGAATGCCAAGGATTTGTGTAGGTTTATTTTATATCCTGTAACTTTGCTAAAGTTATTTATATGACAAAACTGGAAAATTATAAATATTGGAGAAGATATGGGGGAATTGGAATACTAATGCCTTGTTGGTGGAATTGTGAACTGATCCAGTCATTCTGGAGGGCAATTTGGAACTATGTCCAAAGGACTATAAAAATGTGCATAGTCTTTGATCCAGCAATGCCCCTACACTACACTAGGACTGTATCCTAAAGGGATCATACAAATGGGAAAAGGACCCCTATGTACAGAAAATAATCATAGCAGCTTTTTTTTGTAGTGGCAAAGAATTGGAAATCAAGGGGCTACCCATCAACTGGGGAATGACTAAACCAGCTGTGGTGTACAAATGTAATGGAATACTATTGTGCTATAAGAAATGAGGAGCAGATGGACTTCATAATAACCTGGAAAGACTTATGTGAACTGATACTTAGTGAAGGGAGCAGAACCAGCGAACATTGTACACAATTACAGACACATTGTATTTGTAATGAATAACTTTGATAGATTTGACTCATCTTGGTTCTAAGACAACTCCAAAAGACTCATGGAAAAAGCTATCCATATTCAGAGAAAGAATTATGGAGTCTGAATGCAGATTGAAGCAAACTATTTGCTCTCTCTCTTTTTGTTTCTTCTTTCTTGTGGTTCATTTCATTGCTTATAATTCTTCTTTACAACTTGACTATTGTGAAAATATGTTTAATGGGTAAGTATATGTAGAACCTGTAATGGATTGCATACTGTCTTGGGGAGGGAGGGTGGGGGAAATGGAGGGGGAAACATTTGGAACTTAAAAACTTGAGAATCTAAATGTTGTAAGCTAAAAATAAATAAATTAAAAAAAAGTAAAAATAGCTGGAGGGGAAAAAAAGAAACAGACAGTAGTTAACAGTATCTAATTACTGAATGAGAAAAGTAAAGTTATGCTCAAGATAGAAACATGTTGTATGCTACTCTTTTGGGGAATCTTTGAGAGATAGGAGGTAGAACACCTGGAGGGGAAAAGGAGAGCACAATTGTTAAGTCAAGGATGACTTTTGCAGAGGCAAATTAAAAATTGTTTCTCCTGGGTAGGTGTAAGGTTTAAAGCAGAGGACTCCATGGAAAGACGATGGTAGTTAATGAATTAATGAACATTTTCCAGTTGATTAGTTGTCCAAAACAAAAAGAACAATGGCCTTTTCAAGGTAATCAATCAAGTGATAAGTAATCATTTGTAACAGAAGTTCTTAACCTGGGGTCTGTTAACTTATTTAAAAAAATAATTTGGTAACTACTCTTGAGTATAATTTGTTTGCTTTGTAATCCTACATACTTCATTTTATGCATTTCAAAACAATATTTTAAGAAGGGGCCCATAGATTTCACCAGGCTCCCAAAGGAGAGCATAGTACCACAAAAGAAGATGAGAACACCTGATTTATAAACACTAAGGAAAGTAAATGCAAAACTCAGAAGAGCTGTATGGTAGTGAAGTTTAGTAACAGGAGTCTTTAACTTCATTAGTTTCTCACTCTGAGGTTGGGCATTTATATATAGGCAGAGTTTGAACACTTCATGTAGCATTATTTGTAATGAGCATTATAATGTTTCTTTCAATGATATCTCATAAGGTAGCCATTTACATCACCTCATGTAGTAGAAAGAAAGCTAAGATTGGAGACAGGCAAGACCTGCTTCTAATAATTTTTTTTGTGGGTATGAGTGAGTAAGTTAATATTTCTTAACCTTATCTGTAAAATGGAAGGAATGATGCCACCTATTTCATCATGTCATAGTGAGATATTTCCTAAACCTTAAAGTGCTATAGGAATGCCAGCTACCATTATTATTGTTTTAAGCTGCAGTTCTATATGGGGTTTTCAAGGAGGATTAGCACCTCTGGTGTGAGGGTTTGCTGAGCCCTTTTCAGGACTGCTCATTTACCTTTGGTGTCTACCTGACACAAAAACTCTCACCAGTAGCTCCAAGAAGTTATAGCACTAACAGTGAGTGCACCCTGGTAAAACTGTCTCACCAGAAGGGCTACCATCTTTCATACCAGGTTGAGGGTAATGGATAGGTCTCAAACCAAGTAGGAGAATTAAGGGGATGTCTACCCTAAACAAGTGAAGACTTTCCCCAGCAGAAGGGGTGGATGAGAACAATTTATTCCAACAGCCTTGAAGACAGCTGAAGCAGGTGCTGGTGAGTGCTTAGAGCTTAGTGTAAAGCCAAGTACAAGCAGCTTTCCAGAGGACTGCTACTGTGAATAGTTTCAAGGTTCTGATTACACAGCATAGTGAACTCTCTATTTATGCAGAAACAAACTAAGACAAAACATTCACAGAAATCAAAGTACATCATTCACAATGTTATGGCATAACAACTTATCACTAAAATGACCACATGGTTTTCACCAAGGTGGTCACATAGTTTTAAACAAAGTACATTCATTTAATAACTCAATCATTTAGTAAGTCCTTAATTCAGTCACAAAGTACAAAGATCAAAGTTCTCCACCCCAGGTCATATTGTCTTAATCTCTTCAATCAAAAAGTCTTCTTTCTCTAAATTGGAGAAGTCCTTAACTTAGTCATCTAAATGTAAAGGTCAAAGTTTTCTACCCCTAGGGTACAGTAAATCATGATCTTCTCAGTCTGCATTAAATATCCAAGGAGAGGCTTTTCATCTTGACTTGAGGCAGGCTCTCAGCTTCTATGGTTCCTCTTCCATGGTCCCAGCTCCTGCCTGAATCTATCCAACTATCACCTGAGTTCAAAGATAGATGGCTCTCAGTTCCTTGTCCAGCTCCTTGTGCAGTTATTGTTCCATATTGAAGCTCACAATGTCTAGTCCACCTCAAGTCCTTCACAGTTTCTGTTCCTGGGAAGACAAAGGTTAACAAAGCCACAATAACATTCATTTACATTGCTGGGAAGTTCAACAATTCACTATCTGCCTGTGAAATCAACTCAGACCCACCAACAAGGTCTGAGAACTCAATACAAATCATCAGTATAGTCTCAGGACCTCTGAAAACATCAGTAAGACCCTCTGCCACAATTTCTGTAAACATACAACAAGAAAATCCTCTTTCAGGGTTTCTGAACCAGCAGTAAGGTCCCAGGGCTTCTGTAACAACAGAAATATACTCTATCAACAGAAGGATCTGAGAAAGTAACATCAAAACAGATAGACAAAGTACCAGCACCATAGTCTTGCTTCCTTCCAGTTCTCTTCTCATTTCTCAGTTCTTCTCAGTTCTCTCCTCTGTTCTTCTCAGTTCTCAGTTCAGTTCTCAGTTCTCTGTTCTGCCACAAGTTCTGTTCTCCATTCTGTTCTTAATCCGTGGCAGTTCCCAGAAGTTCTCAGGATCTTAGCAGTTCTCTCTCTCCCAGCAGTTCTGGCTCTCTAGCTTGGACTTTTCCTTAGGTATGGTAATAGCTCCTCCCCTTTCCAACTCTTACTGTTATATCAGCAACTTCCTCCCACTTTGGACTTTACAAGTTCTGGATCTTAATGCTTGACACAATCATAAACTTGAAACAAGGTACTAAGTAACTGTTTTCTTGCCAATATAAGGGGCAGGGAAGATCTTCAAATCCCTATTATCAACATACTTAGAAATTGAAGATACCAAGGTCATACACGGCATCCCATGTTATCACCAGTTGCCTTGACTTTTGTTTTGCTACTGAGCTTTGATATCTCTGGAAGAGAGAGTGAGATGGACAACTTCATGCAGTTCTGCCTCACTTAATTCATGCAAGAGTCAATATATCACCTCATGATTTCATTGTTTCTTTTCAGAAATTAAATATGATAAACATTAGAATGTTCTTCCTTTTATTTAACTAATATTTCTCCATCGTTTACTTGGAACTTCTGGTCCTCTAGAAGATGTCCATTCCTTCCTTTCTGTTACATATCTTTTTCTCACCTAAGATAACTGGCTACATTCTTATCCTTATGCAGCTCAGACTTATTTCTCCACTCGCAAGCATTTCAGAAAACAAAATAAAACAAAACTATGCTATTTCTCCTTAATCTTTTCTTCTGTAGGCAACACATCCTTTATTCCTTCAACCATTTTGAAAATGATGTGCTTTCCAGACCACTTGCCACCCTGGTTGTCCTTTTTTGGGTATGTTCCATTAAATGAATGCCCTTTTTACAAAGTGGTTCATAGAATTGACAATATTATTCTGTTACCTTAAATGTGGTGAATTCTTGTAATAGCCACACTTGGTGAGAACTTCTCACTGTCACTTTCAGGTGAGGTGCTAAGGTTCAAAAGTCAATTTTCCACATTATTGATGTCATGAGAGAAGGTGATTCTTTCTACTGACCTCATTAATTGGGACCTGATATGAAGATTCTTGACATTGTTGCCAGCAAATGAGAAATAAATAGCTACAATGAAAGAGGGGAAGATTTCTAGTGTCAGTATTGCTTAGACTTATTGTCTTCAGTGTGAAATATCTGAAATGTGAATTTTCTAGTTAAATTTTCTTGACTGCTTTCTTCAAGTCAGTGCTCCTGGACATTTTGGTATCTGAAAATATTCAATTTGCATATGACTATGCATCTATACTTGTCATTAGAACCAATTTATACACATGATTTACTTTGTAAAGTGTCAACTCTAAATTTTATCTAGAGACAGCAATGGGGTCAAGGAAGTTTAATTGATTGTATAATGCAATTGAAAAGGCTGGCAGGGATCTGGGCCAATTTGGGAACAGCTGTCTTTTAGTCATCAAAATTAAAGAGCATCCCAGTTGTGATAGCACTGTGATTATGGTTAGATATACAGCAAGTGTGAACAGGAAGGAATTGGGGAAAACCAGTCTGTGCACTAGTTATGATAAACTTGCTTAACTTCTATCCTCTTCATTTTTTTATTGGCTTGTCCTTGGATATGTCTATTTCCATGGCACCTGAATGTAAAAATAAATAAACAAAAAACCCTCCACAAAAACAAAAACCTAAAATAAAATTTTCCTTGGCTCCTGTCTTGGATGAAAAAGAGACTTGGGGTGGAGTGAGCTCAAACATGGGCTGACAACAAAGAGATTTGGCCTATTGAACATTTTTTTCCAAGCCTTTTAGCTGCTGTTATGAGTGACTTCTGAGTCACCTAGAGGTATTGAAGAGAGATAATTATGGGCTGAGGATAATGAATATTTATTATCAGTCATGGAATCACAGAATCTCTAAGTTGGAAGGCACTTTAGGAATCAACTGCTACTCCCTATTACTTCCCCAATCAAATACAAAATCCTCTGTTAGGCATTCAAAGCCTTTCATAACTTAGCTCCCTCCAACCTTTTAGTTTTCTAACACTTTACTACCCATAATGGTCTCCTTGATTCAGGGACACTAGCCTCCTGGCTGTTCCCCAAACAAGACACTCCGTATCTCTGTTCCATGCATTTTCTCTGCCTGTGGCCCATACTGGGAATGTTCTCTTTTTTCATCTCTACCTTCTAACTTCTTGGATTCCTTCGAGTCCCAACTAAAATCCCATATTCTAGTGCCTTCTCTCTCTTATTTCCTATTTATCATTTATATAGCTTGCTTTGTATACATTTATTTGAATGTTGTCCTACCTTAGGTCTGTAAACTCTTTAAGGGCAATGACTATCTTTTGTCTTTTTTTTTTTTTTTGTATCACCAATGCTTAACACAGTGCCTGGCAGATACTAGGAATTTACTAACTATAGACTATTATTCGGGGCGGGGGGAGAGGGGCAAGGGGTCCTTAACCATATTCCTTAAATTATAATGCTGCCCCTGAGTATTCAGAAAGCATATCAGGATTCTGAGAAGTCATTACTATATAAATGAATGTAAGGTGGTGATTAAGTAATGAAAGAAAAACCTTTTTTAAAAAAATCTAATTTTTTTTCTAAATACATATATATTTTTTTAGTATGCATTTTTTTAAAAAAATTTGAGTTCCAAGTTCTTTCTCCTTTCCTTATCTCTTCCCTTCCTGAGATGGTAAGAAATTTAATATAGGAATACATGTGTAAACATGCAAAACATATTTCCATATTGGTCAGGTTCTGAAAAAACAAACCAAAAGAAAAAAAAAATCCCACAAAACAAGAAAAACACAAAAAAGTTTTTTAAAAAAAGTATACCTTGATCTGGATTCAGAAACTATCAGTTCTTTCTCTGGAGGTGGCTAACATTTTTCATCATGAATCTTTTGTAACAGTCTTAGATGATTTTATTGCTAAGAATAGCTGTCATTTACAGTTGATCATCATGCAATACTTAATTTATTGACCCACTCACTCTTTAGGATTCAATTATTTCATTTTCAATTACTTTTTAGTCTATCTTTCCATGGCCTTTTATTGAATATAATTTTTATTGCATTATTCTCATATTGTAATATGATCTGATAAATAAGCATTTAGTATTTCTACTTTTTCTGGTTGTGAGGTTTTTATGCCCTAATACATAGTCATTTTTTGTGTAGGTGCTATTCCTCTGAGAAAAGGATATATTCCTTTCTATTCCTATTCAATTTTTCTCCAGAGGTCTATCGTATCTAATTTTTTCTAAAACTCTACTCATCTCATGTAGAACTCAAAGTTTTAAAAAGCATATGTTAAATTATTTTTACATGTAACTGGGAAATAAGGTATATAGGCAATGGAGTATAGAAATCTATATTGCCCTACAGGAAAATAGAAGGGATTAGGATAAAAGAAGGTGTGTGTGTGTGGGGGGGGGGGGGGATGATAAAGAGAAGGGCAGCCTGGGGGAAGAGGTAATTAGAATGCATGCCTTTGAGGAGGGGTGGATCCAAGATAGAGTAGAAACAGGATTTCCCTGTGGCTCCAGCTTCTACCTCCTCCAATACATGTAAAAAATGACTAAACAAATTTTAGAGCTACAGAGCACACAAAGTGATAGAGAGAAAGAAATCTCTTGCAGAAGGCATCTTGGCAGTCCTAGAGGAGGGGTCTTTTGCCCCAGCCTGGGAGCTGATCCTAGGCCTGCATGAGCCATGCAGTTTTGGCCCCAGGGCACTCCAACCAGTAGCAGCTGGAGCAGACTTCAGAAGAGTGAAGCACCAGCAGCTGTGGTGGTTTTCAGACTTCTCCACCCATAAACATCAAAGACAAAGTAAAAGGTCAGTGTGAAACTCTGTTGGAACAGGGGTGGACAGAAAGAAGATTGTGGCTTGGCCCCTGCCCCCAGGGCTAGAAGCAGTGAAGGCATGGTGGCTGTGCCAAATGGCTGCCTCAGAAGCTTCTGGCTTGTAGATTGTAGGATGACCAAGCAACCATTCAGAGGATAATTACTCTTGCTTTAACCTGCTTGGATCTGGATGGCAGTTTGGGTGTAGGTCCTGGGGTATGTGGCCAGGTGCCAGGGCATGTGGGAGCTGGAGAGAGAGCACCCTCCTAAAGGCTCTGGCCACTGCAAAAACTCCAGCAATTTGGGACAAAGCTCTCTCCATTCTTTTTTGTTTGTTTGTTTGTTTTTTGGCTCTCTCCATTCTTAAAGCAGAGTTCTACCATGGCAATGAGCTCAAAAGTCAAGTAATTGACATATGAGCAAGCAACAGAAACACAAACTGATAATAGAATCCCTTTTTGGGGACAAAAAGGATCAAACCATGGAACAGGAGGAAGAAAATGAAGTCAAAACTCCTTCATCAAAAGCTCCCAAGAAAAATATGATTTGGTTACAGGCCATGGAGGAGCTCAAGAAGGATTTTGAAAAGCAAGTAAGAGAAGTGAAGGAAAAATTGGGAAGAGAAATGAGAATGATGAGAGAAAACCAGGAAAAGTAAGTCAAAACCCCGACTGAAGAAAATAACACCTTAAAAAATAACCTAACTCAAATGACAAAAGAGGTCCAAAAAGCAAATGAGGAGAATGCCTTAAAAAGCTGAATTTGCTAGATGGAAAAGGAATTTCAAAAACTCACTGAAGAGAATAATTCCTTCAAAATTAGATTGGAGCAAACAGAACCTAATGACTTTATGAGAAATCAAGATACTATAAAACAGATCCAAAGAAATGAAAGAATAGAAGGCAATGTGAAATATCTTGGTGGAAAAACCACTGACCTTGAAAATAAATCCAGGAGAGATAATTTTAAAATTATTGAACTACCTGAAAGCCATGATGAACAAAAAAAAGGGTCTAGACACCATCTTTCAAGAAATTATCAATCAAAATTGCTCTGATACTCTAGAACCAGAGGGCAAAATAGAAATCGACAGAATTCACCAATTGCCTCTTGAAAAAGATCCCAAAAAGAAACTACTAAGAATATTATAGCCAAATTCCAGAGTTCCAAGACAAAGTAGAAAATACTTCAAGCAGTCAGGAAGAAACAATTTGAGTACTGTGGAAACACAATCAGGATAACACAAGACCTAGCAATTTATACATTAAGGGATCAAAGTCTTGAAATATGGCATTCCAGAGGTCAAAGGAGATAGGAGTAAAATCAAGAATCACCTACCCAGCAAAACTTAGTAGAATGCTGCAGGGAAAAATATGTTCATTCAATGAAATAGAGGACTTTCAAGCATTCTTGATGAAAAAACCAGAGCTGAAGAGAAAATTTGACTTTTTAAAAAATTTTTATTGACAAAAATATTTTTAAAGCAATTGGGGTTAAGTAACTTGCTCAAGGTTACACAGCCAGTTATTTTTTGTGTGGGTGCAAAGTATCTGAGGCTGGAAGCAATCCCGGGTCTCCCAACACTGGGGCCGGCTCTCTTACTCACTTCACCACATGGCTGCCCCAAAATTTGACTTTCAAATACAAGAAGCAAGAGAAGGATGAGAAGGTAAACAGGGAAAATAAATCACAAGGAACTTATTAAAGTCAAACTATTTACATTACTACATGGGAAAACAATAATTGTAACTCATAAGACTTTTCCCAGTGTGAGGACAGGTGAAGGGAATTTATATGTATGTATATGTACATACATACATATATATGCATGTATAGGAGGTTGTAGGTGTGTATAAATGTATATGTGAGGGTATACCTATGCATATACATTTATACATAGACAGAGGGGACAGGATGAGTTCAACATGAAGGGATGATATCTAAAAAATAAAATTAAGAGATGAGAGAGGAATATATTGGGAGAAGTAGAAAAGGAGAGATAGATTAGGGTAAATTATCTCATATGAAAGAGGCAAGAGAAAACTGTTACAATGAAAGGGAATATCAGGAAGGTAAAAGGGGATGGGACAACCTTATTCTCATTGAATTTGGCTTTAGGAGGGAATAACATACAGACTCAATTGGGTATCTTACCCTACAGGAAAATAGGGCAGAAGGGAATAAGAGGGGGGATGATAGAATGCAGGGCAGATTGGTGGAGGGTAAGGTAATTAGAAGTAATTATTTTTGTAAAGGGACAGGGTCAAAGGAGAAAATAGAATAACTGAGGGGTGGGATAGGATAGAGGGAAATATAGTTAGTCTTTCACAATATACCTACTATGGAAATATTTTGCATAACTACACATGTACAACCTATATTGAATTGCTTTATTTTCCCAGAGGGGATGGGTGAGAAGGGAAGAAACAAAAAATTCTGGAACTCAAAACAAAATTTTTTTTACATGCAACTGGGAAATAAGATATACAGGCACTGGGGTATAGAAATCCATCTTGCCTTACTAGAAAGTTGTGGGGGAGGGAGGATTGTGGAGTACATAAGATAGAACAGGTTGGGGAAAAGGTATTCAGTAGGCTAGCTATTTTGGGGTGGAGGGTAGGGGAAAGAGAGGAAGAAAAAATTGTAACTCAAAATTTTGTGTAAATGAATGTTAAAACAATAAATCAATTGAAAAAAAGAAACAGAATGCATGCCTTTTTGGGATGAGGGGAGAGGAGAAATGGGAACAAAATTTGGAACTCAAAATCCTGTGGAGATGAATGTTGAAACCTAAAAATAAATTAATCAACAACACTAAAATAATTCTATTCATCTCCCTAATTTCTTTGTCATTTATTTATTTTTTGTTTAGATTTATCTAGTTCTGAGAGGGGAAAGTTGAGGTTTCCCATTAGTATAGGTTCACTTTCTATTCCCTCCTATAATTCATTTTAACTTTCCCTTTAAGAATTTTGATGCCGTACCATTTGGTTCATATAGTATTAGTATTGATACTACTTCATTGTCTCTTGTACCTTTTTGCAAAATGTAATCTCCCTGCTTATCTCTATCAATTAGATGTATTTTTGCTTTTTCTTTGTCTGAGATTATGATTGTTAGCCCTGATTTTTTTTCATTTCAATTGAAATATAATTGATTCTGTTTCAGCTCTTTATTTTTGCTCTGTGTCTCACTGCTTCAAGTGTGTTTCTTGTAAGCAACAAATTGTAGGATTCTTTTTTTTATTTCACTCTTCTATCTGTTTCTCTTTTATGGTGTTGTCCCATTCATATTCATGGTAATGATTACCAACTGTATGCTTCCTTCCATTCTGCTTTCTCCTCCACTTCCATTTATTATTCTCTCTCCTCTTTCACCCTATCCATCCTCAAAAATACTTTGCTTCTTTCCACTCTGTCCCCCAATACGCCTTGACTTCCATTAGCTTCCTCCCTTCTCTTATCCGCCTCCTTTTATAGTTCCTTCTAGAGTAAGATAGATTTCTATAGTTAATTGAGTTTGCATGTTAATCCTTCTTTGAATCAATTCTGATGAGAGTAAGGTTCAAGTATTGCCTGCCATCCCCTTCATCTTTCCCTCCATTAAAAGCTCTTCCATGCTTCTATCTGAGATGATTTACCAAATTCTACTTCTCCTTTCCCTCTCCTCTCAGTGCATCCCTTTTTCTTGTCCCTTAATTTAATTTTTTTGAATATCTTCTCATTATACTCAACTCACACCCATGCTCTCTGTCTATGTATACTTTTTCTAACTGCCCTAATAATGATAAAGTTCTTAGCAGTTACAAAGTATCATCTTCCCATATGGGATTGTAAACAATTTAGCCATATCAAATCCCTTATGTTTTCTCTTTCATATTTATCTTTTTATGTTTCTCTTGAGTCTTATATTTGAAAGTCAAATTTTCTACTCAGCTCTGGTCTTTTCATCAATAATTCTTGAAATTCTTGCTCCTCAGTTTCATTAAATATCCATTCCCCCCCTCTACCCCTCACCTCAGAGATTGTACTAATTTTTGCTGGCTAGGTGATTCTTGTTGTAATCTTAGCTCCTTTGCCCCCTGGAATATGTATTCATTCCGACTCCTCTGATTGTTTAACGTAGGAGCTGCTAAATCTTGCGTTAGCCTGACTCTAAGCTCCACTCTGTCTGAATTGTTCCTATATGACTGTTTGCAGATTTTTTCCTTGACCTGGTAGCTCCAGAATTTGACAGTAACATTCCTGGGAGTTTTTATTTTGGAATCTCTTTCAGGAGGTGATTAGTGGATTCTTTCAAGTTTTATTTTACTTCCTGATTGTAGAGTATCAGGGCAGTTTTCCTTGATAATTTCTTGGAATATGATATCTAGGTTATTTTTTTATCATGGTTTTCAGATTGTATAATAATTCTTAAATTATCTCTCCTTGATCTATTTTCCAGGTCAGTTGGTATTCCAATAACACTTTT
>NW_027186296.1:71650241-71666536 GCF_028583685.1 Petaurus breviceps papuanus | reverse complement strand
TAGGCCAGATTTGAATTTACAAAGAGGAATCTTTTTTTTTTTTTTTTGCCTTTTGGAGGGCAATTGGGGTTAAGTAACTTGCCCAAGGTTACACAGCTAGTTTTTTTGTGTGGGTGTTAAGTGTCTGAGGCTGGAACTGAACTCAGGTCCTCCTGACTCCAGGGCCTGTGCTTTACTCACTGAGCCACCTAGCCACCCCTGTCAAGTGAATCTTTGTGAATCTTTTGCTATGTGGCCTCTTCTGTTTTTCTTAAGGTGTTGTTTTCTTCAGGTTTTGTGTGTATATTTGTGTGTAAAGGTAGAAGAATAATTTTAAAATTATCTCTCCTGGTTCCATTTTCCAGGTCAGTGGTTTTTGCAATGAGATATTTCACATTGCCTTCTATTTTTTCATTTGTTTGTATCTATTTTATGGTATCTTGATTTCTCATAAAGTCAGTAGCTTCTCATTGCTCCAGTCTAAATTTGTAGGAGTTATTCTCTTCAGTGTTTTTGAAATTCCTTTTCCATCTGGCAAATTTAGATTTTTAAAACATTCTTCTCATCGGCTTTTTTGGCCTGTTTTGCCATCTGAGTTATTCTAATTTTTAAGGTGTTATTTTCTTCAGTGTATTTTTGGGTTCCCCTTAGCAGGCTGTTGACTTGCTTTTCATGATTTTCTTGCATCATTCTCATTTTTCTTCTCAATTTTTCCTCCACTTCTCTTAACTTGATTTTCAAAATCCTTCTTGAGCTCCTCCATTGCCAGTTCATATTTTTCTTGGAGGCTTTTGATGCAGGAGTTCTGACTTTGCTGTCTTCCTCCCACTCCATGCCTTGATCCTTTTTGTCCCCCCAAAAGGATTCTTTTGTCTGTTTGTGATTTTGTTGCTTGCTCATATTGGCAGCCAATTACTTGACTTTTGAGCTCTTTGCCATGGTAGAACCCTGCTTCCAGAATGGAGAGAGCTATGTCCCAAATTGCTGGGGTTTTTGCAGCTGCCAGAGCTATTAGTGAGTACCCTCTCTACAACCCCCACATGTTCTGGCTCACTGGTCACACACCCCCGGACCATCACCCAACACCATGATCCAGATATGAGCAGGTCAAAACAAGAGCAATTGCCCTCTGTATGGTTTCTTGGTCTCCCTACAATCTGTAGGCCAGGATCTCCAGAAGCAGTCAAGCATCAGGGATTGCAGCCATGGCACCTCCTCTGCTTCTCTCCTCAGGGGTAACAGCCAGACCACACTTCCCCTGTTCCAACAAGGTTTCACACTTGACCTTTTACTTTGTCTTTGGCATTTGTGGATTGAGCAGTCTGGTAACAGCTACAGCTGATGGTGTTTTACTCACATGAAGTCTACTCCAGCTGCTGCTTTTTGGGGCCACTCTTGGGCTAACCCATGCTTCACTGGGACTACCGCTCCACTCCCAGCATGCTGTGATGGACCCTTCCTGCCAGCCTGCTGGGCTTTCTTCAGTGGGATATCTCCTTCTCTCTGTCACTTTGTGGGTTCTGCAGCTCTAAAGTTGGTTTAGAGTCATTTTTACATGTATTGGAGGAGGTGGAAGCCAGAGCTGTGCAGAAGTCCTGTTTCTACTCCTCCATGTTGGCCCTGACCTCTCAAAAAGAAACCACATTTTTCTTGAGACTTTGCATGTTGCTATTTTGATCTTCTTTGTCACTATAGTATATATTTATATAGTATATATTTTATGTATATATATATATATAGTATATATTTTATGGTCTATTCCTTTTATGTTGTTTGCTCATTTTTGTAGCTTATTTTTTGACTTTTCACTTTATGTTAAAGTTGGACTCTGCTCCCTAGGTGGAGAAGCACTGTTCTAATCTTCAGGATTTTTTGTGCTACTGTTTTTAGAGCTAACTCTGGGAGGGTCTATAAGTTCTCAGTTCTTCTAAGGTGGCACAATCTAAGAAAGGGTGTGGTCATTACTCTCCTGGTTTATGTTCCGGTCTATGAACAGCCACAAGCACTTTTTTTTCAGCCTGGAATTATGTGCAGGGTCTCTGTTCCTGCCAGTCCTCCTCTTCACTTTGGGGATTTGACCTGGAACCCTGTATGGGTAATTCAACAGATGTTTGCTGCCAGTCCCTTTAAAAAATCCTCTATAATTTCTTTCTAACCCCTGACTGTCTATGTGCTCAGTGCTCTGGAGATCACTTCTACTACTAATTCAGTTGCTCCCAAAGCTTTCTGCTGGCTTACAGGGTATGGCCTGTACTGGACTATGTTCTCCTCCCTCTCCAGTGAGATAGACCTTTCCTGTTGGCCTATCATCTTGTCTTGAGCTGGAAAACAGTTTGACTCCTTGCTTTTGTTGTTTACATCATTCCAGTCTTCATTTTGAGGAATTATTTTAAAGTTTTTTGGAGGTTAATTTGGGAGAGCTCAGGCAAATCCCTACCTTTACTCTTCCATCTTGACTCTATTCTCTCCCCCAAGAAAAAACACTTTAAAACTTTGGATTAAACAGCATGTCTTATAGAGAAGCAGCTAGAGACCTCCACAGTAAGGTATAGCCTGAGTGAAATCTGGAATAACAAAGCATCTGGGAACAAGATTTCTTTTAACATAGACAACCTGGACAAGAGAAGAGAGACTCAGGAGATGTAATAGTTGTGTTTGTGTCTAAACAGCAAATTGAACTTGTTCTGCAGAGAATAAATTGCAAAGAGGCAAGTTACTCGATTCCAGGGTAAAATTTAAAAAATAGTTTTAAAACCCCTCCAAACCTTCCTAACAATGGGAGCTATCCAAAAGTGGAATGCACTGTCTTTGAGGCAGCTCTCTCTCTTACTTTATAGGACTTTAAGAAGACACTGAATGAACATTTATTTAGTTATAGTCTTGTGGCATTTGTCTCAACTGGCTGCATTACTTTGGGCTTCCTCTGACTGCCTTCTTCAACGTGTCCTCAGAAGCTCATTACTGGGATTACTTCCTCACCCTGTTAAGAGCTCATCAGTCATGGTACTCCACCTCATCACTACTCTTTGCCTCTCTCATTGGAGAATGGGGCCATGGACTCCAAATCTCCATTTAAGGAAAACTTAGTTCAGACTTCCCCTCATTTCTTGCCTGACTACTACTTTGGAACTTCTCTGACTGATTTCTCCACCATGTCCCCACATCGGATGTTTTCTCCTTTCCAAGCTTTTCACCTTCCTTTTGTGTTTTGTTTTCTCTCATTAGGTAGTAATTTCCTTGATGGTTGTATCCCCAGCATTTAGCACATTGTCTGGCATAGATTAGGCATCTAATAAATGTTTATAGACTATTGACTAAGTATGGACTAGATGTCTTCTGATACTTCTTCCAGCTCAAATGTTATTTTATGTTGGGATTCCAGCTGCTGTATTGCTACCTGAGAGATGGTAACCTCTAAGAAAGAAGAGACTGAGATTGGTCATTGGAAGGTTCACATGGCTTAGTAATGGAGGAGTAGGAGAGGTACATTGTCAGACTATGCAATGTGTTACCTAAACAAGGGACTTTCTTGAGAGAAGTGGGAGCATTCCCTCCCACTGCATGAACTGAAAGTCAAGGTCCATTAGTGCATATCTGAAAATTAGTAAGAAAAGGATCCACATTTTCTTCTATTATTTCTACCTCTGGTTATAATGCTTCTGACAATGAAGTATAGGAACACAGCATATCATTTTTTTAACTTTGGAGTGAATTTTTAATGTACATAATTAATATGCATAACAGGGATTATCAATTCATTAATTCAAATAATCAATCTTTTATTATGAAGAATATTAATTTAGTAATTTTAGCTTAATTAAAATCTAGTCATTAGTTTAATGTATAAGAAGATGTTCACTAAACCTAGATCATAGGAATTATTCTATATTAGTAAGAAAAATCATCAGATCATAGATCTGGAAGATACCTAAGCTTAGAGGGGTCATCAAACCCAAGCCCCTCATTTTTCTGATGAATGGTATGGGACTTCTTTCCATCAGATGGACATTCCTCATTAAATTTTTATTTTTTTCAAAGGTCTTCTGGAATTAGGATAAATACTATGTATTTTCTGCAATCCTACAATCTCTAGAGTCACAGCATCCTTTGGGAACCTCTATGTGGTAGAAGATTAAATGAGATAAAATGCTTTGTGTACCTTAAATCTCCATAATAATACTGGATACTGTTATTGTTAATTACAGAAGGAAACATGACCTGATAGTCAGAATAGTTGGAAGATTGTTGATAGAGGAGGAAGTGGAAGAAATGGTCATCAGAGGTACCAACCATTGGATGATGCTTGTTACAGGACAAAAAGCATCCTACTAAATAGAGTGGTAAGTGAATTATGTTGGAAAGAATATTAGAAGAGGAACAAATTGTCATCTAGGTTCTTTTTCTAACTATCTATGTGAACCTGAACTAGTCATTTATCCTCTTTGAGAGTCAGTTTCTTTTACTATGAAAATGAAAAACTTGAATTAAATGAACTCTAAGGTATCTTCTAGTTCTAAAATATTAAGCTACTCAAAGTGTATGTGGTAATATTTTGGTGTATATTGGTGCACTGTGGTAGGAGAAAGAGAGCAGAAGAGTAAGAAGGAAAATTAGGGGAGTAGAGAGGCAAGATAATTTTTTCAATACTAAGAGAAATGCTTTTTTCATAAGTAAGGGTAAGGGGCGGCCAGGTAGCACAGTGAGTAAGAGCACCGGCTCCAGTGTCGGGATGACCTGGGGATTGAATCCAGGCTCAGACACTTAGCACCCACCCAGAAACACCTGGCCGTGTAACCTTGAGCAAGTTACTTGACCCCAATTGCTTAGGGGTGGCCAGGTGGCTCAGCAAGTAAGATCACCGGCTACAGTGTTGGCATGACCTGAGTATCAAGTCTGGGCTCAGATACTTAGCACCATACCCAGAAATAACTGCCTGTGTAACCTTGAGCAAGTTACTTAACCCCAATTGCTTAAAAAAAATAAGTAAGGGTAAGAGAGTAGGGCAACTACATAGCAGTGTGAAATTCCCTTTTGTTGTCTTAGCTTCCCTAAAGATGTGTCCCTATTTTTAGGTAGCCTTCTGGGCAAAACCACAGATAGGAGCCCAAATGTACATATAAGTGAACATCTGCTTTGGATAACAGATGTGATAAATGACCTCTAGTCAGCCTGTTAAGGATGTTAAATTGGCTGCTGTCTTTTTAGCCTGGGAGATCCAACCACCTTGCTCCTGGGGAAATTCATCTCCAGACTTTGCCTGGGGCTGTCAAGTGAATGAATGCTGATGTTTCAGCTTATACATTGTGGCTGTAGAGGTCAATTTAAATTTATCTCTCTTCTTTTGCCAATTCAATTCAAACAACATTTATTAATAATAATGATAACAATAATAATGATAGCAATAATATCAATCATATATAACCCCCAGTGTTTGGCATGGAAAGCTCTTTATAAACTTACCCAGTCCTATCTTTCTGGTCTTATGCATTAGTTCCCCCTATAAATGCTATAGTTCAGTAATTCTTGCTGTTCCTTTCACACAATGTTCCAACTTTTGTCTCCATATGTTTGTACAATTATTCCCTCCAAACCTTGGCCCCTTGGAATCCCAAGTTTCCTTCTAGACTCAACTCAAATGTCATATTTTACAACAGGTTTTCCCCAATTCTCCCAGGTGTTAGCCTTCCCTTCCAAGGCTAACCTTCATCTACTTATACTTGTACATTATACTTAATTATATATCATATTTTATTTACATATTACTTATACTTATATATTCTGATTTACATCTGTTCTCATTTATGAACATGTTTTCTTAGCCATTGGAAAATAATCTCCCTAAGCATTAGGCTTGTAGTCAGGAAGACTCATCTTCCCAGATCTTCTAAAATATGATCTCAGACACTTACTAGGGGTGTGACCCTGGCCAAGTCACTTAAGCTTGTTTGCCTCAGTTTCCTCTTCCATAAAATGAGCTAGAGAAGGAAATGGCAAACCACTCCAGTATCTTTACCAAGAAAACACCAAATGGGGTCATGAAGTTGGACATGACTGAAAAATGACAACAATAACAAGAACTCTTTTAGCTCTAAAATTTGGTGTGTAATAAGATGTTCCAAAGTAAAATTAACCACCAGGATTTAAAGTTGGTGGACATGTCTGCAAAAATAAACATACACAGTCCCTCTTATCCTTCAGCTTTAAGCATTTGATCTGCTTCCCGGGCCACAAGAACAGTTCCTAAGTGTATTTTGTTTTCCATAAATGACCGAAGAACAAGTTTTTCATCATAAGCAGTTCAATTTAGTAGTTGATTGGAAAGCAATGTGACAAACAGCAAAATAAAGTGAACTATTTTCTTGGAGAAAAGAGATTTCTGAACACAAAATTAATCCAGGTTTATCAAGTCCTTCCCTTTCTTTTGTTACTAAAAGTTTCATCATGCACTAAATGCTAAAAATATAGTGGGAAGAGGAAGTCAATTACATTTCCATACTCATATTTTAACAGTGGGAGGTATTTTTGGGTGATAACTTCTAAATTATTTGCATAAGAACCATATAAGAAAGGAAGAGGAAAATAAATAAAATTAAGTCCATAGAAATATGCATTTAGGAAAGTATGAAAGGGCAGCTACAGGGTTTTTTGTCAAAATATTCAGGCAGACCAGTGATGAACAAAGTAGTGTTGTTAATTATGGAGCATCACTCAATGGTATGTGTGGGGCCAGAAACAAAGTGCGATTTTAGGGCAGGAGCATGGAGGAGCACACATGATAGGCAAAGGGTATAATAAGGTTGCTTACATGGATCCTGGGTTTATTCTGTACCACGGCAGGAGAAGGAAGAGGATGGCAATGACATCTTGGAGAATTTGTGCTAGGACTAGACAGAACCCTAGTTCTGTGAATATCTCTATGATTCCTCCTAATCAGGAAGTTATACCTTGGTTACAACTGTATGCAATCAGGGCAACTTATTGTGGCAGATGAAGGTGATAAGTTTTATTATATTTTATGTTGGGTCATGATTCCTTGTATAGGTGTATCTGGATTGTCATCTGTGATGTGACAGGCAACAAACTACCAAGTATAGGCAAGGCAATGTCAAGCTCAATCAAAGAGGAAGTATAAGCCTGGGGGAGGCAAGGGGAGGGAGGAATATGTTAGAAGGAGGGGGAATGCATAGTATCCATAGCAGAAGTCATGGGTTGCAAGTGAACTTGGATGAACCTTATGAGTCCCAAGAGGTTTGTTCATAAGCTCCAGGTTTCTTGGGTTATTATAGTAGTATAAAGGAGATTTTATGGGAAGAATATCTTGAAAAATACTATCTACCCCTCCAAATACTTAGGGGAACTTGAAGCTCTTGAAAAAATGCTCATTTAGACATTAGAAGACATCTTACTGAGTTCAAATCTACCTCAGACACTTACTAGCTGTGTGACCCTGGCCAAGTCACTTTAATCCTGTTTGCTTCGGGTTCCTCATCTCTAAAATGAGCAGGAGAAGGAAATGGCAAACCACTCCACTATCATTGCCAAGAAAGCCCCACAGGGGTCACAAAGAGTCATATATGATTGAAAAATGACAAACTTAATATTTCATCTTTCATCGTTGCAAAATCCATTTACTCCCTCTCCATCACTGACTCTCTGTAGCCATTCTGGGCCTAACTCTGGCCAGTCCCCAGGTCCTTTAGGTTTAACACTGAAACAAAATGAGACATTTGTCAGCCATTTAAAAGCCTTAACAAAGGGGGATTTACTTAGCAGGAGAAGGATAGTCAACAAGGCTAGGCACTACATATATAACCAGTATCAGATTGCTTGCCATCTTGGGGAGTGGGGTTGGCAGGGAGGGAGAGAGAAAAAATTTGATACTCAAAATCTTATAAAAAATAAATCTTGAAAAAGATCTTTATGTGTAATTGAAAAATAGAAAATACTATCTACCCCTCCAATAATAAATACATCATAAAGCTATGTTAAAAACACACAAATAAGACTAGGCATTGAAACTCTTCTGAACTGATTCAGATGAGCAAAGTTCCAATCAGAATTCACTAGCCAAATGTCACAGAGCTGCTTCAGCTCTCTATGGTTGCTTTGTGCTCAGGTGATGAGAAAGTGATACAAATAATCTGAGCCCTTAGTCTCCTATCCCCTTTGCCAACTATCTTCAATAATGTCTCAATGACCTTTTAAGGAGAAAATAACTCAACCTAGATGAGGGGTGGGGTTAGGATATTTCTCCTTCCTCTTTTCCCCTTCAAGGCTCAATTTAAATTCTGTCTTCCTGGTGAAGGCTTCACAGATCTCTCTCCTCCCCCTAACTGCTAGTGTTCTTTCCTTTCTCATGTGCTGTGGAATAATAATTCTTCATATACATGTTTTATCTTCAGTACTTTTTCTCCCTCCACCCCTTCCCCACTCAGGAAAATATAAATTTATTGAGATCAGAAACTTTTACTTTTGTCTTTGAATACTCAATGCTTAGCCCATTATTTTGTGCTCAATTGCTCAACTGTTTGTGGATTGAACAGAATATTTCATTTATCTGGATTTTATCTCATTCTCTGCTTTTGAGACCTTCTCTGATCAACTGGCATACATCGGTGTGTCTATCTAGTGTGCATAGGAAAGAAGAATAAGAACAAAACCCAACTTGTGAAAATATTGAATTTTCAAATTCTGAAGTTACAGAGGGAGAAGGAAATGAATACTAGAGTGGGATAATTAAGTTAATCTGGGCAAAGATTTGGAGAGAGATGTAAAAAAATGGCATCAACTTCAAATGAGAAGAAATGGAATGATGGGGGACCAGTGAATGACCTAGAATATCAATAGAAATGACAATAGGATTAATGAAATAATGAATAAATAGCATATATTAATTTGTTAAGCAAATGGGTAATGCAATTGATAGCTTGCTGGGTTAGGAGGCAGGAGGACTTAAGTTCAAATACAGCTTATTCTCAACCTTAAAAACAAGGCTGTAATGACACTTGTGCCATTCCCAAGACTTTCTTTTCCTCTGTTTGCCACAGAAATTAATATGCTAGTTACAGATCACTGATTTAGGCAGGTGTCCTAAACCTCTCCTGGAGAACAATTTTTTAGCCTGATTTGAATGGTCACATGCATTTACGTTGAAATTGCATTTCTTTTTCAATTTGAAGTCCTTTAATTCAGATGAGTATTCCATTGAAATATTCAGTTACTGAGGTTTTTGTTTAGTGTTTCTTATGTTCTCCATATAAAAAAGGTACTTTCCAGAAGTGGTAATTGAGGTTAGGTCTTTAAGTAAAGTCCACATGACTGCTTGTCCTGTATGTGGGAAGTCACCCTTTTTCTGTGGGTTGAACTAGCTGGTTGCTGAGATTGTTTTCAACTTTGAAATTCTGTGACTAGAAAGCAAATTTCAGGGATCCTTGGAACTGGATGAGACTTTAGAGATCATCTACTTTCTCCACGTAGAAATTTCTTCTACTGTGTTCCATTATTTGCTTGAGCTCTTCCAGTGACAGGGAGTTTACTACTTTGAGACAATCTGTTTAATTAAAGAACAATTCTGATTTCTACAAAGGTCTTCCTTTCTGTTGAGCTAAAATATATGTTCCCAGACTTTTAGAAGATGAAACATTTAGATATTCTAGACTTCCACAGGCTATTTATTCACTGAGACGTACTAACACTATCAAAATCTCTTCTGTGTGAGATCTCAATATGATTTCTGATCTTCAGTAGTATGTTACCAAAATTCAGATTTCAAAAATAAGAGGATTAGGGGACAATGTGTAATATGGATTTTGAAAGCAAAACTGGTACCATTTAGTAAATGGTGATGGGAATATGATTTAGAGCTTGAGAAATTCAATTTAATAATAGCTTATTAAGTACCTACTATGTGTAAGGCATTCAACAACAGTCTTTACTTCAAGGAACTTGCTTTTAGCAGAGAAATTCTTAAATTAGAGCACACCAAAATTAAAAAAAAATTCTTATCTATTTTAATATAATTAATTTCCTCTGTAATCATAAATATTTTGTGTATTTAAAATCATCAGTCTGAATCCATATGTTTCTTTCTATTCTATTTTATACTGGTAAAGGGGCATATGACACACACACACACACACACACACATAGCTTATCAAGGCCCATATTAGAGGATACAGTTTGTAAATGTATAAGTAAACACAACAGTATTTACATATAAAGTGAATAAAAGATAATTTGGGTAAGGAGAGAATACTAACAGTTGAGGGCATTAGGAAAGGTTTGCCACTGGAGATGCTAAACTCACTTGCCCAGTCAATCAATCATCAGTTAGATATTCAAAATTTATTAAAGACCTACTATGTGCCAAGAATAACTATGCTAAACACTGAGATACAAAAAGAGGCAAAGGACAGTCCCTGCCCTCTAGGAGTTTACAATCTAATGGGGGAGAAAGCATGCAAAGCCATATATAAAAAGCAAACAATATACAGGATAAATAGGAAATAATTAATACAGGGTAGGCACTAGAATTGAGAGGGGTTAAGGAAGACTTTTTGTAGAAGGTGAAATTTTAGTTGGGACTTAAAGGAAGCCAGGGAAGTCAGTAGATGGAGTAGAAGAGGGAGAGAATTTCAAACATAGGGGACAGACAGAAAATACCCAGGGTCAAGGGATAGAGTGTCTTGTTCGTGGAATAACTAGGAGACCAGTGTCACTAGACTGGTGAGTATATTTTGGGCAGTAAAGTTTAAGAATACTGATAAGGGGGCGGCCAGGTAGCACAGCAAGTAAGAGCACTGGCTCCAGTGTTGAGAAGACCTGGAGATCGAATCCCAGGCTCAGACACTTATCACCCACCCAGAAACACCTGGCCATGTAACCTTGAGCAAGTTACTTAACCCCAATTGCTTAGGGGTGGCCGGTGGCTCAGCGAGTAAGAGCACCGGCTCCAGTGTCGGGATGACCTGGATCATATCCAGGCTCAGATACTCAGCACCACACCTAGAAACACCTGGCCATGTAACCTTGAGCAAGTTACTTAACCCCAATTGCTTAGGGGCGGCCAGGTGGCTCAGCGAGTAAGAGCACCGGCTCCAGTGTCGGGATGACCTGGATCATATCCGGGCTCAGATACTCAGCACCACACCCAGAAATAATAACTGGCCGTGTAACCTTGAGCAAGTTACTTAACCCCAATTGCTTTAAAAAAAAAAAAGAATACTGATAAGGTAGGAGAGGTTAGGTTATTAAGAGCTTTGGCTGCCAAATGGAGAATTTTGTGTTTGATCCTTGGAGGCAATAGGGAACCACTGGAATTTATTGAGTTTATAGTCATTGAGCTTAGTTTCAATTCCTAGGTAAATTCTAGAATAGATTATTGAAACATCTGACAAATATCTAGAAAAAAAAGCAATGACCACAAAGAGCCAGTATGACTCTTCATCAATAACTGGTCATGCCAGAATAATCTTTTTGTTTGGTGGGATTATTAAATTAATATATGAAGGGAATTATGTGGATATAGTTGTCTTCATCTGTTATGCTTATACTAAGTTCAGTTCTGGGCACCATAGTATTATAAGCACATTCATTTGCATTAAAGTTAACAGAGAAAGGCAAGAAGGACGGAGAAGATCCTTGAATATTTGACACAAGATTACTAATCAAAGGAACTGGACATATTTAGCCTAGTGAAAGAAGACTTGAGGGGATACAATAACTGGTCTTCAATTAATTTAAGGGATGTTTTGTGGAGATGTCAGATTTTTTCTGACTAGTCCAAGAGGACAGAACCAGGATCAATGGGTAACCATTGCAAAGAGGTCAGTTTAAGCTTGATATCAAGAGGAAATCCTGAAAAATGTCCTAGCAATTAGAATTATCCCAAAGTGGAAAAGTCTACCTTGACATATAATGAGTTTCACCTTCTTGGATGTCTTCAACAAGAAGTTGACTGACAAATTATTGGTGATGATATAATGGGAATTGCCTTTATGAACAAATTGGGTGAAAAAGATGCTGAAATCCATTCTACCTACCTACTGTTATGATCCTGCAAGATGATACCTGAACTGTCCCTTGAAGGAAGCTAAGTATTTAAGAGGTGGAGGTGAGGAAGGATTGTATTACAGGCACAAGGAAACAGTTTATGCCAAGGCTGGGCAATGGAATGTCAAATTCCAAGAATAACACAAAACTCAATTTGACTATAAAGTAGCATTCATGAAGGGGAGTAGTGTCAAATAAACTAGAAAAGTAGGCAGGAGTCAAATTCTTCAGGACCTTAAATATGAAGCTGAGGAACTTGCATTTTATTGAAGAGGCAATAGGGAGCCACTGGGAATTCTTAAGCAAAGGAATTATGTGGTCAGAACCATATCTTAGAGATATTATTTTATCAGTTGTATGGAGGAGAGATCAGAGAGAGAGAAGCCTTTAAATGGGATTATGAGGAAATGGTGGTGACATGGGACAGTTAGGTGGATAGGACAACTAGGTGATACAGTTACTAGAACACTGGGCTTGGAATCAGTAAGTTTTATCCTCATGAGTTCAAATCTGACCTCAGACACTTACATACTGTGTGACCCTAGGAAAGCCACTTAATTCTGTTTGCCTTAATTTCTTCATCTTATAAAATGATCTGGAGAAGGAAAAGGCAAACTACTCTTGGTAACTTTGCCCAAAAAAGTTGAAACGAGGTCACAAAAAGTCATATACAACTAATGCAACTAAACAAAAATGGTAGCAACCCAGGGTCTGAGATAGATTGGCAGCTGTATTAATAGAAAGAAGAGGATGAATACATGAGGCATTGTAGAAGGACAATTGATAAAATGTGGAAACTAATTATGTGTGAAAGGTTCTGAAAAGGAGGGGACTGAGGATAACTTTGTCATTCTAAAGCTTGAAGATCCAAATTCCTCATTTTATAGATAAAAAAATTTGGGGAGAGAAAGATAAATTAATGTGTCCCACATCATACAATTAGTAAGAAGGAGGACTAAGATTAAAAAAAAGTTGCATGACTCATCATAAATCTTTATGTGTAGACTGGTTGACCATTTGTTGCGAATGTGGTAGAAGAGATTCTTGTACTATTAATAGGTTGAACTCAGTGGACTCTAAAGTCTCTATGTCTGAGATAATGGGATGCAATGACCCAAGATCTGGGTCTTTCCTGACTGTATCATGCTGCCCAACACTGATTTTCTTGTTAACTTCCACAATATAATCAGACATATTTCCATGAGGATATAAAGTGACTTGACTTTTGGTTAAAAAGACCATAATATATTCTATCCTATGGTAAAACAAGCATTATGGGTAAGTCAGAGAATCATATCATTTTGGTGTTCTAGTTTCCACAAGAGGTTCCCTTTTCTTATGCTACTCTATGACACTTTACTAGTTCAAAGATCTTTGTTTTACCATGGTCTAATTTGCATCCCTTCAGATCAACTTTATACTCAACCACTTAACTTTCCATTATTTTCCTTTTTTAATGTATTTACAATGTCTTCTGGAATCAGGCTAAATATCATACTTTACCAGTATATACACTGATATGACTTGTTATGTCATCAAGGCAAACATTTTCATTTTTTTGATTTAGGATTATGTTAAATAAGGCAATTTCTTACTTTCTCAAATCTTGACCCCAATACTACCTCTTCAGGAGCATATAAACTACTTGAGGGCATGTAACCTTCATGGTTCATTTTTGTATTCTCATTTCTTGTCCGAATCTTCTACACAGTAGAAACTGAATAAATGTTATTGAGTTTAATTTTATAAATGAAAAATGCTGCCTGTTGAGTTTCCATAAAATGAAGAATAACGACCCCTCCTAGATTCATGACCTGCAATTAAAAATGTTAATATTTTAGCCATCTCTTTCTCCTCTATCTATCTATCTATCTATCTATCTATCTATCTATCTATCTATCTATCTATCTATCTATCTATAGTGAAGAGGTAGAAGTATCGCTGCCCCAAATAATTTTATCATCTTAAATAATTGATATGACTTGCCTCAATATCAATTCAGCCTATGTCAGACAGGGTGATTTGAACTGTTTAGCTGACACAATGATGATACAGTTTTATAGCTGCATAGGTAATCAGAACAATTGACCTTTATGTACTGCTTTAAGCTTACTCCTTATCTGTTAATATGAGCAAAAGTAGATATATGGTATAGCTAGTTCCCAAGTACTGTGAATAATGAATCCCCTGAAGTAGTTACATGTCCTTGAATTTAAACTATTTGAAGTTACAATTATGTAAAATGTGGTCATTGGTTCTAGCCCAAATGGAAATATTTAGTGAAAATTTGAATAATATGACCACTTCAGGGGATTCATTGTTCACACTAATTAGTACCTGGCTCTACATAGAGTGTGGTTAGTATTACTGTAAATCCCACCACAGTATTGGCATGACATTTATTTATCCACATTGGATAATTTTACAGATAATTAAAGTCAGCTCCCTTGGATTCAACTCTCATCTCTATGAAGATGACTGTCACATCTACATCTACATCACTAGTCTCTTTCTTGACCATTAATTTCACATCACCAACCAACCATTTGACTATGGTTTGATGCACAGAAACATGTTCTGTAAACATCTCAAACTCAGCATGTCCAAAATAGTCGATCATCTTTCTCCTTAGTCTCTCTGCTCTTCCTGCTTTTCCCTATGCATGTTGAGGACACCACCATTTTTCTAGTCATAATGGTTCACATACATATTCTACTCTTTTTTTCTCCATAGTTAACCAAGTTGTCTAGTCTTATTGATTCTGCTTCCTCAAAATCCCTTGCATTTGTTTATACCTTTCTCATCACTTACATCACCACCAACTTATTTCAGGTCCTGATCAGGTCCTAGATTATTTCAATAGGTTTCTAGTTGATCTCCCTGACTCAAATATCTCCTTAAACCTACGTTCCCCACGACTAATTCCTAAAATCAGGTCTGATTATGTCACTACCTTGTTCAAGAAGGTCCAGCAACTCCCTCTTTCCTTTAGGCTAACATACAATTTTTCTGTTAGGCTTTTAAAAACCGTTATAAGTGTTGCATTGGTTATTACTCTTTTTTTTTTAAGCAATTGGGGTTAAGTAACTTGCTCAAGGTTACACGGTCAGTTATTTTGTGTGGGTGGTAAGTATCTGAGGCTGGAACTGATCCCTGGTCTCCCAACTCCGGGGCCAGTGCTCTTACTGTACCACCTGGCTGCCCCATAAGATTTTGTTTGTTTGTTTGTTTTTGGAGGTGGGAAGGCAGGGCAATTGGGGGTAAGTGATTTGTCCAAGTCACACAGCTAGTAAGTGTTAAGTGTCTGAGGCTGGATTTGAACTCAGGTCCTCCTGACTGCAGGGCTGGTGCTCTACTCCCTGTGCTGCCTAGCTACCCCTATTGGTTATTACTCTTACAAAACTTCTCCTGCTCTTGTGCTCTCCACCTCTTTAAATCCCTAGGTTTTTCAAGTCTTAGTTTAAGAACCACTACCTACAAGAGATTTGTTCTGATCCCCCAAGTTTATACTGTCTTTTTGCAAAATTACTTTGTTATTACTCTGTAATGTATTTTGAATTTAATTCTTTGTGGACACGTTATGTCCTTTCCTTTCCCTGCATTCCCCCCCCCCCCCAAAGGATGTAAGTTTCTTGAGGGGATGGGCTGTTGTGCTTTCATTTTTATATCCTCATTGCCTAGCATAGTCCCTGAGAAATGGTAGCTGCTTAATAAATACTTGCAGAAGGAATGAATGTTACATGTACATGTACAAAGTTCATTTTTTGTGTCAGGTACAAACATTACTTTTATCGTTTTTGCTAAAAAGTTTTTCGGAAATATATTGTTTCCCTACCTTTTTGAAAAGTACAAACATTACTTTTATCGTTTTTGCTAAAAAGTTTTTCGGAAATATATTGTTTCCCTACCTTTTTGAAAAGAAGAGTTTTTTCAACCTTTTCTTAACGATTCAGGCTCCTCATAATAAGCATTCTTTCTTTTAGACAGTGCTGTGTTTATATCACATAGTATCACTTGGCTTTTGATTATGAGTTCTACTGTCTCCCTTGTTGTCAGGCTGTTAGATGTCACTTCTTGATAATGTCAGGGTACCTGAATCTAATCTTCTATTTTCTAATTTTCTTCTTCAAGCATGTTGTGGGCTAAGAAACCAAACAACCAAGTTTCTTAGAATTATATGGAAAACAAAATGCAGTAACTCTGGGAGGGAGGGAGGTTAGGGAGAGAGAGAGAGAGAGAGAGAGAGAGAGAGAGAGAGAGAGAGA
>NW_027186296.1:71605463-71650141 GCF_028583685.1 Petaurus breviceps papuanus | reverse complement strand
TTCCGTCCTTTTTGAATTTCTTCCAATTGTCAAAATTTCTCATGTTAGAGCGAGTGTGGAAGGGAGGAGCAGAATGGAGAGAGAGAGAGAGAGAGAGAGAGAGAGAGAACCTGGCTTTAGTGCAAAAACTCTGGGTTTGGGAATGGATGCTCAGAGGCCATTTTTGCTGACTTCTGAGACTGGGGCTGTGTTCCAGAGAGTTGAGGTCACAAGATCAATGAGCTATTATTATTTAATCGGGCATAATGAAACATATATGTGGAGAGTTGCACTAAATCATTATTCTACTATAGCTCTATTTATTATTAAGGCTTGAATTTTGATCTCTTATTAAAGACTAGTTTTAACATGAGAAATTTTGACAATTGGAAGAAATTCAAAAAGGACGGAAGATAGGAGACTACATCTTTAATGGTCTTCTTCCACCTTGTGTTTTACATCTTTTCTGACACTTAGAGGATCAGAGATTCATAGATTTCAAGCTAGAAGGGACCTTAGAGGCCACCAAATCCAATTCTTTCATTTTACAGATGTGGAAACTGAGTCCCAGAGGGGTTAAGGGACTTGATCAAGACCATAAAGCTAGAGGTAAATGAGGCAGAATTTGGACTAGGTTTCCCTGAGACCATGTCCATGACCTAACTTTCAAAGCATGCTGCCTTTATCTTTTTGCCCCTTTATTTTTATGTCCCTTTACTTTTTTTTGCAAATTATTTTTTTTTACTATTATATGCTTTTATGAAGGACAGGTAGTCAAGGGATGTATCACTTTAACCTGACCTGTAAACCCAGTGGATCCAGGGGAAAGGAACACTCATTTATTTAAGTGCCTACTTAAATATGTATAATATTTATATATATATAATATAATATAATATAATATAATAATATATATATATATAAATATATGATGTGCCTGGCATTGAATCAAAGGCTTTATAAATATTGCATTGATTCTCACAACAACCCTAGGGTGTAGATATTACCATTATCATCACACTTGGACCCATAGAGCCTTATATCCCCATATATTGATCTAGAGTGTATGTGGTAGTTATTAGTATAAGGTTAGAGTTTGGGTATCCAAATGAAGCATAAAATGACACAGGGAATCATTCCCTCACCATATATTGACCCTCAGAAAATTTTCCCTGTTAAGGGTACAGAACTAGAGATTCTGTGTACCATGACTCATTTATTTATGTATTATTATCTTTCTCTGTGCCAAGAGAGATAGGAGTAGTAGAGATGATGTGCTCTAGTCCAGGGGTTCTTAACCATTTTTGCCATATGAACTCCTTTGGCAACCTCGTGAAACCTATAGTTTCCTCGGAATAATGTTTTTAAATAGCTAAAGGCAAGGCTAAGTGTCAGTTAAAGGTTAGTGAAAATTAAGATGTGATATGTTTCTATCCAAGTCCACAGAGTTCTTCAGTTCTATCCACTGACACCTATTCATGAATTCCACATTAAGAATCCTACAGTATTTTGAAGAAACAGAGCTCTAATACTTGAAACAATGGGTAGAGTTGTCACTAGGAATTTAGATTCTGGGGCAAATGGAATTGAGTCACCATGGGAGAGAGTTGTCTATGGTATGACAACTTGTCTCTGGGTTTAAGGTGGTGTTATTTATCCTTCATACTTGAAGAGGGTCAAGATATTACAGTGTTGGGGCCCAGGTACAGAGTATTTAATGTGGCTGATCAGTCTATTATGAGTTTGGAAGGTTCTACTACAAATTGGGCACAAATAATCCATTTGAACATTTGGAATGGAGAGGTCTCTAGATCTGCACATCTCACATTTCCTTTGTGCTACAGTGATTCTGTTTTGCTCAATGTGGTTAACGTAGAGTCGATACAGAGGATGTGGGAATTAAAAAGGCTAAAAAACTGAGAGGCAAGAGTTCTTGAAGGGGTGGGCATGGAGTGGATAAGAAGACAATGAGTCAGGTACTAAACTTTTTAGGGGAAGATGGAGAATGACTTAGAGGTCAATAGATCACAGAAACAAGAACATGTGTAAGAGAGAGTAAACTTTCATAGGAGAGGTGATTACTGAGTGATGGTTTTGGGGAGGGTCTGAAAGTAGAACTGGAGGGAAAGAAGTGAGTCAACTGCTCTTCGTGGCCCAGCATGTCAGTAGAATGTGAGAAAAAAAAGAGTAGTCAGGATTTGGCAAGGGTGCCAAAAGATGTGATCACTTTAGAAGAAAACTAGGTTTCAGGGATCACCAGAAGATGAAAAGGAGATAAGAATAAAATATGCCAGACAAAAGAGAATTAATTAACAGTGCAAGAAGGTTTATATAGGCCCTGACTGCCTTACACTAGTTCTAGCTTTAGCAATGAAAGTAATTAAACAAGAATTTAAAATTAAATACTAAGGATGATATGTTGTAGTGGTTCTCATAGCATGGTCTGGGAATCCCTGGGGGACCCTGAGACCTTTTCAGGGGAGTCTGTAAAGTCATAACAATTCTCATAATAATATAAAGAGGTTTAAATTTCTAATATGATAACTATCAATAGATATAATACACACAAACAAAAACTCTTTGAGGATTGCCCTCAAGAGTGTAAAGCGGTCCTGAGACCAACAAATTTGAGGACCATGATTCTAGGGCTTCAGAGAGAGAAGAGATCATTGGGTATTTGAGTATTCAGGGGATACTGTATAGCAGAAGTGAGATTTAGAAGTGGGAGGGTCAACAACTTGTGACATATGGATCATGGCAGTACTTAAAAGAAGCAGACAAATGGACATGCATTTCTGAAGTACCTACTATGTCTCAGGCACTATACTAAGTAAAAAATTTATAAATATTATCTCATCTGCTCTCACAGCAATCCTGTGAGGTAGTTTAAATTGTCATCCTTATTTTACAGTTGAGTAAACTGAGACACAGAGGTTGGGACTTCTCCGGGCCCAATCATGTAGCTTTACTAGTCATCATGATGGATTTTAACTGAGGTCTGACACCTCACTCCAGTCCAGTTGGGTCTCTCCACTGTGTCTCCTAGCTGCTGAGCAAAAGAGTCAAATAGAAGTAAATATACTATACTAATTGAGGAGGATGTTTCCTATTCTTCATACATTTCCAATGAGTCAAACACACTTTTGTGTTTCAAACAGAACAGAAGAGAGTATTGGAAATAAATTGCTCTAAGTTGTACTGAATTTGCTCTAAGAAAAATTAGTATTCAGTTCTGGTCATTGCACAAATTTGGCCCTTGTAGACAAGGAAAAAGATGTCTCTCAGAGCACAAATGATCTTGGGTTAAAGAATAAGAATGAAGGAAATGAATTATCTGACTTGAGCCTTATTAAAATTAATACTTAATGGTGTGATTGCTTTTTGTCTTTGTTTTTTTACCGCATTGTGTTTTGCTTCTGATGGTGGGAGGGGCTTAAGTGACCTTGGAGATAAAATATTGATAATTCTCCTTTGTTGGTGGTGAAGATACATTTTTTTTAAAGTGAGTTAAAATTTTAAGTTAGATTTCAACTATCAAACAAAATGAATCTTGGCTAGGTATCAAAGCAAAATTCCCTTTCAAATCAACAGATGATTGGGAAACATATTGCAGGTTGGCTTGCATGAGATCAAGGAAGATGCCACATTCCAAATAAGCAATTAGTGGACAAGCAATTCTGAAAGCTCTGGAGAACAAAATGTGACTCAACCAACCCAAATTTAGTAGGTGCTGTGTGTTAGGTACTCATTATGTGTCAATGCAGTTAGGTGGCAAAGTGAATTGAGTACTAGGCCTGGAGTTGGGAAGATCTGACTAAATATTTACATCTTACCCATCTTTCAAGGTCCAGTTCCAATATTCCCATGTAATGAGTGAGGAAACTGAGTATCAGAAAAATTAAGTGGCTAGTTGAAAGCCAAATCTAGCCTCAGATACTCACTAGCTATGTGACCCCAGGCTAGTCATTTAATATCTGTTTACCTCAGTTTCCTCAACTATGCAATAGAGATCATAATAGTACCTGTCTCTGTTGTAAGGATGAGATGAGATAAAATGAGATAGTGCTTGAAAAGTGCTTAGCAAGGTTGCTGGCCCATAGAAAACACTACATAAATATTAGCTATTATCATTATTATAAATACTTGTGCTTCCTATCACACACACATAACATGTATATGGGGGATAGGAAGCACAATTATTCTATCAGAGAAAGATGACATCACTTCCAAGCTGTAGTGGTCAAGGACAATTCGTAGACACATGACCAGAAATCCTCCCTCTGCTTGGGGAGGATTCCTGTAGGCATAAAGAAAGGAGAGAGAAGTAGGGCACTTCAAGTGAGAGAATGGAACAAGCAAAGCACTGGGGAAAGGAAAATGTACAAGTTCCATTTGGGATACATAACAATAGATGTCTTGTTGTTGGGGAGAGAACTGAATAAAGAGAATAATTACTAACAACAGCAATTCTTAACATTAATAAAATACCTACTTTATGTAGGCTATTGTGATGGATCCTAGACATAAAGTTGGAAAGGGAAATTCAATTGAGGTTTTAAGTACCAGGTAGTTATTTGGTACTTTATCCTAGGCAATGGAAAACATTTGAAGGTTTTTGAGAAGAAAAGTGACAAGGTAGAAATCAAATCTGGTTAGGACATATAGGGAGAAACTGAAGACAGGAAAATGTTAGACTATTCTATATGACTTCAGGGTTGGGAGCTGAAGGCCTAAACATGGGCAGTAAGAGTAGAAATGATAAGGAAGGGATAGACAGAAAAATCACTCAGGAAATGATCCATATGTTGTTTCCATGAACAGAGGCATGATATGGATATGTCTTTCATTTCATAAAGTAAAAAGTAGCTTCCCTTGATTTCTGTGTTTAAAAATATCCTCTAGAGAAGGATATCAATGTAGAATCATAGAATGTTAGGACCTTGGGGCACATTTAATCTACAAATTTCTCCATGCTTGGTACCTCTCTTGCCTAATGGCTAGTCGATTCCGACTTCCTATGTCCTAGAATCCTGAGACTTAGGACAGTTGCCCACAGAGGGAGAAACTTCTCTCCATCTCAATCTCTCTGTGCATTTTCATTCCGACTCAGCACTAATCTTTACATTTCTTTGTCCTCACTGCATACTGAACTCTAGAATTCTTGACCTACTAGTAACAAACTCTTCTTCATCTAGATCTCTTACACTCATCCGCTTTCCATCTTCTGTAGTGATCAGACAGGTAAGAGAACCAGGAAAGAGCAATGTCTTGCCAAGGAAGCCAAGAGAGAAGAGTATATCTAGGAAGAATGGGTGATTAAAAATGTTGAAAACTACAGTGAGGTCAAATAGGACAGAGACTAAAAAAGAATCATCAAATGAAGTAATTAAGAGGTAATTAGTCATTGAAAGAACTGTGTCAGTAGAGTGATGAGATCACCAGTCAGATTCCTAGGGGGTAAGGCTGAATGGGTAGGAGAGAAATGGAGGTAATGAGCATACACTACTTTCTGGAAGTTCATCAGTGAAAGAAGAGATATAGAATGATGCTTAGAAGGATGATAAGGTCAAGAGGAAATATTTCAGAGCTCATCTCAAGTATACCTCCTCCATGAAATCTTCTTTGTGCCCATCTCATCACACCCCAGAAAAGAATTATTTTCCTCTCAAATTTTCCCAGAGCACTTTCAGTCTCTTTTTTTGCCACTATTATATTCTATCTTATATTATAATGACCTATTTCCATATTATATAACCTTCTCAATAAAATGAGTATCAGAGAAATTCAGTGACTGGACTAAAGTCTCAAGTTAGTGTCAGAGTCAGAACTTGAACTCTGACCTTCTGACTCTCAGTCTGCTGCATTTTCCAATATACAATATTATATACATTAACACAAATATATAGATATACATTCATGCATATATGTATTATATATTCAATGAGAAACATTAATAACACATACATAATATAGCACACACATAGCTATAAATATACAATGCACATATACGTACACACATGCATATGTGCCTACATACACATATGTACATACATTCATATTGTATATATAATATGCACATTATACATACATATATATACAGGGTTGTTATTGGTTTTTGTCCTTTCTCCTAGAAGAAGACCATGATATCAGGAAGGTGATATCATGGCTTGAAAGTGAATTGGATTTAGGTAAGGCAGTGTTATGCAAAATCACCAGCCTCACTCTCCCTTTCAGAGCCATCTGGGTCCAGTGGCAAGATGTAGATTGGGATGATTGGAGATGATCCTGAATGCAGTAGGACACCTTGGCCTTTTTAACCTAATGTCTTTCCCAGGTGTCAGTTTGACTGAGGCAATGCTCATTCAGTGATTAAGGCTAGGTAAATGAGGCAAAGAATGGCCTCTTTTAAGATTTATAGATATGTATACACACAGAAATACACATGCATATACATGTGTGTATATAGATACATACATGAATACACACATACACATATACATGCATCCTACCCACACATACACATAAACGATTTGGAGTCAAGAGTAGAAAACAATTAAGAGCATGCTTTAGAAAAATACATAAACTTGTAGAATATCAACTTGATCAATATATGGAGTCTTAGAGAATCGATGAATAAGTCAGTGTTGAATGTACATACACAGGAAAGAAAAGCAAAACTATGTTTTTTCTCCTCTATTGTTAATCTATCCTCAAATTCTGTATTTTAGGTTTTCAGCACAGAATTTAATAAGGACGATTAGTATAGTAAGTATTAGGTTTTAAGTTATCCAGGACATAAAAATGCAATCCCAATGCCTGTGCCAAATGTCTAAGGAGATGTATAATGTTCCGTTTGGGGGTTTGGGGGGGGGTAAGGAGCAGAGGTAGGGAGATAGAAATGAAAAAAAAGCAAGAATAGAAGCTAATTATGAGCAATTTAGGCAGAGTTTTGTTTAGAAAATGTATCAGTGGAAAATGGCTAGGTGAATAGTTTCCCACTGATTGCAGTTTTTAACATAGAATAGTGTCTTTTTCATGAGTAATCATTAGCAATTATAATATAGGCTTTAAATTGGCTGGGGCTGGGCCAATGGTGTTTTATGAATACTAAACAATCTTATGTGCATCTCTGTTCCTGGGCATAATAATAAAAACCATAGCTCAAGCACCCCTCTGGGAAATGTTTGCTATCATGTCAACCTATCAGCTCAGAGCTAAGTAATATTAATGCTCTAAGTTAGGTGCTCTGTTAAGAATAGGGCAACAGCAAGCCTGGTTGCTGGGTCATAGATTGGAAGAGTTGGAAGGGAGCTAAGAGATCACCTAACCTAACTGCTTCATTTTAGAGATGTGAGCCTCAGCTCACAGAGATGAAATGTCTCACCCAAGGTCACTTTGTCATCTCATGGCAGGACCAGTACTGGACACTAATTTTTTGTCTCCCAGTACAAAATACTTTCTAGTGCCCCTCACTGCCTCTCTAGTTCAGAGAGAACATTGGTGACATGGAGTTGGTAGAGAGTTTCCAGCTTGGTTGAATGACTAGGACCTAGAAGAATCAAATCATGAGCCATAATCATGAGCCTATAATCAATAGACTCAGATGATGTGACTTGTACAGATGGGCAGGGACTAAGACAAGTCAATCAGGCATAGTCAACTTGAATCAAGGTTGTGGTAACATCAGAAAAATCCCTCAGCTGATACTGACCTGAGGACTGAGGCAATGTTGGCTTTTTCCTTGGCAGTTCTAAAAGACAGACAATTCAGAAAATGCCCTACTCTTCCTTTACTCTTTCAAAAATCCAGTGGCTGCTGGAGCATTTCTGCTTTTCATTTTATACCAAGACCTTTTACTGAAGCTTTGCACTTATTTCTTTTAGGAACAATTAGCTTTCATCATGACCTTAGGTTGATAAGGTAGTAAGAAATTTTATAAATAAACTTATATTTATGTAGTTCTTTATATTTTAAAACTCTTTTACAAAACTTTCTCATTTTATCCTTATAGTAACTCCAAGATTTAAGTAGTCCAAGCATTAACTCCCTTTTTCAGATGTGGAAATTGAGGCTTAGAAGGTGGAAGTAACATGACTTGTACATGGGATAGTTTTTCCCTGCTCTTGTGCTCCCAGCCTTTTTAACTACATCTCGCTGCCTCATGTGATTTTATGAGCTGATAAGCTATCAGAATAATAGCATGAAGAACAGATGAATGATCTCCAACTTCATTCCTTTACTAGGATCATCAATATTATTATTATTATTATTATTGTAAGGGACTAACCCCCAACATGTAGCATATGGATATTGTGTGACTTAATGGGAGGCAGAATAGACATCTCTAGCTCTTATTCCTCCATCCTTCTTCAAGGGAGACTAATTCTTACCAGAAAGGGAAGTAGAAGGTTGGGGTCAGAGGTCACTTTGTATTTCTCAGAGAAAGGGGTAAGTGGGCTAAGATTTTATCTGTCTGCTCCCTTAAATATTAGTCTAGGGTATATGATCAAGTTCAACCTAATTTTTGATTTCAGCATCATTACTGGGGGGAAGGAGAACCCGAAGCTTTATATCCAAGGCTTTATGCCTTTCCCACCAAAACCAGTTCCACAACAAATATATACAGAAAATAGCAAGGAAAAACATTTATTCAAATCACAGTAAAACAGAAATCAGAGAACGTTATGGATAGGAAGGTATATGTTTGACAATACAGAATGAAGAAACTCTGCCAAAGCTAAGGTAACAGCTCAAATAGGAGAGAGTCCTAGATCTCACATAAGGGTGAGTTTCCTGATTTCTCTAGTGTAGAAAGCTGGAGATAGGAATAAGATGGAGACTGTCAGCTCTTTCCATGTCTTCCCAGAATCTTTTCCTTCAGTAACCTGAAGTAGAGTTGGTCTCTTCCATCTTATCTCTAGAAGCTGGTAGCCTGAAGTGACCAAAGCAACTGCAGGATCCAAAGGTACTCAAAACTTGGTGAGAATATGAAGAATACATAAAGACTGAAGCTTTCTCACTCTCTCACTTCTTATTCAGTCAGGGCATTCATCTCTACCAATAAAGAGGGAGTGCTTAATGGGACTTTATGGGCTTTGGGAGTAGGGTTATATTCCCATCAATCTAGAGTAGTAAGAGACCCTGAAAGTCCCTTCCATCTATTCAGATTTGTTTAACAAATAAACTGAGACTAAGGTTAAGTGCCTTGTCTAGGTCACACAGCTAGTAAGTTTCTCTCCTCTCCCTCTCCCTCTCTCTCTCCCTCTTCTTCTTCCTCTCCCTCTCCCTCTCCTTTCCCCCCTCTCTGTCTCCCTGTCTCTGTCTGTCTTCTCCCCCTCCCTCCCTCCTCTCTGTCTTTTTCACTCTCTGCTAAAGCCCTCATCTATTCTGCAAGTTCATATATACTGTCTGATAGGTAATATCTTTTCCTAAGTAGAGTAAGTCAATTTCATTTGGTTCACTGCTTTAGTAAGTAGGTGAACAAACACAGATAAAATGAGATCCTAACTGTTTAGCAAAGATTCTTTAGATGAGCCATTGTGAATGATAAAATATAATATAGTATATGGAATTTTCTTCACTGCCAAAGGTTCTTTCTGGAGGTTATAGTTATAGAATTGGCTGTGTATGTTACTGTGTTCAATTCTGCTTTTCTAGAGGAGCCCCTATATTGAGGGGAGAAATAGAGCAGAAAGACTGAAATTTTATTAACAAGGTCAAGATACAGTTAGATCCTTTTCCATTGTTGAATACATACTTTATTTGCTACAGAAATTATGTCTTTTGTTTAACTTTATAAAACCACTCTTTAAAAATAGACCAGGTCTGGGGTGGCTAGGTGGTGCAGTGAATAGAGCACCAGCCCTGGAGTCAGGAGGACCTGAGTTCAAATCCAGCCTCAGACACTTAACACTTACTAGCCGTGTGACCTTGGGCAAGTCACTTAACCCCAATTGCCCTGACTTCCCCCCTCCAAAAAGCAAAAAAAAAAAAAATAGACGAGGTCTATAAGATGTAGGAGAGAGATGCATTCATTGTATCCTGAATATAAGTATAAAAATATTAGTTTTTTAAATGTATAGGTGTTATTTGGTCTTATAAGTAGATAAAGTGACCTCTTTTTGACTGGTAGTTATGATGCTATTAAGGGGGATGAACATCATGGTGGAAGACTAGATGAGATGACATTGAAGAGTTTTCTGATTTAAATATTTTGAGACTTTATACAGATATTGGGGTGTAAGCAGTTGTTCTTTGATTTGTTCATTTATTTATTCATCTATCTACCTACTTATTTAACATGCCTGTAATGATTTTCTACTCAGCACTGGGTCCTGGGAATTTAAAAAAAAGCAAGTCTCTCCCTTTTTTCAAGATTCCAAAGAAATGCCACATCTTCATGAAGTTTGCCCAAGCTTCATCCTCACTGCCCACCCCTACAACTGGTGCAAATGTTCTTCCTCTAATCAACTTTCTTTTAACACTTAGTCTGGATCCAGGTGGTGTAGTGGATAGAGTGTGAGCCTGGAGTGTTGTGGGCTGCTCAGTGTCCAGCGCTAAACATGGTTGGAGACATGAATAAGAAATGACCAGACCATGTGGGTAGTTCAAGGAAGAATCATGAACTCCATTTAATGATTCTTTGAACAAGGTTTTTAAATATCAAGCAGACAAAGATTCAAGTACTCTTATCAATAGCTTAGTCTGTCATATCCTGGAGTATTCTCACATCCTGAAAGGAGTTAAGAATTGAATAAGGCCATTTTATCTATGAGCCAAAAAGGCTTAGGAAAGGTCAGTCAACTCCTATCTTATGCATTCACATAACAAAGGCTGCTCTTCCAAGGCCTGGAAGCCAAAGCTACATCATCAAGGACATCTGCATAGGAACTGACCCTAAGAATCAAGTATTTTGACTTACTACAAATTCTCCCCTTTTAAAGGCATATAAATCAATGCCTAAAATTTTAATAACGTGAGTCATAATTCGCATAATGCGAGGTCCAATATACAACAGACTAATATGATGATTAATATAGGGAGTATATATATATATATATATATATATATATGTATAGTAAGAATCCTATATTCTGAAATGGAGAGATTTCTTTCAATGTATCAAAAATTGTTTTAGCAACTCCTTCTGGGTCAATCCCAGGAATCTCACTATATTCAATATCTTAATAATTTGATTAAAAGCTTTTTATTTCCAAGGTGATATTGACATTATGCCACACTCCCAGTAATTGGGCTCTGATGCTGTCCCATGTAGTACTGGGATGAGAAGACTTATATAAGGTAGGAGTAACACAAATATATATGTATTTATAATCACATCTAAGTAACAATTCAGTTTTTAATGCTTTTAACTCATACCTAAGCATAATACTAATTACTACAATAAATTGATCTTATACAAAAGATCCTTATCAATATCATGTTGTGTCTTAAAGGCTACAGAAACATTTTTTTGATAATTCATTAATCTATTGTGCAGTTTGGATTGCAAACATAGCAGTTAGAACCATTAATTATATTACGACAGTGAATATAGTAACAAGAAGTCTCACAAACCATTTTTCCCCCTTTTTAAAGATATCAGATATGTATATACCCTTGATGTCTGATATCAGGTATAAGTGAAATTAGTTGAAAAAAGCAAAATAAAGATTTGTTTAACAAGATGTCTACTAGATATACATAGAGCAAAAGTAAAATCAATGCAATTAACAATCCACACATAGATAGGTGTATCCATAATTACTTTGGAAAAGGAGTCTGGTCTTGAGTTTTCAAAACCAAGGTAACATTCTTTGCCAGTTAATTCACAAATTAAGCAGTTTGTATCTCACTTAGCAGAGAAATGGAAGACACAGTTGCTTGACATTAAGAGGGAGGCAATTAGTCCCATGATTTAAAAAGTCCAAAAGTCAGCTCTTGTTAGAAAATCAGATATTTCTTGAAGTGCAGGCTTCTCTGAAGTCTGTCACCATGTAATGATCCATTGGAAGGCTGTATCATTCTGTGAAAAGGTGGGATACCAAGTCACTTCCTCTAGGGTTGTCCTTATGAGAGATCCTCTGATCCTTTTCTCTGCTTTCTGCATCTGGGAGGTGATTCATGGAACACACCTGGACAGCATCTAAAAATATAAGCAAAACGTCTCCTCTACATAATTAAGGGGCGTCTTGTCCATTACTGTATTTGGGAATATGTACTTCTTCAAAGTGCTTTTTCTGCTACTGTATACCCTTTTTTTTAGTGATGCTTAAAAAATTTAGGGTATATAAGGCAGTACCTAATTGCCCTTGTGGTATATTGGTCCAAATCCAAATCCCCTTTTCATTTTTGTCAATAGGATTCACAGAAAGATTGAAATGATCTGCCAGTGTAGGCAGGGGCATTATGGCTTTTTATTTCTTTAGGGGTATCTAAGAATGAAGAACAATGGAAATGGAGTGAAAAAACAATGCTTCTCCTTATTGAAGTATAGTTACAGGTGTAATCATATAAAACTGAAGGACAATAATTTTGCTCTGTCCATATAATGGAGCCTTATTAAGTTAAATGAATGGGAGGTTTCTCAGTTACAGAAAATGATAAAAATGTTTTTAAATTTTTTTGAATGGAAATATAGTCATTGACTGTTGCCTTTTCATTTCTGAGGGATGTTACAAGGAGAGGACTCTCCATTATTTACATAGTATCTTATTTTAGGGTTAAAAAAGTCAATTCTTGAGGAAATGGCAACAATAACTACACTGGAGTCAGGAAGTCAAGTTCAAATCCAGCCTCAGACACTTATTAGCTGTGTAACCCTGGGCAAGTCATTTAGCCCTGTTTGCCCTAGCTTCCTCATCTGTAAAATGAGCCAAAGAAGGAAATGACAAACCACTCCAGCATCTTTGCCAAGAAAACCTGAAATGGGACCTGGAAGAGTTGGACAAAGACTGAACAAGTCCACATTTAGAGAGGTTGTCTTTAGAGTAGTGTTCAGGTAGGTGGTGTGGTAGATAGAACACGAGGTTTAGAATCAGGAAGACTCCTCTTCATGACTTCAAATCTGGCTTCAAATATTTACTAGTTGTGTGACCCTGGGTCAGTCATTTAACCTCGTTTGCTTTACTTTCCTCATCTGTGAAATGAACTGAGAATGAAATGGCAAACCACTTCAGTATCTTTGCCAAGAAAACCCCAGATGGACTCACGAAGAGTCAGACAAGACTGAAAGACTGAACAACCACAACTAGATCCTTACTTTGTACTTATTTAACTTGCCCAATCAACTATAATTATTTGTATATATCTTTTATTCTACATTTAGTCGCAAGCCTTCAAAGGTCAGGATACGTTATCATAGCAATGTTTGGACCTTCAAAGTCTAGTGTAATCATTAATCAAAGAACCAATAAATGTTTATGTACCTACTAAGTACAAGGCACTGTTCTTCATATAGTAGGTATAGAATTGCCATTCTCAAGGAGCTTATAATTTAATGTATAGCAGGATACCACATGCAACCAGAGAAAAGAATGGAATACAAGTTTAGTGTAGTGTAGTTCATATAACACAGGAGAAAGAGTGCTGGAATGAAAAACTCCTTGAACTTGGTTCAAAACCCATTTCTGCCATTTTCTATCTGTGTGAGTTTGGGCAAATCACTTCACCTGTTGGGATTTCATTTTCCTCCTCTGTAAAATGAGCAGACTAGATAAGATAATCTCTAAGCTTCCTATTAGTTCTAAACCTTCCATTACATTCATATACCACAATTTCTTCAGCCCTTTCACCAATGCTTTATTTTTATTAACATTACACAGAATGATTACATGTATTGTCATGTTTTTGTTATGCTGAAATTTGGCCCATCTTGTCCATGTCCCATCTTGCAATTGTTTCTGCCAGAGGTCAGAGGACAGATCTAGATGAAATCTTATGAGTAACTTGAGGATAGAGAGATGCTTATGGGAGCGTGTCCAAATAGGGCCATTTTGCTGAGAGGAATTTTTCTATAACTATTTAGGGTAGTAGAGAGATTTTACTCAGGGATTGAATATATTTAATTCAAAGGGTTAATTCAATTCAACACATATTTATTGAGCTGCTACTATAAACCTGGTTCTCTGGAAGCTTCTGGGAATACAAAGACACTAATACACACATTCTTACCTGTTTTCTACATTGTAAAGTGATAAAATCCGTGAGACTTCAGACATCTTTGCTCCAGGTTTCCTGGTTAAGATCTTGGTTAAGTCAGCCCCCTTGTGGTGGTCTTTTTTATTAGGTGGTTGTGCAGGTGAGAGATGGGGCAGCAAGAAAGTATTGTCTGAGAACAAATGCTTATTGTTGGAATGACCATTAACTCATTATTGTCTTTTATATCTTTATTTTATTTGTCTCTCTTCTGTCTGTATATTTTTTTAAAATGAGGACTTTGGGACAGTTATACAAGTATGGTTGTTGCATGTTCTGCCTACTAACTAAGGTAAAAAGGTCATACAGTAGATATAGCTCTGCTTCTTAAGTCAGGAAGACCTGATTTTAAATTTGACCTCAGACGTGTAGTAACTATGTGTCCCTGGGCAAGTCACTTATCCTTGGTCTTTATCAGTTTCCTCAACTATAACATGGGGATTATAGTAGCACCTATCTCACAGGATTGTTGTGAAGATAAAATAAGATAATATTTGTAAAGTGCTTAGCACAGTGTCTGGCATATTTATTGAGCACTTAATAAGTTCTTCCTTCCTTCTTTCCTTCCTTCCTTCTTTCCTTCCTTCCTTCCTCCCTCCCCTCCTCCCTCCCTCCCCTCCTCCCTCCCTTCCCCCTCCCTCTCTTCCTTCCTTCCTTCCTTCCTTCCTCGTCCTCTCTTCCTTCCTTCCTTCCTTCCTTCCTTCCTTCCTTCCTTCCTTCCTTCCTTCCTTCCTTCCTTCCTTCCTTCCTTCCTTCCTTCTCTCCCTCTCTCTTCTAATCTACTCTTAGGTAAACTACTGGTAACAGCTTTCAAAACTAATTTTTCACACTCTAGGAAAATTGTGAGCAGCTCAAAACACTAATCAGCAACTCAATCAATTAGCAGTTATTGAGTATTTAATTTGTACTACTAAATTCTAGGGATACAAAAACATTCATTGTTTTCAAGGGACTTCTATCAGGGGAGACAGCATGCTCATGGGTATATGTTAAATAGATATAAGATAATTTGGAAGTGAAATATTCAGATTGATTCTGTGTCTTTAAAAGAAAAATGACCCTATTTACAGTTAATTGATTTTGTCCTGTAACTTCCTGAATCGCGGTTCTTTGTTTCTGAACTTAGTTCAAAATTCAGCTGGCCTGTAATGAGTTAAGTTTAAAAATCCAGTTCTCATATTTATCACTGTTCTATTCTTGTGTCAAGGATTTCTGGTTTGTTATCCAAAGAAGCCTGGTTCACTATCTCTAACCTTGTAAGTGAACTGGAACAATAAATATTTCTTAGTTACAGGAAGGAAGGAAAGGGTTATTGCTAGTCCCTCATTGCCAATTTACAACCAGTCATTTTGCCCCCCATGCCTTAGCTCTGTAACCAATCATATTGATTTTGCCATTCATGATATTTAGCTCTTTTAAGCAATCATAACTTGCTTCCTATCCACAAAGGCCTGTTCTTTGTTCTGTATTCCCCACAATTATAAAAGAGAGCTGTCTCCATCATATGGGGTCTTAAATTTGCTAAGGTAGCTGAGATCCTATTTATTGGTAATTTTGTGCTGTACTAATAAATTGATCATGCTTGGAACATCATGCCTCAGTTTACCTTATTTTGATTTTTATAGGGGAAGGCATGAGCAACTGTGTGTGTGTTGAGGGGATCAGGAAAGACTATATAAAAGTTTCCATTTGAGCTCAGATTTGAAGAAAATGAGGAATACCATAAGAAGTGAGTAGAGATCACTTTCCAGGCTTGGTCATTGGCCATTTCAATGATGTAGAACTAAGAAATGGAGTATCTTGTTTGAGGATCTGCTGGGATGTTATTTGGGCTAGAGAATGGCAGGTATTAAGAGGAGCAATGTGTTAAAAGAATGGAAAGAAAGGTTTATAAGTCAACACAAAATATATACCAAACAAACACAAAGCAATTGGGAAGGAAATGGTACTATCAGTTCTGCTATAATGCCACATATGTGCTCCTCTAAAGTACCACACGATGCAAAATCAGGCAATAAAAGTAAGAGAATTTATGGAGAAAATGGGATTAGAGTTACTATACTTATCAGTAATACATAAAAATAGAAGCCTAATTAAAACTGTAGCACACTTTTATACATGATAAGTGGATAAGAAATACATAAATACTACAATAAATACTGGCAGCATCTGTAGCCTCAGATTGCTAGGTAGCCTGCATTCTGATTCCCACAGGTCTGGGATGGCAAAGTCTCATAAGTTGGGCAGACTACAACTCCAGGTTCAGGGCTAGAGGTCTTGGTGGAATGTTTGTCAGGATGTGTGGAACAATCCTCCTCCACTCATGGCAACCAGTGTCCCAGAAGATTTACAATAAATATGGCACTCCACTTTGACAAAAACTGGAAATTTGCTTGTGGAAGAGGGTGTCAGAAGGGTTGCAGCTTATGAGTTATTGTGAAATGTTTTTTTTTTGAAGTCTTGGTATCTTTGTGGAAGAAATTGCACATAAGCAAACTTGAACTTTGCATTACAGTCAAAATGATCCCTAATATATTAATCATGTTGGAGTTTCACTCCAACTCAAATTTACTTCTTTGAAACCAATATTATAGCAGCACTGACTATATCTGGTGGCTATTAGGAGACAACGTATACAGAGGCAGTGAAATGGGAGGTAAAATATAAAATATGAGAAAAAGTAATGTGCCTGGAATGTAGGGTAGGAAATTGTGAAGAATTTTAAATGCCAATCAGAGTAACACACATTTTAGGATTGAGGCAATAGGGAATCAACAGAGCTTTTTGAGCAAAGGAGTAACTCAGTCAAATCTGTGCTTTAGGAATACCACTTTGGAAGCTGTTTAGAGGACAGATGGATAGGAAAAAAACCAAACCAAAACAAAACCTGCAACTGGGAGACCAATTCAAAGGTTATTGCAATAGTCTAGGAGAGAGCTGATGATAGTGGTAGCTACATGAGTGGAGAGAAGAATACTAATGTGAGAGTTATTATGGAGATAGAATTAATAAGACTTGGTCTCCATTTGTGTCTCCCTGACTCTATCTGTGAGATTCTGAGGTCAGCCATTGAATGTTTCCAAAAGAAAATATCATTCCTAGGGCTGGCTAGGTGGCGCAGTGAATAGAGCACCAGTCCTGGAGTCAGGAGGACCTGAGTTCAAATCCAGCCTCAGACACTTGACACACTTACTAGCTGCTTTGGGCAAGTCACTTAAACCCAACTGCCCTCCAAAATAAGAAAAAAGCAAAAAAAAAATGTCATTGCTGCATTACATACCTTATATCTTACTGCCCCTCCTCTTTTTCATTAGTATCGTTCTAAGATAAAAATAATTCATATTTATTAATACTTTTTACACCCATGGTTCTTTAAGGTTGATGGTCACAGCAGCATCTGCTTTTAGCTCTGATTCATTCTATCCTATGCTTGCCTTGGTGCACTTGTGCTAAAGAATCCAAGGCTCCATTTGGCCTCCTCAAGCTGCTGATGTTATGAGAAGACTATGAGCAATGTGGAATGATCTCTTCTTGGTGGGTTGTATTTGGAAGACTTTATGTATATGCACAATTTTTATTCCGTTGGGATATAAGGAAATATTTAGAAAGAAGGTAATTTTACAAATGTACAGGTAGAGTGTGGTCAGGGAGTCTCATGCCAGAAAGCCACAACAGCAAAAGGGAGATATTGGTCAAATTCCAGTTAAGACAAAGATTTAATAGGGCAGTGCCTGTCTCTCTGCTACTGTATAACATTAACAAAAATCAACCAAAGGTGGAAGGGCTGTAGAAACTGTGATCTATGAATGCAATGGAGTATTATCATGATCTAAGAAACAAACAATATAAAGTCTCCAGAGAAAAAGAGGAGTATTATAAGAAATGGTGCTGAGTGGAGAAAACTGAACCAAGATCATGATTGGTGCAATAGTTACAAAGATATAAATGAAAACCACACTAAAGAAATCTAAACTCAGATGAAAAGCAATGATCAATTTTGACCCCAGAAGTCAGATAATGAAGCACATTTCTTGCCTCTTGGTAGTGCCAAATATTGCATATTTAATGGACAGAATCTCTGTGTTTGCTAGATTTATTTAGGTATTTTATTTAGCTTTTTTCCTTTTATTACAAGGGAGGGTTTTATGCAGGATGGTGAAGAGATAATTGGAAATGACACTGGTGTTAAAAACAATGGGCATTAATAAGACTTAAAAAAAACCCAATGGTCCTTTTATTTCTAGCAATATTAAATGCAGTACAATTTTAGTATGATAAAAGGATTTGAATGGTCCTTAAGAGTTTGTTATAAAGGGGTTTGTATGTGAGTAAGGATTGAAAAGAAAATGATTGAAGTTTAGCTTGAGTAGGTCTAGGGATCTACTAAGGAAGCTGGTTTACCTAGGGGCTGCAGAAGAGAGGAAGTGAAAGTGAAGATAGAGATGAGATGCCACAGGCAGCGGGGAACAGCAGTTTTGAGGAAGAGTGAGTTGTAGATGGAAATGAGATACATAAACCTGACCCATGTTTTTTGTTTCCACAATACATAAAGTTATGCCAAGTTTCCTTTCTGTGCTTTTCTCTAGCTCCATGAGCTGATTCTGGTTCTCCTCCTTTGTATGACCTTAGACAAGTCACTATAGCTTTATGGGTCTTATCTGTACAAAGAAAGGATATACTGGTTGATCTCTGAGGTTTTTTTTTTTTTCTCAGCTCTAAACGCTATTATAATCTCTCTGCATTGGGGTGGTTTTGACCTCAACTCTATACAGTTAACCTAGAGATAAATGAGAACCATAAGTCTAGAGACTGAGGTAATAAGAAGACAGAAAAGAGCTGATAGGAAGTAGTCTTTAAGTAAATAGCTCAGGGCTAGGAATTAGTAACTCAGAAAAGAATAGAGTAGATTCCAGGTAGAGAAGAAAGTCTAGCAGTCTGCCAAAGGTCCAACAAAGATTCAATATGCTTAGGGGGAATGTCTTGAGCACCTTATAACTGGAAGAAGAGTACTTTCAGAAAGGAGAAGCTATGCCACCCCTTTACCACCCCTTTACTAAATGTATTCTCTAATCTTGAGACTGTTTTTCTTGGGACTTTTATATACTTGTTGGACAATGTTTATACTTGTAGTATCCTAACTTTGCAGGGGGGGGGATGTTTTATATCGACTTTCCTTATTGTACTACATCAGTAAATGCCCCCTTTTAAAAGCTTCTTAAGACTGCCTGATTGATTTTCCCTTAACAATCTTGGTGTACGAGTAGGAAGTGGAAGAAACACACTGGTGGGGTCTCAAGTTGATATCATTAGAGAATCACTCCTGACTCCTTAGGAGCATAACTGTAGAACACTGAGAAGGATATGTAGCCTTCTGAGAACTGTAACTCATCTGTGAGAGTGGGAATTGGGTAAGGAGCATCAAAACTTTTAGGGGTTGTATCTATTACCAAGAGTCAGCTAGGTGGTATGGTGGATAGAGTGCCAAGCCAGAAGTCAAAAGGACCTGAATTCAAATCCAGCCTCAGATACTTACTAGCTGTGTGACCCTGGGCAAATCACTTCATTCTATTTGCCTCCGTTTCTTATCTGCAAAATGAAGTGGAGAAGGAAATGACAAACCACTCCAGTATCTTTGCTAAGAAAACCCTAAATGGAGTCATGAAGAGTTGGACACAACTAGAAAATGATTGAACAACAATAACAAAAACAGTAATCCATAGCAATATTTCTGTTCATTATCTTTTACCTTTGGATCCTTGCTTTTCCTGGTCCAGTCCATTCTGTTGCTGTATAATATCTAGGACTAAAATAATTAATAGATAAATATTGATTGAATTCATATTGAATTATTTTTTCTTTTAGTGCCACAGTGTATAGAATAGCTTGACCTATATTTTGGAAGACCTGAGTTCCTATCTGTCCTCAAATGCTAACTGTGTGACCCTGAGCAAGTCACTTGACCTCTGCTTGCCTTAGTTTCCTGGAATATAAAATGAAGATAATAATCTTTCCTGCATCCCAGGGATTTTTGGTGAGGATCAAATGAGATCTTTGTAAAAAAAAATCACCTATCACAGTACCTGGCATATAGTAAGAGGTATATAAGTGCTTATTCCCTTCCCTTTTTGAGTACCTAGTATGTAAAAGTCATTGTATTATGTTCTATTTGTTTTACATTTGTGACTTAATCTCAAGTGGTACTTTCCCCCCCTAGTACAAATTTCAAGGTAATTAATACTCAGTAGAACATAAGCTCCTTGAGGAGAGAGACATTATTTTGTGTTTCTATACTCTGTGTGCCTAGCACTTTGTAGGAACAGTCATTAGCACCTTGTAGGAACTTTAGAAATATTTGTCAGAGGATAATCCTTATTTTCTGATCACTTATGTTGTTATTGTTCAGTCATTTTTAGTCATGTCTGACTCTTAGTGATCTCCATTTGGGGCTTTTTGGCAAAGATACTGGAGTGGTTTGCCATTTTCTTCTCCAGTTCATTTTACAGATGAGAAAACTGAGTCAAACAAGACTAAGTGACTTCCTCAGGGTCACACAGTTAGTAAATGTCTGAAACCAGATTTGAACTCATGAAAATGAATCTTCTTGAATATTGGCATTTTATCTACTGCTCTACCACTTGCACCAAAGATACAGAATACCATGAGCTCATTTGTTTTCACATGGTATTCAAGGGGATAGTCAAGGGGATTCTGACCTATGAATTGCCAGTATGGGCAATGTAGTTTAGTTGTAGTAGGTTTTGTGAATTATTACAATACTTCAAGCTGTTTGACAATGGAGGCAGTAAATAACCAGGAAACATATTCCAGCTAAATAGCTAGAAGGGCTTTATAGCTATTAGAACTATCCAAACTTTGGATATAGTATCGCACAGAAAAAAGTTCTAGAGTCTGAAGAGCTGGGTTCAAATCCTACCTCAGAAGCTGTGACCATGAGCAAGTCCCTTAACTTCATTGGGACTCCATGATATCAACTTTAAAATAAGTTATTTTAACTACATGATCTCTGAGACCCCTTTCATATCTAGAGTTGTAATCCTATGGGATAAACTATTTTTTGACGTAATGAGCCTTTTATTCCAAGAAGCATTTAAGCAGAGACTGAATGACCATAATCTGGGATGCTATAAAAGGGATTCCTACCTTGGGTGGGAGGTTTAACTACTTGACCTTGATAATAGTTTCTAACTCAGATTCTGCAAATATGTTTGTTTCAGGACATAAAACAGTGAGGATACAAGCTTTGAACAAACTTCAATCATTCCCCCTACTCTGTCTCCTACCATGTCCAGCACCAGATTTCATAAATTGCATCAATTTTCACTAGGGATCTCTCATTTTTTATTCAAATGCAATTGCAGCAAAGCATTCCTTCTGCACACCAGGGTTCCTCTCCCATTTGGTATTATCTGAAAATCCTGTGTTGACCAAACATTTGGTATGTAAATGTAGCTCAGAGTCTTATTAGAATTTATTTTGTGTATTTACCTTGGAGAACTTTTAGAAAGCCAGGATTGTGAGAGGGATTTTCATGTGTCTTCCACTGCCCTAATTGGGGACTGAAAACAAAACAGAACAAAGCAACATCAGTTTAGTTGCAAGTTCCTTAGATACCTCAATCTGGACATGGCTGAAAGAGAGTGAAATGCCCCAAACTAAAGCATCCTGGAAGCTTCTCTTTTGTCAGAAAGAGAACTAACTCTGAGCCAAGGAGCTTGCCCTCCCTTCCTCCCCCCAGCAGATCTCAGAAGGAAATCTAAGGGGAGCTGGAGAAGTGTTACAAAGGCATACTTTCTCTAAGCAAATTCTCTCAAGCTATAGGGCTGGAAAATGGTCAGATCATAGGATTCAGTAAAAAGAGAGGCAAATGAAGTAAAAACTTAGATGATGGATTGGAAGAACAGGGATGACTCAAGTGCCTGATAGTCACAGGAAATAAAACTGAAGAACAAATTTCCGAGGTTTGAGAAAATGGGAGAAGTGAAATGATGGTTGGGCAAGGGAATTTTAGAACTCTAGGTTTTCCAGGTGGGGCATTTCTGAGTGATGTGGATATGTTAGTGGGGGATGGTCCTGGAGTTGTACATGTTATGTTGTGTACTTCCTCTCCAAGAATATATTCTCCTTGAGGGTAGAGATTGATTGCTTTTTATTTTATTAAAAAAATGGATCCTCAGGGTCTACCACAATGCCTGGCATATATTAGGTGCTTATTGAATTGAATTGAATTAAGAAGTTGGAGATACTGTACTTGATGTTGTTGCTATAAGGGTCATCAAGGTAGATAGGAAAGTCACCAAAGATAAGGGGATCATTGATAATTTATGGCTAGAAGGAACCTTAGAGATAATCTAGCTAATTTTATAAAGAGAAAGCCATGTTACAGAAAGTAACTTGCCCAAGGTCATGCTCATGATAAGTGACAAAGGTGGGATTCAAACCCAGGTTTTCTGACTTCAAATTCATGATTTTTTCCCCTGAACTACACCCAAGGGGTGGTGAGCAAGCCAGATGCTAAATTATGAGAGTGCCTTATTCATATCCTCAGCATTTAGCCCAGTGCTTGGCACAGAGTCAGTGCTTCATAAGTGTTTTTTAAATTCATTCATTCATTTATGACAATACAATAATGGAAAGGTTGTGTATTCAGAGGTAGTAAACTTGAAAAAATAGAGGTTATTGTAGAATGGGGGCATAACAATGATTTTGAATATATTCATAATACTCTTTCTGAATTATTCATAATATTAAGCAAGGAGTCTGTGAGTGTCTTCCTTGCCCTCAGAATCTAACAAAGTGGCAGGCTGGTAGGTTTTAGGAAGATATTAATGACAAGAGAAGAGTCATAGAGATAGAAATTAGCTCATTGGAGAAGTGAAAAAGTCTAGGTTGGTTTTCACTGCTAGTTAACTGTATAACATGGGATAAAATTTAAAAAAGTTTCAGAGTCCCAGGTTCCTTGTGACAAAATGTGGTGATTGGTTTAGGTAATTGATGCCTATAGTACAACCACTGGATTTGGAGTGCTTAAATCTTGATTTTTCCATTTATATTGTGTGTATGACCTTAGGCAAATGGCTTAACCTCAGTTTCCTCATCTGTAAAATGAGAAGTTTAGAATGGATGAATTTTATAACCTTTTCCAACTGTGATTATAATCTATAATGCTTATAATGCCCTCCACTCACTAAAGATCAGAGTGGGAAATTTTTATTCTTCTTTTGAGGAGTAGGAAAATATGTGACATTAGAGATATATCTCTAGGTTGCCTCCTTGGCTTTTTTTTCTCTGCAGGTTTGTTCAATCAGTTCTATACTGAGTGCCAATAATGGAGCCCAACCTGTGCCATATTCTGTATGGAATCTAAAAGCCAAACTGTTTATAGTCTAATTGAAGAGTGAAGATTAACATCCTATAGAACAATAGAAGAGTGAATATAATTAAGTGCCAAAGAACACGATACTGGCAGTACAATACCGTTAGAGTAGGCTATAAGAACTGAAGGAAGTGAGAAATAAAGGCAGGCTTAAGCAGTCTTGGAAGTCTTCATGGAGGAGGTGGAAAATTGGTATTTCAGTGGACTTGAAATTTCAGAGATTTGCCAGAAAGCATACTTGAAGGATGAAATTAGGCCATCTGGTAACCTACTTTCAGTGTGTGCTAAATTTACAAAAATAAATCTCTTCAAAAAACTCTTACTTGCATTGTAGCTGGTGACCTTCTGACATACGACTTTGATTCCCTCTCCAGGAAGATCTGGTTCACCAACAGACCAAAGGCACAAAGAATTCCCAGGAAGTTTCAGTCCAGCTGTTACTAAATTGAAAGCTCTTTTTGGGGCACTTAAAAAGAAACGGAGACATCCAGGAAGGTAAATCCAAAGTGGTCCTGAGTCTAGTCTTTCAATAGATATAATGAACCTAGAATGAGGGGCTTTGTAGAATCTAATGTGTAAAAATAATCAAAACCTTTTCCTAGAGTAACAATGATGAAATCCTTCCAATTCTGTCTAATGAATTCAGTCAGTACAATGGGGAGAAAAGCTTAAGGCCAGAGTAGGATATAAATGTTTATTCATATTGGTAAAATGAAAATCTTCCTGATCTGTTAAAGAACCAAAGACTTACTCTAAAAGTCAAAGCTGAGCTATGATTAATGAACAGTTCTGATTTTTCAAAAGCTCACCCTCTGTTTCTCCATTCTCTTTCCCTTAATTCTTTTGGCCCTAAGAACAGAGCAGAAGATAAATTTGCAGTGTGGGTTATTGGCCATGATAAAAGTGAAATTTAAAACTACATAATCTAAAGAATTCCTTTCTCTGTCAGTATAGCTGTTGCTATAATATATTTTATATATAGCAGAACCTATATTTGGTATCACTGAGTTCTATAAGCATTGTAAAAATATAGATGCAGGCCTTTAGTTGGGAAAACGAATGTGGACTCAACTCTCAGCTTGTATGGATGAATACTAATTGTGGGAAATAATGGCAAATAGTATTATTATTGTTCATTGATTTTGTGGGGCAGTGGTCTAGGTCTATGGTTTCATTAATATGGGGAACTCCCAGTGTGGAAATGCCTTGTACCAATGCAGATCAGTAACTTCTGTATAATTTATAGTCTGGCAAAGTTGCCTGAGGAACTGAGAGGTTAAATAATTGTCCATGATAATTAACTTAGTTTGTGTAAGAGGCAGGTCTTCCTGACTCCAGGAACAACCCTGTATCTACCAAGTAATGTTACATTATTTGTGAAAATTATAAAGAAAGTCAGTTGAGGGGTGCCTAGGTGGTGCAGTGAATAGAGCACCAGCCCCGGAGTCAGGGGGACCTGAGTTCAAATGTGACCTCAGACAGTTAACACAAAACTATCCGTGTGACCTTGGGCAAACCACTTAACCCCAATTGCCCTACCTTCCCCTCTCAAAAAAAAAAAAGAAAATCAATTGAATACATATTAAGGGGTAATACATAGCTATGCCTTGTGTATTTTGGTGCTTAAATTAAGGAAAAGCTCCTCACTAAAGTTCAAGCTTTACTCCAAAAGCAGAACGGGGAAATCATAATATGAGTGATATTCCCTTAAAACAAAGCCAAGAGAGTACTCAAATTGTCATCTGGAAAGGACTTTTTATTGAAATAAACACATAGTTAGAAATCCAATCCCCAGGCAGCAAGAGTGAGAGATTTAACAGAGCTAAGACCCTCCCTCTCTGAAGTAAATTATTATATTACCAAAGTGCTTTGAATACAATACAGGAGGGAGGAATGTGTTTGTCATACTTACTATCCCTAAGGACTTTCTCAAAATGCAATCATAACCCATTTAATGTTGCCCTGACTAACAGCATTCCACAATTATGCCATTAACACATTATACCCAAAGCCCACTTTAGCATCTTTTGACATCTATGACCTGAGACATAAATTGTATGATCAGTTCTAATACCAGCTAGCTTCTGAACCCCAATTACAGTAATTCCCCTTAATGTTAGTGCATTTGCTTTCTTATTTATAACATCATCCCTATACAACCAACATCCACCTTTATAATATTATGGAAGAAAGATAAGACTTTATTTTCCTGAGGGCTGAACTAAAACAAGTGAAATCACTTTGTAGGACCTGACTTTAAGGAAGAGCACCCAAATAATCTGAACCATCTAGCAAGGAAATTGACTGATAATATAGGCAGGTCTCAGTTACTAAACCTGTTTGAGCAGAGGTCTAGATTATAGACTCTAAAACTTAGTCAGGAATACAGATTCAAGGACTCTTTCTGACATGCATTCTCTGGGTGACATTGGGCAAGTTGTCCCTTAATCATTCAGTGTATCAGGAACAGGAGACTGCAAGCTAAAGAGAAGGTTCTGACTTGTATGGATATGAGTTTCTTATATAAATGGTGTCACTGGTTTGGTCTTTCCAAAATTATCTGTGTGTCTCTACATGTATATGTGTATGTATATCCATATGATATATATATATATATCATATAGTTTTGTCATATATTATATATTTGTTATATGTATACATAATTATATGTATATGTATGTGTGTATATATATGTGTGTGTTTATATATTTACTTTGTTATAGACCATTCTAACCATCCCTCTCTAAGCTTCCTATTGAGTTGGCAGTTTTACAGTACCTGTTACCTTCTTTCCAGGTCTCCAAGATGCCAAATATTTCACAGGATGGTTGCCAAATATTCCATTTTACCAGTTTCATATGTCAGGCTTCTGGAACATGCAAACTATAGTTGTATATGGCAATATTTTAAGGCTCTGGCTTCCTTTTTTGTCACTTCCCACACTTGGCAGTTGTCTGGTTTGAGTGTCAACTACTGCATCATCTCTATTTTTGTCAAATGTGACACATGTGACTGGCCTGGTGGGACCCATCAATCTGGATGCTATGTTCTCCTGTCCAAGTTGAATTCCCTACTCCCCTTCCCTATACTGGATGACAGATTTCACTGTACTTTGTAACACTGTATCTACTCTCTACTTTTCTCATTGTTAAAGCCAATTATCTGGTAACATTTTGGTTCATAGAAAGAGTGCATCTTTCTTATTGGAGGAACCATCTATTCCAAAAGAATGCCAGAGCCAGAATGATTGAAACAACCTCCTTGACACCATTCCTTTATTAGAACTTTCTAAGTGTTGCTTGTTATAACTCCTAGGTTATTGTTGCTGTTGTCTAGCAATCACTTCCAAGAGTTGTGAAGTTTAGATGAGATAAACACTGTAAAGTTCTTAGCACATAATAAGCACTTAATAAATCTTAGCTTATTACAATCATTGTGCGTGTGTATTTGTGCATTTATAAGGGTTTTCATAGTTTCATACACTCCAAATTTAAAGGGAAAGCAGAGTTCAAATATTCATACAAAAATAATTTGTTTTGGAAATTTGGGTATGGTACTAAACGTGGAAGTCGGGCTGGATGCTCTCTAAGGGCCCTTTTAGCTTTAAATTTGAGGATTCTATAAACTGAAGAATATTTACTACTTGAGAGCAAACAAAAACTCTAAAAGATGAAAAAAAGTCAAATTTCTCTCTTATTGGCTACAAGGCAAACTATGCACAATCAAGTTAGTTTTACTTTGGAGTTGTAAAAGTTACAAGAAGCTGAGAAAATACTTGTTATTCAAGATTATTTAAAAATATTTTGTGGGGGCAGCTAGGTCACACAGTGAATAGAGTACCAGCCCTGAAGTTGGAAGGACCAGAGTTCAAACCAGGAATCAGACACTTGATACTTAGTCATGTGACCTTGGGCAAGTCACTTAACCTGAAATGCCTTCTCTCCTTCCCCCAAAAATAATTAAATAAAAATAAATGTTTTATAGAATTTATAAGATACAGGTTAACAAATCCAGATTTGTTGTTTCTGCGAGCACTCTGGGAAAAGTGTGAATATAGTTTTTACATAGAAATTCTTCTTAATGATATTTCCCTGATTATATGGATGATTAAAAAAATTTCTTAAAGTTTAGATCAGTGTTATTGTTGTTCAGTTCTTTCAGTTGTGTCCTACCTTTTGTGATTCCATTTGGGGTGTTCTTGGCAAAGATACTGGGGTAGTTTACCATTTCCTTCTCCCACCCATTTCACAGATGAGGGAACTGAGGCCAACATGGTTAAATGACTTGCCCAGTTAGTGTCTGAGACTGAAGTTGAACTCATGAAATGAGTCTTTCTGACTCCAGGTTCATTGTTCTATCCATTGTTGCACCTATGGGCCCAAAGTTTAGATTACAGCAGAGCTAATAATAAAGATAATTGTGTTTGTTCATATAGTTATAATAATAGTAATAGCTAATATTTATATGGTACTTACTCTGTACCAGGCACTGTACTAAGTATTTTGAAATTATCATCCCATTTGATTCTTATGACAATGCTGGGACATAGGTGTTATTTTTATTCCCATTTAACAGACAAGGAAACTGAGGGAAATAGAGCTTAAGTGACTTGCTGGGGTCTAGTCACTAGCTATTAAGTGTCAGAGGCTGGATTTGAACCCAGGTCTTCTTGACTCCAGATCTTGTGCATTATCCACTGTGCCTAAAAAAGTCATTAAAATGTTAGCCCACACTATGTACATGTAATTCCTATATTGTTTTCTTTTTTTTTTCAAGGTAGGTATAAGTAGTGAATAAAGAATATATTCAAGTGCTCCAGTGTTGGGGATTTCTACACTGGTAGCTTTCTACAATGATTCATACATATAGGTTAAAGAAAATAAAAGTTTGTTTTAATAACAGTTGAAAAATACTTAATATAATTTCTTTCACAATTCTACTAGACAGAGGGTACTATGACTATTATAATTCTCTTTTTTACAGATGAGACTCAGGTTTAGTAATTTGACTCATCACCATAATGTCCTGGCTCTAAATATTATAGTCTCTCCATTATTCCATATTGCCTCTGGTTTACACAGTTACATTTACTATGAAACAGCCCCGCATGATAGGCCAAGTGTAAGTATTATTATTCCCACTTTACAGATGAGAAAAACTACAGTAGAATTCTTCTAAAATGCTGATCTTCGGATTCACATTGTAGGACTGCCATGAAAATGAAAGCATCCTAAGATGAGGTCCCTTTGTATCATTCCCATAAGAATAGAATTCCTGAAGAATTAGCTTTGGGACCAAATTCTCTCTGTAGCAAAAAAAGGTTATAACAAAAAAGGATCCAGTGTCATGTGGAGAAATAACTAATATGACCCCATGTGGGCTATGCCATGTAAAAAGACCAACTTTCCCAAGTTCTCCAGTTCACTGTAAGCACTCAATAGTACACCCACATGTGTGAATAGTTTGGCAGCTCAGAGAATAGATCATCTGCATAAAAGCAGCTGGGAGGATTTAATCAGTCTTTACTATGGCTGAAGTGAAACATTATCTAATGCCCATATAATGAACCCCTACCAGACCTGTTACAAGATTGACTCACAAGTTCAAAGTATGAGTGTGTAGCATTGTGGTACACAGGGAATCATCTCTTTGAAATAGTAAGTTAAAAAGATAATATTTTCAGACACTAGAAATGAATTATTTTTTGTCGATTTCTTTTTCCCCTTTCTATTTTTACTGTCTTTCCATATCTTTCTTTCTATCTATTTCTCTTCTTCTTTTTGTCCCTCCCTCCTTTTCTTACTTCTTCCCTCCTTCCTTATGGATATCCCTTCTTCCCTTTCACCCTCCCTTCTTCCCTCCATCCTTCCCTCCCTTTCTCCTTCCTTTCATTCTTCTCTTCCCTCCTTTATTATTTCTGTCCCTCCCTCCCTTGCTTCCTTCCTCCCTTCCTCCTTTCCTTCCTTCCTTCCTTCCTTCCTTCCTCCCTTCCTTCCTTCCTTCCTTCCTTCCTTCCTTCCTTCCTTCCTTCCTTCCTCCTTTCCCTCCCTCCCTCCCTTTCTCTTTACTGACTCTCTTCTTTTCTCCCACTTATCTTCTTTTGCAACAACAGCTTCAGTTTTAGAAAGCCTTTCTGTGTATTTTGAAGTCACCATACTTCATTTGGTTCAGGCTCTCTCAAAGAACAGTGACCTTGCTTTCTTTACTGGATACCTTGAGGCTTGCAGGATAGCTAAGTGAACAATAACTACAACTTGGTCCCAGGGACTTGGTTTCTCTGGCCTTGGTCCAGGGACATTCAAATGTTCTCCCTTGAACCAGGCTTTGGATTCAGTTCAGCTCTTCACCACACATTTATTAAAGGCCTGACTGCTTTCCAAGGAATGAATGCACTCTTCTTTCCTAGTGCTTATCATTTTGGCAGCTGCTACAATACTGAAGAAGCTTGTCCTGTTGTCAGATTGTCACAGGGACATTTTACATTGTATTCCCTTTTGCAATGTATTTGTCATCCCCTGGGAGGGATTAGATAAGGAAAACACCACATTTACAGGAAGACTAAAGCTCGAGTGAGGTTTCATTCAAGGAAGTCAATGAGGAGCTACCAGGTATGTATAGGTATTTTTACATGCTTACTTTTGACTATAGGATCTGCTGCCCCACTGGAATTGGTTTGTCCTTCCCCAAGATTCTCAATAATACTGCATGTATTATGCACTTGTCATCTAATTGGCAGCATAGCTTTTATGGGCATTTTTCTTAGAATCCCTAAGAACACAGTTTATGAAATGTTTTCAGTTTCACAAAGACTTTCCTTACAATCACCCTTTGAGGGTGAAAACAAGTATTATAGAATCTCAAGATTTGAGAATCATAAGCCCTCACCTCCCAGACTATTAAATAGCTATTTTCTAACCTAGAAAATAATCCCCTCTACAATATATTCAAAATGGGAGCTTTTAGGCCTTCCCAGAAGAGAATTGGAAGTCACCATTTACCAAAGTAGCCCATTTCCTGTTTGGATAGCTCTCATTTTTAGAAAAGTTTTCCTCATATTATACCCAAATTGCCCTCCTTGCAACTTCTACCCAATGTTGTCTTCTCTCTAAAGCCAAACCACAAATCTAATCCCTTTCCAGGTGACAACACTTCAAATGTCTGAGAATAATTATTATGTGCACCTCATCTCCTTTTTATTAATGGGATTGTTCCCATTTTATCAATGAGGAAACAGAATTAAAGTGATTCACTTACAGTCACATGGCTAATTTCAGAGCAAATATTCCAAAACCAATCTCCTAACTCCAAGTACAGCATTCTCCTGCAAAACACTACCTCTATTTGTTATTAGATTGTAAACTCCTGAGATCTGGGACTGTTACCTGTCTTTATATTTCTCTGAGCATCTAGTACATGAACCTGAGAATATATGTATTTGTTAAATGTTTGTTAAACTATTAAGAACCTTTTTTCTGGAGAATAACTTTATCAAATGTATGAAAAATGAGGGTGAATTCATTAATATTTCAACAGTTACTGGGAGAGTTTAGGTTCAATGGGAGTTGAGAAACAGGAATTTGGGTTGAATTTCTAATAATCACTGAGTAGCTGCCAAGGGATTCCTTTGCTTCATCTTCTTACTTTTTTTTTTTTTTTAGGGTATTGGACTTTATTTATTTATTTATTTTTAAATGCTTTATTAACTTCTGATTTACATCGTTCGTTTCCGCCAGATTTTGAGTTACAAATTTTCTCCCCGTTTTTCCCCCACCCATCCCCCCAAAACAGCAGTCCCACAGGATATCCCCACCTCTGATCTGCTCTCTCCCATATTTTCTCCCATACCCGTTTCAACTTTTCCAGTAGGGCATGGTGGATCTCTATATTTCCCAATTACATGTAAAACAATATTGATAATAGTATATATATATTTAAACATTTGATTTTAAAACTTTGAATTCCAGATTCATTCCCTTCCTCCCTTATCACCCACCCTTACTGGGAAGATAAGCAGTTCAGTATAGGTTGTACATGTGTGGCTAATGCAAAACAATAACATAGCAGATATATTGTAAAAGACTGACTATATTTCCCTCCCTCCTATCCCACATCCCACTTGTTCTATTCTCTACTTTGCTCCTGTCCCTTTTCAAAAGTGGGTGCTTCCAACTTCCCTCCCCCCCAGCCTGCCCTCCCTTCCATCATCCCTCCTCACATCCTCTCCCCCCCCTATTCTCCTGGAGGGTGAGATCCCCTATTTAGTGTGTATTTCCCTCCCTCCTCAAGCCAGATTCAATAGGAATAAGGTTGACCCATTCCCTTTTGCCTTCCTATTCTTCCCCTCCATTGTAACCATTTTCCCTTGCCTCTTCTGTATGAGATAGTTGCCCCACTCTGTCTCTCCCAATCTCCTCTCATTATATCCCTCTCACCTCTTAATTTCACCTTTTAAGTATCATCTCTTCCTGTTAAATTGGTCCCATGCCCTCTATCTATGTACACCTGTAAACATATATACACACATTCACATATGTATTCATATGCCTGCATACCCTCATATAAAGACATATATATATATATATATATATATATATATATATATATATATATATTTCTAATCCCCTCAACTACTGAGAAAAGTTTCATAAGTTACAATTATTGTTTTTCCATGTAGGAATGTTAATAGTTCAACTTTGGCCAAGTGGCTCAGCAAGCAAGAGCACCGGCCTCAGTGCCGGGACGACCCGGATCAAATCCGGGCCCAGACACCCAGCACCACACCCAGAAACAACAACTGGCCGTGCAACCCCGAGCAAGCCACTCAACCCCAATTGCTTAAAAAAAAAAATAGTTCAACTTTGATAAGTTCCTTATGATTTCTTTTCCCTGTTTACCTTCTCATGCTTCTCTTGCTTCTTGTATCTGAATGTCAAATTTTCTATTCAACTCTGGTTTTTTCAGCAAGAATGCTTGAATGACCATATTTTCCCCTGAAACAGGATACTCAGTTTTGCTGGGTAGGTGACTCTTGGTTTTAATCCCAGCTCCCTTGACCTCCGGAATATCACATTCCAGGCCCTTTGATCCCTCAGTGTAGAAGCTGCCAGATCCTGGGTTATCCTGATTGTGTTTCCACAATATTCAAATTGTTTCTTCCTGGCTGCTTGTAATATTCTCTCCTTAATCTGGGAATTCCGGAACCTGGCTATAATATTCCTAGGAGTTTTCTTTTTGGGATCTTTTTCAGGAGGTGATCAGTGGATTCTTTCAACCTCTATTTTGCCCTCTGGTTCTAAAACATCAGGACAGTTTTCTTTGAGAACTTCCTGGAGGATGCTTTCCAGGCTCTTACTTTGGTCATGGCTCTCAGGCAGTCCAATAATTTTTAAATTATCTCTCCTGGATCTATTTTCCAGGTCAGTGGTTTTTCCCATGAGATATTTCACATTGCCTTCTATTCTTTCATTTGTTTGGATCTGTTTAACAGCATCTTGATTTCTCATAAAGTCATTAGCTTCCATTTGCTCCAATCTAATTCTGAAGCAATGATTCTCCTCAGTGAGCTTTTGAGATTCTTTTTCCATCTGGTAAATTCGACTTTTTAAGGCATTCTTCTCCTCATTGCCTTTCTGAGCCTCCTTTGCCATTTGAGTCAGTCTGTTTTTTAAGGTATTATTTTCTTCAGTCAGGCTGTTGACTCTCATTTCATAATTTTCTTGCATTGTTCTCATTTCTCTTCCCAATTTTTCCTCCACTTCTCTTATCTGCTACTTAAGGTCCTCTATGGCCTGTAACCAGCTTGTATTTTCCTTTGAAGCTTTTGGTGCAGGAGTTCTGACTTCACTGATTTCCTCCTGTTCCATGCCTTGCTCCTTCTTATCCCCAAAATAGGAGTGTAATGTTGGAATCTTCTGTCTGCTTTGTTTCCTTTGCCTGCTCATTTTGCCACTCAATGATTTGACTTTTGGGCTTTTTGCCACAGTAGGACTTTGCCACCAGACAGGGGAGTTTTTGTCCCAAACGCTGGGGTTTTCTCAGCTGCCGGAGGTATTAGATGGGTGCCCTCTCTGAGGTTTCCACACGCTCTGGCAAGCTGGACACACACCCCAGGACCTCCACCCTAGACTGCAATCCAGATCCAAGCAGGTTAAAGCAAGAGCGATGACCCCTCATACTGGTGCTTGGTCCCCCTACACTCTGCAGGCCAGGAGCTGAAGCCGCCGTGGCGCTGGCAGGCTGTGCCAGCGTCTCAGTGGTTTCTCGCCCCAGGGGTAAAAGCCACGCACTCCCACTTACTGGGTCCCAAAGTCCAGACTGCACTGGGCTCTCACCTTGTCCTTCGCATCTATGTGTTGATAAATCTGGAAACGGCCACAGCTGCTGCTGATCTGGAGTCCCTCTGGCTGGCGGCTAGTCAGTTCCACCCTGGGGCTAAAGCCTCGGCGTGGGGCTGGGCTCGGCTCCCAGAGCGCTGTGCTGGCCGATTCCTGCCAGCCTGCCGGGCTGTTCTCAGTGGGAGGTTAGCTTCTCTGTGTCATTTTGTGGGTTTTGCAGCTCCAAAGTTTTTTAGAGTCCCCTTTTTACATGGATTGGGTAGGGTGGAAGCCGGAGCTGCGGGAGGGTCATGCTTCTACTCCGCCATCTTGGCTCCTCCCCCCCATCTTCTTACTTTTTAAAGGGTTAACACTTATAAATCTTGCACTTATAAAATTGTGAGGAATCTTTTTTACTAGTGCTATTTCCTAAACATTTGTGGGGATCCTAATCTTAAAATCAAATGGAAACATCTAGGGAGTATGGTTGATGGAATGCTGGGCATAGATGCAAGACAACTTGAGTTTGAATCCTGCCTCAGAAACTTACTAGCTATGTAAGCTTGGAAAAGTCACTTGATGTCTATCAGTCTCAATTTCCTCATTTGTTAAATGGAGAATAGAACCTAAATGACAGTATTATTGTGAAGACCAAATGAGGTAATATACGTAAGATGCTTTATAAATGCCAGAGGTGGTGGTCATCATGTGTCAACAAATATTTCCATCTTTCCCCTTCTCAATACATGAACAAAGCCCGAACAAACTTTTGTTGGAACAGACACATTAATGAGAAGTGATACAAAATTCAGTGGCCTTGACAACAATAGTTAATATTTCTTAAGCCCTTTTGTTTTGAAAAATACTTTATTTACATTATCTCATTTAATTTTCCCAATAAGACTCTAGGCACTATAGATACTAAGACTCCAAGGAGTTAATGCAATTTGCACAGAATTACTCAACTAGTAAGTATCAGAGGCAGGATTCAAACCCAAGTATTCTTAACCAAAGTGTTATGATGCTTTATATATCATCACAATGACTCAGTCATAGGAGTGGATTCTTGGTCAGGTACAAGTTAGACTAGATTGAAGTTCCTCCCAATGCTAAGGTTCTGTGATGCAAACTCTCTAAAACTAAAGAAAATTGGTATTTATCAAATGTGCCTGTCTTTAACTTTGGCATAGAAAATTAGTTACTACCAAGATTTTGGAATCAAAGAATCTCAAGAATTTCCAGAGATCTTAGAAGTCATTTAATCCAATCTCTTATCCCCTGCAAGAATTCTTCTGAAACATCCCTGGCAAGTGGTCATCCAGTCTACTTGAATATGATAATGGAAAAGTGGCAGCAACCTAGACCCAGGTGATAGAAAAATTTATTTTTTTTGTTCAAAAATTAAAATACCCTGGTTCTCTATAAGTTCCCTTCAATCTTTCTCTTTCTAACCTCTTAGAGTATAAAAATAAATAAAATTATCTCTAAAATAAATCAAATTATTTTCTCATTTAAAAGACATACAAATATTTGAAGAAGTTTTTGCCATCCTCTTGCTCCTAAATAACCACCCAACTCCACCAGTATAAATTGGGATCTTAAAGTCAAAAGTGACCTTCAAAACATTCCTGAATAATATATTCCCTATACATATACTAATGAGAGGTAAATGAGATTTAAAGCCTCGGCTTTAAGATCACTAGTGACAGCCATCACCACTTTCTGAGGAAGTTTAAAAGCAATTTGAAAAATTCTATCGCAAAGAAATTGTTCTTTACATCAAACCTAGACTTGTTTCTCTGCCACCTCCATCTATTGCTCCTATTTGAGTGCTTTGAGGCTGGGCAAAACAAATCTAATCTTTCTTCCCGATTACAGCCCTTCAAACATTTCAAGATTTCCCTGAACACCTAATTCTTCTTTTAAAAAAATATTTTTTTACAGTTAAAATTTTTAAATATTTATTTAAAAATAATTTGAGCTCCAAATTTTCTCCTTTCCTCTCCTCCTCTCTCATTAAGAAGGCAAGGAATTTGATATGTTATACATGTGCAGTCATGTGAAACATTTCCATATGAGTCATGTTGTGAAAGAAAACATTGACTAAAAGAAAACCCAACAACAAGAAAAAAAATTAAAAGTACTAAAATAAAGTCTACTTCAATCTGCATTGATATTCCACCAGTTCTTTCTCTGGAGTTTAATAGCATTTTTTTCATCACATATCTTTCAGAACTATCTTAGATCATTATATTGCTGATTATAGCTAAGTCATTCACACTTGCCCATTGCTATTATTGCTGTTGCTATGTACAATGTTCTCCTGATTCTTCTCACTTCACTTTGCAACAATTCATTTAAGTCTTTCCAGGTTTTTTAAAAGCATTCTGCTAATCATTTCTTATAGTACAATAATATTCCAACACAATCACATACCACAACTTGTTCAGCCATTTCTTAATTAATTTGCAAATATAGGTCCTTTTACTTTTCCTTTTTTTTAACCATCTCTTTTAGATGCAGACATAGTAATGCTATTGCTAGGTCAAAGGATATGCAGTTTTATAGTCTTTGGGGAAGAGTTTCAAATCTTTCTCCAGACAGCTTGGATTAATTCACATAATTCACAACTCCATCAATAGTACATTAGTGTCCAATTTCTCCCACATTTCCTCCAACATTTGTCATTTTCCTTTTCTGCCATATTAGTTAATCTAATAGGTATGAGGTGGTACCTCAGAGTTGCTTTCAATTGCATTTCTCTAATCAATAATGATTGCTTTTTTCCCATATGACTATAGTTAGCTTTGATTTCTTCATCTGAAAACTCTCTCTTCATATTTTTTTGACCATTTATCAACTGGGAAACAACTTATATTCTGATAAATTTGACTCAGTTTTCTATATATTTGGGAAATGAGGACTTTATCAGAGAAACTTGCTGTAAAAATTTCCCCCTATTTTCTACTTTCTTTCTAATTTTGGTTGCATTGGTTTTATTTGTGCAAAACCTTTTTGATTTAATGTGATAAAATTATCCATTTTACATCTTGAAATACTCTCTATCTCTTGTTCTAAATTCTTCCCTTATCTATAGATCTGACAGGTAAACTCTTTCATGCTCTCCTAATTTTATGTCTCAAGTATGTACCCATTTTGACCTTTTCTTGGTATACTGTGTGCATAAGATGTTAGTCTATCCAGTGGTGAGGAACCTGCAACCTCAAGGTTACCTCTAGGTCCTCGTGTGGCCCTTTGACTGAATCCAAACTTCACAGAACAAATCCTCTTAATTAAAAGATTTGGTATGTAAAACTTGGACTCAGTCAAAGGGCTGTACTTGAGGACCTAGAGAATTTCATGTCATCTTGAGGCCACAGGCTCTCTGCCCCTGTTTATACCTAGTTCCTGCCAAACTACTTTCAAGTTCCCCCCACCGTCCAGTTTTTGTCAAAGGGTGACTTCTTACCCCAAAGTTTGGATTTTTGGCTTTATAAAACACTGGGTTACAATGGTCATTTACTACTGTGTATTGTGTACCTAATCTATACCACTCTATTTCTTAGCCAGTACCAGATTGTTTTGATAATTACTGTCTCATAATATGGTTTGAGATCTGGATACTTAATCTTTCTATGCCATCACCAAGCTGATTGCCGTCCTTTGGACACATTTCAATGGGATAGTGTCCTTTAAAGTGTGCCACCCATATGTGGTCTGACAAGAGGATATTAAAATAGAACTATTGCCTTTCTTATTCTCTACACTGTGTTTCTATTCATGTAACCTAAGATTGCATTAGATTTGGGGGCAGACAATTTATAATCTATTGTTAGATAAGGATTTCACCAACCTTCTCCTCACCCATGCTTAGCACATATTCAATGAACTAAATCCAGGACTGTAGAACCACAGATCTGCATTGCCAGCATTGTGTTAATCACATCCAGATGGTAGGCTAATTTGAGTCAGGTATGACTGAAGACCATGACATCATCAGTAGATGCAGCTGAAATTTCTCTAAGAAAAGTAGATATCTTATCAACTAGTTTTTGGAAAGTTGCTTCAGTGACAAGTCTTGTTTCCTCTGTGTGTGTGTGTGTGTGTGTGTGTGTGTGTGTGTGTGTGTGCTTCCAATTCCTACATCTAAAATCATTTAATTCCCTCTTGTATCCTGATTCCAACACTCTCCATATTCAATTTTTTCCAAGTCTTAATTCTATCTCCACAAAAATTTTCACATCTGTCCCTTTCCTTCTACTCATGCAGCTACCACCCCAATTTAGTTCTTGATTGTCCTTTACTCACACCATTGTGATAGTGTCTTAATTATTTTTTCTGCCTCCTCTCTCCCTTCTTCAATCAATCTTCTGCACAGCTTCCAAAGGGATAATTTTCAAATATAGGGCAGATCCAGTTACTTTCCTGTTCATGAAACTCCAGTTATTGCTTGTTGCTTTCAGTATAAAAATATGAACTTTTCTGTTTGCCATTTAAAGTCCTTTACAATCTGATTTCATCTTACCTTTCTAGACCTGATATACATTTTCTCTTTTCACTCATGCTATGTTCTGTTCAGGCTGATCAATCTTCTGTTCTTCACACATGACATTTCATCTTCCTTCTCTGTGTCTCTATACTGTCTGTTCTTCATACCCAGAAAGTACTCTCTCCTCATCCCTATCTCTTAGAAACTTTGTCTTCCTTCAAAGCTCAAATTAGGTGTTACCACCTACATGAGGCCATTCCTCATCATTCTAGTCATTAGCTGACCACCATGAATTAAATAACTTTGTATTAATTTTGCATGTATTTACTTGTATGTACACATTGTTTTCTTGAGAGAATGGAAGCCCTTTGAGGGAAGGATCTATTTTCCCCCCTTTGTTTCCTTAAAATGCCTAGCCTAAAGAGTAGGAACTTACTGCAAGGGGCAGAGTCAAGATGACAGAGAAAAGGCAGCCACTAGCCTGGTTCCTCCTTAAAACCCCTCCAAACAGCCATAAATAATCCATAAAATAATTTATGGAGAGCCCACAAAAGGACAGGGTGAAATAATTTTCTAGTCAAAGATAGCTTAGAAGGTCAGTAGGAAAGGTCTGTCATAACTGGGTAAGAGTGGAGCACAGTCTGGTGCAGGTCACACCAGAACAGATCCAGCCCCAGCAAATCAGGAGTAGTCCTTGGGAGCCACTTTATCAGCAGCTGTAGCAGCTGCTTCTGGGGCTCTCAGTATACAGAATGTAATGGGTTTGAAGAAGTGTTCAGAACGAGATAACGGGGTCTCTTTACTGGTGCGGGTGGCAGGACTCTATTACTTTGCATATAATTTGATCTGGGTTACATTCCCGTATGACAGTCACAGGGTAAGGAGGAGCACTAACACACCAGAACTTGTAGCTGCAATAGAACAGCTTGTCACAGCTCCAGGGCAGAAAAGAGTGCTTGTGGTCCCTCATAGGCCAGAGCACCGGCAAGGTGAGTAGTAAACACGCCTCTCCTTAGATCATACCACCTTGGAAGAGCTGAAAACTTACAGGCTTCTAGGAGTATCTCTGAAAACAGCTGTACAAAAGCCTTGAAACTTGGGACCGTGCACCTTCCATTATGGAAAGTTTGGAAAGCCCTACTTTAACCAAGAGTTACAAGTCAAGTAAAAAGTTGAGAAAAAGGCTGGGAAAAATGAGCAAATAACAGAAAATATATTTAATCATAGAGAGTTACCATGGTGACGAAGAATATCAAAACACAAATTCCAAAGAATATGACAAAATCAAAGCTCCTACATCCAAAGCCTCCAAGGAAAATATGAATTGGCCCCAGGCCATTGAAAAGCTCAAAAAGATTTTGAAAATCAAGTAAGATGGGAAAAATTGAGAGGAGAAAAGAAAATGATGCAAGAAAATCATGAAAAAATGAGTCAATAGTTTGATAAATAAAACATAAATATACTAATGAAAAACAACAGCTTAAAAAAACAGACTAGACCAAATGGCAAAAGATGTAGAAAAGGCCAGTGAGGAGAAGAATACCTTGAAATGCAGAGTTGGCCAAATGGAAAAAGACATACAAAAATTCCCTGAAGGAAAATAAAACAAAACAAAACTCCTTAAATAATAGAATTGGCCAAATGAAAAGGAGGTACAAAAGTTCACTGAAGAAAATGTTTACTTAAAAATTAGATTGGAGCAAATGAAAGCTAATGACTTTATGAGAAATCAAGAAATAATAAACAAAATCAAAAGAATGAAAAAAATAGAAGATAATGTGAAATCTCATTGGAAAAACAACTGACCTGGAAAATAGATCCAAGAGAGATAATTTAAAAATTATTGGACTACCTGAAAGCCATGATAAAAAAGGGGGCCTTTTATCTTTAAAGATCATCTTTAAAGAAATCATCAAGGAAAATTGCCCTGATATTCTAGAACAGAGGGTAAAATAGAAATTGAAAAAATCCACTGATCACCTCCTGAAAGAGAACTGAAAATGAAAATTCCCAGGAATATTATAGTCAAATTCCAGAGCTCCCAAGTTAAGGAGAAAATACTGCAAGCATTGAGGAAGAAATAATTCAAGTGTCATGGAGTCACAGTCAGGATAATATGATATATCAGTTTCTACATTAAAGGATTGAAGAGTTTGGAATATGATATTTTGGAGAGCAAGGAAGCTAGGATTACAACCAAGAATCACCTACTCAGAAAAACTGAGATAATCCTTCAGGGCAAAAAAAATGGAGATTCAGTGAAACAGAGGACTTTCAAGCATTTTTGATGAAAAAAATAGAGCTGATTAGAAAAATCTGACTTTCAAATACAAGACTCAATGGAAGCATATAAAGGGAAATGATAAGGGACTTAAAACTGTTTACATTCCTAAATGGGAAGATGATGCTTATAATTTATTAGAACTTCTCATTATTAGGGTAGTTAGATGGAGTATGTATACAGACAGAGAGTACAGGTGCTTGTTAAAAGTGAATGGATAATATAAAAAAAATAAAATTAAGGGGTGAGAAAGAAATGTTCTAGGAGAAAGGGAAAGTGAGAGGTAGAATGGGGTAAATTAACTCTCATAAAAAAGACAAGAAAAAAGCTTTTACAATGGAAGGGAAAATGGAGGAGGTGAGAGGGAGTGAGTGAACCTTACTTTTATTAGAATTGACTCAAAGAGGGAATAATGCATGTATTCAATTAGGTATAAATATCTATCTTACCCTACAGGAAAGTAGGAGGGCAATGGATTAAAAGAAGGGGAAATGTAAGAAGGGAGAACAGATTGGGGTAGAGGATGGTCAGAAGCAAAGAAATTTTGTGGATGGATGGAGTGAATGGAGAGAGAATAGAATAATCAAGGTGGAGAAATAGGATGGAGGGAAATATAGTTAGCAAAAGTAATAATGGAGAAAAAGTTTTGAAGGAAATTTCTCTGATAAAGACTTCTTTTATCAAACATATGGAGAGTTGTCAAATTCATTAAAATAATAACTATTTCCCAAATGATAAATTGATCAAATATATGAGCTATTTTCAGATGAAGTAAGCAAAGCTATCTATAGTCATATTAAAAATGATCTAAATCACTATTGATTGAAGAAATGCAAATTAAAACAATTCTGAAGAACTATCTCATACCTATTAGATTGGCTAATAGAGAAGAAAAGGAAAATGACAAATGTCAAAGTGGATATGGGAAAAATGAGACATTAATGCACTTTAGTGGAATTGTGACCTGATTTAACCATTCTGTAGAGCAATTTGAAACTATGCCCAAACAGCTATAAAAACTATGGATACCCTTTGACCTAGCAATACCACTACTATGTCTATGTCCCAAAAGAGATAAAAAACAAAGGGGAAAAAGACCTATGTATATAGAAATGTTTATAGGAGCTCTTTTCTGGTGTCAAAGAATTAGAAATTGAGGGAATGTTCATCAATTGGGGAATGGCTGAACAAGTTGTGGTATGTGACTGTGATGGAATACTATTGTGCTATAAGAAATGATGAGCAGGATGCTCTCAATAAAACCTGGAAAGACTTGCATAGACTGATGCAAAGTGAAATATAATGGGTACAAATAACATCAATTATTGTATGATAATCAATTAGGAATGCCTTATCTATTCTCAGCAATACAATGATCCAAGACAACTCTGAAGGACTTATGATGAAAAATGCTATCCATCCCCAGATAATGTCTGAATAAAAATTGAAGCATCCTTTTAAAACTTTCTTTATTTTTCTTAAGATTTTTGGTCTATTTTTTCTTTTAAATCTGATTAATATGGAGATGTTTTGCATGATTACACATATATAATCTATACTGAATTGTTTACCTTCTTAATGGGGGTGGGGTGGGAAGGGAGGGAGCAAGAGACTCTGGAACTCAAAGTTTTAAAAATAAATTTTAAAAGTTGTTTTTACATCTAACTGGGGAATGATAAAATACTTAATACATGAAAAAATTAAAACAAAATTTGTTCTTGCCATATCCTCTCCTCCCTGGTGCTAAGGTCCTTGTAGGAACTAGAACATCTTGACTCAGAATCTCAGTCCTGGTATGTACCTGCTTCCTGTTTCCAAAATACTCTGGATATCTTCATGTTGTCTTCTGTTAAAACCTGACTCTTTTGTCTGCCCTAACCTCAATAGATCTGTCTTGTCTCCAAGTCCCAGTTCTTCCCAGTTTGGCCATCTATCCCTCTGCAAACTAAGTCCCAGTTCTGACATGTACTACTGCTTCAACTAACCCAAACAGCATTAACCAAAATGAATATATTTTCTGAAATTCTGTCTTTTTATATGACCTTCCTCCCCCAAGGAGTTGTCAATACCTTTGTCCAGAGGTGTCAGATGAAAGAACCAGAATAAAACGTAATTTGAAATATTTAACAAAATAAATTTTAAAATGCAGTAAAATATAAATAACATTATATTTTAAAACTAAGTCAATATGTAGCCTACAGGGCTGATGGATTAGTGGTCCACAGTTTCTGACACAGCTGCCATTGTCCATATATTGATTGCCTTCCTCTTTGGAAAGGGTTATTCTCTATCTGGAGAAAGGCCTAGAATTCTACTAAGGTGGCATATATGTGTAGATATAAGCAGTACAAATAGCAGTAGAATAAGGGAAAGATGATATTGGCTTGGCTATATGTCTGTGCATTGGTGTATCATTGTCTTCAATGTCCTAGTGAATCTTTCTTTCAGGGTTTCCTTGTGTGGTAGTGTATATGGACTGTATCAAGAATGGTCACAAAACATGATAGAAAGGTGATCAAGCAACTTGTGGCATGAAGATTCTTCTCTGATCTCTTGGGTAAGTGAACCCTTGAGAACAAATAAATCAAGTTACCTTACAAGATATCTCAGTAAGTTCTAATAATAAATTCACACTGTTTCAAAATTATAATTATGCAAAATATGGTAATTGGTCCCAGCCTAATGGAAATATGTGCAATAATATGGTCACTAAAAGGGATTCATTATTTTCACTAATGGGACATAGCTATAACTTTTTCATTTATATAAAATGAAAACATCAGGAAACTGAATTGATTTATAATGTATTATGGCTAAGAAAGGGAATCCCCTTGGTGTCTGCTCATGGGAATCTAAGATATCCATTCCAGTGATGGTAAACTTCAGGGTAATAGGTAAATTCTCTTAGGAAGTCACAGTGGATTTCTCTTATGGCTTTGCTGGCATCAACTGCAAGTCTGGCAATGTTTTGTGATATTTATCACTACAGAGGACAAGGGAAAAAAAACAACTCAGGGATACCTCATAAGGTCTTTGCATTGCCAAGTGTCCAGTCTGTGGATCCTTGTAACCATCCAGACATACCTTCTATCACTATTGCTGAGGCAGTGACAGATGTCAGACTTTGTCCCTATCTCTGGGATGACCTTCTACCTGCATAATTTATAAGGATGTCTAACAGAATAGATTGATGGAGTTTCTTCTAAGGTTTTGTGGGAAGTAGGAAAGGTAGCTCTTTGTTGTTACTTTCAAACTGGTTATGCCATCTGCAGTTTGCCATTCTGTCATCATGTCCAGCAATATATGGATTAATCCCATTAGTGAGATCTCAGAGATATTCAGCTGTGTATATCATTATATATCATCAAAAAGGGTTCTAATATCAAGATAAAGTGGGAGTAGTTGGGACATCTAATAATATGCAGGAAGCCAAGTTTAACCCATATGGTTGGGCCAGCATTGTGAGGTGTTTTGTCCCAGTATAATCGCCATGATAGGAAGGACTGTGATCACTCTATTAGGGAAATCCCCTTTACTTGGGTAGTCTAAGTATACTTCTAGCATGTGTTGTATACAGATAATAGTTAAGGCACTGCTGTTTATCAAAAATTTCATCTTCTGTTTGTAGAGCTCAGTCTTTTCTTGAAGAAACCAGAAGTCATGAACAGATATGGAACTGGTCTTCCACTAAAAATAGTATCATATTCCATTTATTCAAGCATGCATCGTAGAGCTAAAAAGGATGCCCATCTGTTGGTACATTTGGAAGGATCTTTTCCTTTTCCCTTTAACCCCATTCACATAATAAAGTACTAAAGAATAAGAGTTCTACCTTGGGACAGTCACAAATATTCTAGACCCCAATTCGTTCTCCTTCCATCCCTATAAAACAAGTATTGGATTAGATGATCTTGAAGGTTCCCTCTCATTCTAAAATCTCTGAACCTTAAGTTGTTCATCAGTAAAACTAGAATAATGTTTCTTCTTCTTCTTCTTCTTCTTCTTCTTCTTCTTCTTCTTCTTCTT
>NW_027186296.1:71533986-71605453 GCF_028583685.1 Petaurus breviceps papuanus | reverse complement strand
TTCTTCTTCTTCTTCTTCTTCTTCTTCTTCTTCTTCTTCTTCTTCTTCTTCTTCTTCTTCTTCTTCTTCTTCTTCTTCTTCTTCTGCTTTTTGGAGGGGGAAAGGTAGGGCAATTGGGGTTAAATGACTAGCCCAAGGTCACATGGCTAGTTTGTGCTAAGTGTCTGAGTACAGATTTGAACTCAGGTCCTCCCAACTCCAGGACCTGTGCTGTACTCACTGCACCACCTAGCTGCCCCAATAATGATACTTCTACTACCATCTGTTCCTCATAGGATTATTGTGAGGAATGCATTTTGTAAAGTCTAAAGAACTCTTGAAGTGTGAGGTAGTTATATTTTTAGCAAAGTTTTTTGGTACAAAGGAAGGAATGAATGATATGAAGAAAGGAAGAAATAGAATAAGAAAGAGATGGAGGAATAAAGAAAGGAAGGAAGAGAAGGAGGGAGAGAAGGAAAGGAGGAAGGAAGGTAGGAAAGAAGGAAAAATTTCCTGTAAACTCTATGCCAAAGGGACTGCATGAGAACCTGTGACCATATAACTTGGCAGTTTGCTCAAGACTGTAATTTTGATCCTTTTCTTCTTCTTCCTTTTTCCTGCCTCTCCTTAAAAAATCTGAGGCTCTGAGGTGTGTGGTACTACAGATCATCTCTAGACATTCCATTATTCAAAGGAACCATAAATCAAAAAGGATGAGCTAAAGCACTGAAACAGAAAGAATGAAGCATCAATAAAGTCCAAACAGATGACTTTCTTTAAGGGCTAAATATAACCTGCCACCAACAACTTATAAACAGATAAAACAGATGCTCCTAAGGACTGCACTGTTTTTTTTTTTCACAGTGGCTATAAATGAAAAGAAATGGCTTGACTTTGAAGCCCACAAGCCAGTATAGTACAATAGAAAGGGATTTTGAATCAGTGGACCTACATTCTAATCCTGATTGGTACTTATTGCCCACATAACTCTAATGACATCACTTTACCTGTCCAGGGCTCTGTTTTCTCATCTGTAAAATGATGGAGATGGTCTAGGTCAAGAGTGTTTAACCTTACCCACAAGCACTGGTGGTCTATAAACTTGGATTAAAAAAAACATCATTATTAAGTTAAGTCAACAAGCATTCATTAAGCATTTACCATGGTCAGTCACTGTGCAAGCTGGGATATAGACCCAAACAGAAAGTAAACCTTAAAGGAGTTTATATTCTAATGGGGGAAAACACACAAAAGGAAGCTAAAAATGGAGTAGAGAGAGAAAAAGATGAAGGAACCATGTGCAGGGTCAGGAGTAAAACTAGAAATGAAGACATGGTTGGCTTGGTCTTCCTCCTTAACATAGAGTTTCGAGGAGGAAACAGCCAATCTGAGATAGAGGTCACAGGGACAGAAGTTATTTCCAATGAGTAAAGACCAGGGATAGAAAGAACTTCTAACGTGAAGAGGTTTCAGGGTCACTATAGAAAAAGACTGGAAGTGTCTGGGGTTCAGCCTAGAGAGGAATATAGTACATCTTTATTTTTATTAACTTCTAATTGAAATTTAGCATTTTCCTCAATTATTCAGAGACAATGAGGTAACACAGTGAAATGGCCTAATGTCTAAGGTCAGGAATACCTGAGACCTAATTTAGCCTTAGTCACTTACTAGATATGTGATCCTGGGCAAATCAGTTGACCTTTGTTTGCCTCAGTTTCCTCAACTGTAAAAGGTAGATACAAATAGCACCTACCTCCTAAGTATTTGCTTTCCCGAATACTTACTGGGTGCAAATAATTCACTTTATTAGGTTGTTATTAGGATCAAATAACATTTGTGAAACAGCCAAGTGCCTAGGACATGGTGGTCTTTAATTCTTTTCTCCCTTCCTTTCTTATTTAAAAACATTTCTAGAAGGTGTCCATAGTTTTCATCAGGCTCCCAAAGGGGCCCATGAAACACAAAAAGTTAAGAACCCGTGTTTTAGTTGTTCTCTAGGAACCAGAGTAGTTATGAAGGAAGTGTTTTAGGTTTAGAGTCAAGGTCCCATTCAAATCCTGACCATTCACTTCATTAACGGCCCAGTCTTTTGCAAATTGTTGGTTTCTTCCTCTGTAAAATGAAAAGGCTTTTCTAGGTGTCTTCTTAACTTCTAGCTCTAAAACTATGATCATATGATTTCAGAAGTCCTTTCCAATTTTAAATTCATTTTCCTATGTTTTCTTTTTTTCTTTCCTAAGTCATTTTCTTACAACACACCTCACATTCCATTTGCCTTACAAAAACACCATGTATCCAAACCCAGAGCTTTTGGCATTTGGATGATAATACCCCAAGTAATTAATCAGGAGGTACCTATTTATATTACAGAAAAAATTCACCATGGGGTTCCTTTATATTCGCTTCCACCAGTGCATGTAAAATGATCCAACTTCCATATGATTTGTCAGAACCACATTCATTGTAGAAAGCACATCTATGCTAGGGCTGGCAGTATTTACCTGCTCCTTCTTCTCTTTCTTTTAACTAGAAATGTAATGTCACCCATGTTGGTAGTTCCTGGTGATAAACTACTTGTATACTTCTAGATCAGCCATTTTTCCCCCTGGAATTTATAATTTCCATGTGCTGCTGATGGCCACAAGATATAAATAACTTGTTTAAGGTCACAAATATAGTGGATTGCTGCCTATTTTTTAAGGAGTCTCTCCATTGTCCTCAAATAAAACTGTATCCATGCTTCTGCAGCACAGGCTAGCAGAGCAATCCCTGATTGGTTGGACCAGAGCACTTTCCTTGGAGCTGGACATTCATGCTGGCTTTTTGTTCAGACAACACAGGTCTGAGACAGAACTAATGTCTAATTCTTTGGGAGATGAAATGGCTAAGCAAGTTAGGGCTTCCCCAATCATTCCTATTCTACCTCCAAAGACCCTAATCTAGAAATAATTTTTTTGATTATCTGAAAAACAACTACTTTATCAGAAAGAAAGCCCAGGATAGTCAAAAGAGCTTTAGATTTAGTGTTAGAAGACCTGGTGTTCTATTCTGTGACCCTGTCATTGATTAGATGTTTGACGTTGACATATCACTTCTATGAATCTCATTTTCCTAATAGAATCTCAGAATCTCAGTGTTGTTAGGATTCTTTGTAAGACTGGGACAATCTTACTTGCATTTGATACCTCACAGGGTTGCTGTGAGGATCAAATGAGATAATGGATGTGAGAGTGCTTCGTAAACTGCGAAGCCCTATACAAATGTAAGGGATTATTTTTAGGCCAAAGGCTGCATTTCTATCTGTCTTCAGTGCTACCCAGGACACTGTTCAGACTGCTTTAAATGATGTCTATACTTCTTGGTCTTAGACTTGGCTGAGAAGTTTGGTTTTGAATGGGAAACTTTGCTTTGCAGGAGGAGGGGAGACATGCTCTTATAAAGAGAGAGAGAAATTAGAGAGAGGAAAAATGAGAAAAGGAGAAGGAAATGAAGAGAAAAAAGATTGAAGGAGAGAGAGGAAAAAAGAGAGAGAAGGAGAATAGGAGTGAAAAGATGAAGAGAAGGAGAAGGGAATAGGAAAGTGAGAATATAATAGGAAAGAGAGAAAAAGGAAAATCAGAGGGATAAGGAAGGAAGAAGAAAGGGAAAGGGAGAGGAGGAGAAAAAAAAGGAAAAAAGGGAGATATTAGATCTCTCCTCTCATACTTTGTGTCGGCATAATGCTGAGCACATAGTAACTGATGCTTTCCCAAATTCTTACAGATAGTTTTTCTCATTAGAAATCACATTCTTCATGAGGTAAAATAGACTGCTGGATTGTATGCCTGTTAGGACTCCATGAATTGCATAGTGAAGTCAAATCTCAATTATTTTCACTAATGAAAGAAAGAATAGGCCTAGATAATCCCAAATGATGAGTGACTAACTCAGAAGGCATTTATTCCTGGCTCTGGGATGTATTTTGTGCTTATATTTGAATATGGGTGTGTCTGATCTGGGAATTCAATCTTCACAGAATAATGAAACTTCACTGTAAAGATGTCATTCTGGAGGGGTTAGGAAACTGGTCAGTAAATGTGAAAAATGAGGACTCTTTCCTCAGATTAGTAATAAATGGCATTAAGAAATGAAGCTGAATGAGAACCTCAGATACTTCCTAACCTAAATGCCCACCCTAAAACCTCATTGTTGACAACATTTATTGTGATTCATACCATATACTAAAAGTAGTCATTATCTGAAATGGATTTCCAAAGAGTGAGACATTCATTTCTTAACAAATGAATGAAAACAAATTTTTTGTTTCTGTTTAGAAATTGCCAAGGCTTTCCCTTTTACATAATTAAGATATTGAGTCATTCTTTCTTCATCTTTACAAGTATTGCAGCATCTTGGGAATGTATGATGGAGAGGCTTTCCCCTTCCTGCCCCTACTCAACTTCAAACCTGCACAGATATTCCCTGACTGCTTCTTGTCAGCCATAATGATACTTTTAATAGGCTACTAAGCCAGAACTCTATGGCTACACTAAAAGAGACATACTCTCCCACTTGACCCTTTTCTTTATGTCCTTCAAAGGTGATTCCTTGTTTCAGGGGATTGAGGTAGGGGGACACTCTTCTTCATCAGGTCTCAAATCATGAGCTCTTGTCCTCCTAAATCAGCTTATGTCTGAAATGGTGCCTCTTACTGTTTGTGTCATCTTTCCTTTAGTGCGAGGATTTGTAAGAGCTTGAAAGGGATTGAAGTCTTCCTCTTCTTGGGCACCCAAGCAGTAGGGTATTGGCTTCTGGAATGGTTGAGGTAGAAATGTGGCAGAAGCAAAGCTAACTGGTTGTTCAGCAATTGTACTCTGTGGAGGTGAATTGTAAAATACCTAATGAGTAGCCCTGTTGCAAATTTTCCCATAAGGCTTGAATTCTATTCTTTTGATTGAAATCATCTTTTGATTCTTTATTCCTTAGTGTTCCCTTGCCTCAATGGGAATAAAACTGCCTGTTCCATACCTGAATAGATTGGAGCCAAAAATAGCATTATTCCTTAAGGAATATGAAGAAGGGTGAAATTGAAGCACTGGCAGCCAGTTCCCCTAGGAGACAGGTAACTCCAGAGCAATGAACTCTGTGCAAAATTTGAGGGCAGGTTGAGGTACGATCTGAGGACAGATAGCTAAAGGTCAATCTAACTGCAAATCTTATCATACTTAGGTAGGGAAGAAAGGTCTTCTAGTATAAAGAGGAACAGTATGAGATGTAGCATTGTATAGTAATGACATTTTTTAACCTGATGTCTGTAGATGTATTTCAAAGGATCCATGAAATTGGATGGGGGAAAATCATTATTTTCACTAACCTCTAACTGAAATTTAATGTTTCCTTCATTCATAAGTATATATCTATATACAAACATATATAGGTATGTGTGTGCATAAATATATGTGTGTGCATGTAAATATATATGTGGTATATATGTATATATACATACCATACATATATACATACATATATACACATACATATACATACTCTTCATAAACTGATGACACTCTACCTTTTAGAGGGTCTACGTAAGTCACATAAGGGTAGTATGAGCTAAGGCTGGAAAGGTAGAGTGAGTTCATGAAGTGAAAAGGGAAAGAAAGAGAGAAATTGAGACCTCAGGTCAGAGTTCAGAGAATAGGACTAAATGAACTAATTTAAGGTCTTTTCTGGCTCTAAATCTATGATCTCATAATATCCACAGGCATTTACACCATCATCAAGATCTTCTCCTGCTGGAAGAGTCCCAGAGAGGATACATGGACATCACTGCAGCTATACTCATTCCAGTTCCTTTTCTTGGGTTGTAAAGAAAAGGAATGGATATGGAGACATTGAAAGAATATCTGTTACCTACTGAGCAGGCTAGAACAAGGTCATTTATAGATCCAGACCAAACACAATGAACTGCAAATAATAGACATTTAGTAAATATTTGTGGATTTTAATTGACTTTTAAAAAGAGCAAAGTAACCTGGAAGCATTGCCCTCATTACTTGTTAGGCAGAGGAGACATGGTAATTCTCCAAACATTTATTTAGTGTGTGATTCATGAGAAACTTTGGTGATCCAGAGAATAAAATATGGGTTTATGGTCTACTGAGTACAGATCTAACACGTAAAATTACGGGAGGGGGGGTGGGGGGCACGGCAAGGAATAGTGGATAGAATGCTGGGCTTAGAACCAGCAAGATGTAGGTTCATATCTTACCTCTGATACTTAATAACTCTGTGTTTAGGTAGGGTGGAAAGGTCTTCTAATAGAAGAGGAACAATTTGAGATATAACATTCTGTAGAGTTGGCATTTTTAACCTGGAGTCATGGATATATCCTCACTGTATATGCTTGTTGATTGATTCATTGCATTGTGCTGCCTTCTAGTGAGTGAAGTCATGAGGTAGAGAGGACAGTCAGGGGCTAGTGAGTAGTTGAGTTTAGTTGGACTGTGTGTGACAGAGGGGTAGTATGAAATAAGTCTGGAGAGGTACAGTGGCAACTGTGAAGATACTTGAATGCCAGGACCAGTAGGTTATAGTTTTTCTCAATAGGGAATAGGTACAGTGCATTAGCAATGCTTTTTCCTCTCCTCTCCTCTCCTCTCCTCTCCTCCCCTTTCCATCCCCTCCTCTCCTATCCTTCACTCTTTTCCTCCTTTTTTCCCTCATACCCTTCCTACTGTTTCCCTTCCTCCTTTCCTTCCCTGAGAAGCTTTTTTTTTCTTTTAAGTGTAGTACAAAATACACAACAACAGTATTTTGTAATGCTAGTTGATGTGGCCCTGTAACATTGGTATTGCCATGTTAAATTTGCCTGTAATTGGAAAGGCAATTTGCTTACAGATACTGCTCAATTCATATTCTTTAAGCATGCCTCAGTCTATGACTTACAGAATTGCTTTTCACAACATTCAGGCAAATTATATCAATGCAAATGCTTGTACTAGAAAATGGGCCAGGAGTCCAAGAGGAAAGTAAATTAACATAAGTGCTTCTACCCTGTAATCCTGTACCCTTACAGCAGGGGCCTTCTAAACCCACAATTGTCGTGCATACTAAACAGATTATTCCCATTCTCGATTTACTACTTGGTTGAGCATGTGTTTAAGGAGGAGAAGGCATATCATGAAGCGTTTTAGACTTGTGCACTAGGGAGTTGTTCATTTAATAGGTCAAATGCTTATTACATGCATGCTGCTTTGGGGAGAGAAGGAAGATCTTAATTCATTTAGCATTTCTATTCTACTATCAACTGTTTGTTTAGGGGGGGATTTTATGTGCTTGCAGGCTGTGAATAAGTCTACAGGAGATATTGATTCAACAGGTTAAATCTTGCATCTTTTTTACTTGAATGGAATTAAATTCTACCCACATATTTTGCTGTTTGTAATCACTCTAGCAGCTCAACAACTGTAAAACTTGGCCAGTTGATTATCTAGTAAAAGAGCTCTGAATCTTTATAAGAATATAAGGAGAATTATGTGTTCTTCCACTCTGGTCCCCTGACCTCATTCCCTATCATGCAAATAGCTATAAAAGGTGTATATCTTTGATGGAAAATACTCTATATGGAGGAAAATGTGGCACATTAGAGACGAGGTTGATTTGCAATCAGAGAGCTTAGGTTCAAATTCTGGCTTTACTATTAATAATATATGTGACCTTCAGTAAGCTGATTTTCCTCTCAGACCTTCAGTTTTTTTATGTAAAACACTTGATCACATGTTTTCAAATTGAGAGTGAACTTTAGAAGCCACGTTGTCCAAACTATCCTAGATGAAGTATCCCTTAACAACATTTTTAACATGTGGTCACTCAGCTTTTGCTTTAAGACTTTTAATTAGGAGCAAGCCACCACTTCCCAAGATAGCCCCTTGTAATTGGAGATAGCTCTAGTTGTCAGGAAGCTTCTCTTGACATTGAGCTAAACTTGCTTCTTTATAATTTCTACCCTCATGGGCAGAATGCTCCTGGTTCTGCTCTCTGAAGTCAAATAGAGTAAATTTAGCCTCTGTTCCACATGACAGGTCTTCAGATACTTGAGTGCTATCATGGCCCTCCCCTGCTCCTTCTCTTTTCTTTTCCCAGTTCATTTAACTAATATTCATACAACATGAACTAGAAACCTTTTCTGACCTGAGTTGCTCAAATCTTAACACTTTATAATTTATTAATGTCTTTAAGATTTCTTAGAGTACTATGAAATAAGGACAGAGAGAGAAGCTGGAATAATTTTGTGGAATATCTTAACTTCTGGGAGGAATTTGTATTTTATTCTCAAACCTTATAGAACCCTTGAATATTTTTGATTGGGGAAAGATATAGTCAGACTGTTATTTGAAGAAGATTATTTTAGCTTGGTTTGTCAACCAACGGATTGGATAGAATAGAACCTAGAGACACAGATACCAGTAAAGGGTCTAGGGTGGTAACTATTTTAACAGAAAGAAGGGAACCAATATGACAGTTGCTGTGGAGTTAGAGTCAATAGAAGTTGGGAACTTTACTGGATAGAGGTAGGATAGTGGATAATATGTAGGAAGATGAGTTTAGGATGAATTCAAAGTTATAACAATGATAATAACTAACATTTATATAGTGCTTTAAAGTTTGAGAAGTATTTTGGAATATTATTTTATTTATGGGAGGGGCTTCTATTCTTGTCATTTGGCAGATAAGAAAACTGAGGCAGTGACTTAACCAGGTTTGTACAGTTTGTAAGTGTCTGAAGCAAGATTAGAATTCAAAATTTTTTGGTCTTTATTAATTTGTTTACTTTTAGTTTATAAGATTCATTACTGAGGGGCAGAGTTAAGATGGTGGAGTAGAAGCAGGTCCTCCCCACGGCTTCTGGCTTTCACCTTCCCCAATTCATGTAAAAGGGGACTCTTAAACTTTGGAACTACAGAAACCACAAAATGACACAGAGAAGCTAACCTCCCACTGAGGACAGCCCAGCAGGCTGGCAGGAATTGTCCAGTGCAGTGCTCTGGGAGCCAAGCCCAAATCCACTCTGAGGCTTTAGCCCCAGGTTGGACCTGACCAGCTGCGGCTGGATGGACTCCAGATCACCAGCAGCTGTGGTCATTTCCAGATTTATCAACACATAGATAGGAAGGACAAAGTGAGAGGTCAGTGCAGTATGGATTTTGGGTCCCAGTAGTTGGGAGTGCCTCGGCTTTTGCCCCCGGGTGAGAAGCCACTGAGGGCTGTGGTGCAGCCGCTGCTGCCACATGGCAGCTTCAGCTCCTGGCCTGCAGAGTGTAGAGGGACCAAGTGACCAGTCTGAGGGGTAATCCCTCTTGCTTTAACCTGCTTGGATCTGGATTGTGGTCTAGGGTGGAGGTACTGGGGTATGTGTCCAGCTTGCCAGAGCATGTGGAGGCTTCAGCAAGGGCTCCCAACTAATACCTCTGGCAGCTGAAAAAACCCCAGAATTTGGGATGGAAGCTCCCCTGTCTGGTAGCAGAGTCCTACTGTGGCAAAAAGCCCAAAAGTCAAGTAATTGAGTGGCAACATGCCCAGGCAAAGGAAACAAAGCAAACAGAAGAACCCAACATTAGACTCCTATTTTTGGGACAAAAAGGATCAAAGCATGGAACAGGAGGAATACAGTGCAGTCAGAACTCCTGCACCAAAAACATCAAAGGAAAATATGAGTTGCTTACAGGGCATAGAGGACCTTAAGAAGCAAATAAGAGAAGTGGAGTAAAAACTTGGAAGAGAAATGAGAGCAATGCAAGAAAATTATGAAATGAGAGTCAACAGCCTGACTGAGGAAAATAATGCCTTAAAAACAGACTAACTCAAATGGCAAAAGAGGCTCAAAAAGACAATGAGGAGAAGAATGCCTTAAAAATCCGAATTTGCCAGATGGAAAAAGAATCTCAAAAGATCAATGAGGAGAATCATTCCTTCAGAATGAGATTGGACCAAAGGGAAGCTAATGACTTTATGATAAATCAAGATGCTATTAAACAGATCCAAACAAATGAAAGAATAGAAGGCAATGTGAAATATCTCATTGGAAAAACTACTGACCTGGAAAATAGATCCAGGAGAGATAATTTAAAAATTATTGGACTACCTGAAAGCCATGATTAAAGAAAGAACCTAGAAATCATCCTCCAAGAAATTCTCAAGGAAAACCGCCCTGATGTTTTAGAACCAGAGAGCAAAATAGAGCTTGAAAGAATCCGCTGATCACCTCCTGAAAAAGATCCCCAAAAGAAAACTCCTAAGAAGATTACAGCCAGGTTCCAAAATTCCCAGATTAAGGGGAGAATATTACAAGGAGCCAGGAAGAAACAATTTGAATATTGTGGAAACACAATCAGGATAACCCAGGATCTGGCAGCTTCTACACTGAGGGATTGAAGGGCTTGGAATATGATATTCCAGAGGTCAAAGGAGCTGGGATTAAAACTAAGAATCATCTACCCAGAAATACTGAGTATCATGTTTCAGGGGAAAACATGGTCATTCAGTGGAATAGAGGACTTTCAAGCATTCTTGATGAAAAAACCAGAATTGAATAGAAAATTTGACATTCAGATACAAGAAGCAAGAGAAGCATGAGAAGGTAAACAGGGAAAAGATATCATAAGGAACTTATCAAAGGTGGAACTAACATTCCTACATGGAAAAATGATGATTGTAACTGATGAAACTTTTCTCAATATGAAAATAGTTGAAGGGAATATATATGTCTATATCAGAGGGTATACAGGCATATGAATACATATATGAATGTTTTTATATATGTTTACAGGTATACATAGATAGAGGGCACAGGACCAATTTAATAGGAAGGGATGATACTTAAAAGGGTAAATTAAGAGGTGAGAGAGGAATATAATGAGAGGAGTTGGGATGAGACAGAATGGGGTAAACTATCTCATATAGAAGAGGCAAGGTAAAATGGTTACAATGTAGAGGAAGAATAGGAAGGCAAAAGGGAATGGGTCAACCTTATTCTCATTGAGTTTGGCTCTGGGAGGGAATGAAATACACACTAAATATGGTATCTCACCCTACAGAAGAGTAGGGGGAAAGGGGATGAGAGGGGGGATGATGGAATGGAGGGCAGGCTAGGGGGGAGGGAAGTTGGAAGCACCCTCTTTTGAAAAGGAATGGGATCAAAGTAGAGAATAAAACTAGTGGAAGGTGGGATAGGAGGGAGGGAAATATACTCAGTCTTTTACAATATATCAACTATGTTATTGTTTTGCATAAGCTACACACGTATAACCTATACTGAACTGTTTATCTTTCCAGTAAGGATGGGTGACAAGGGAGGAAGGGAATGAATCTGGAATTCAAAGTTTTAAAATCAAATGTTTAAATATGTGTGTGTGTGTATACTATTAATAATACTATTTTACATGTAATTGGGAAATAGGGTATACAGGCACTGGGGCATAGAGATCCACCATACCCTACTGGAAAAGTCAAAGGGGGTATGAGAGAAGATATAGGAGAGAGTAGATTGGAGGAGGGCGTATACTATGGGACTGCTATTTTGGGGTGGTGGGTAGGGGAAAATGGGGAGAAAATGTGTAACTCAAAATCTGGTGGAAATGAATGATATAAATCAGAAGTTAATAAAGCATTTGAAAATTTTTTAAAAATTGAAAAAAAGATTCATTACCACAATTACTTGAGTTTCAAATTTTCTCTCCCCCCCCCCCCAATGGCGGCATACAATCAAATACAGTATCAGCAAATACTTTCACATTAGGCATTAGTCAGGTTATAATGAAGGATTGTAACAAATGGAATGAAGAATGGGAAAGAGGAAACAAAACCAAATAAGAAAACGAAAAAGGGCAGGTAGTTTGCTTCAATCTGGGTTCAATCACAGTTCTTTCTTTGGATGTAAACATCTCTCTCCATCATGAATCTTTTAGGTTTGACTTATGTCTCTGGATTGCTGAGAAAAGTCCAGTTTATCAAAGTTGGTCATCACACATACCTTGTGTCTGTAATTGTGTACAAATTCCTCCTGGCTCTATTCTTCTCACTCAGCATCAGTTTGTATAAGCCTCTCCAGGAAAATATGAAGTCCATCTGTTCCTCATTTTTCATTGCACAACAGTATTCCATAGCATGCATATACCACAACTTGTTCAGCCATTCCCCAATTGAAGGGCATGCCCTTAATTTCTAATTCTTTGCTACCAGCAAAAGAGCTGCTATAAATATTTTTGTACATATGGGTCTTTTTCCCACTTCTATGATCTCTTTGGGATACAATCCTAGAAGTGTTATTGCTGGGTGAAAGGGTATGAAGTTATTTATAGCCTTTTGGGCATAATTCCAGATTGCTTTCCAGAATGGTTGGATCAGTTCACAACTCCACCAGCAATGCATTAGTGTTCCAATTTGTCCACATCCTCTCCAGTATTTGTAATTTTCCTTTTTTGTCATCTTAGCCAATCTGACTGGTGAGATGTGGTACCTCAGAGTTATTTTGATTTGCATTTCTCTAATCAATAGTGATTTAGAGCATTTCTTCATTTGCTTATAGGTATCTTTAATTTCTTTCTCTGAAAACTGCCTGTTCATATCCTAGAATTCAGATTTTTCTGACTCAAAGTCTGGTCATTTATCATTGTGTCCCCTCATTGCCCATTGTGACTTGGAAGTAATGATTCCATGGCAGCAATAGTGAGAAATTTACAAAGAAATTTATCACATGTAGCTCTGTGTAAGGGAGTTTATTTGACATTAATTCTGTAGGACTAGCTTCTGCTGAAGTTGGAGCATATTGTTATAACTTAGTTTTTCCTCTATATATTACTCTAAGTGTCTGCAGCAATAGCTTTAGCATCATGGAAGTATAGAATTTAGAATTGTAAGGGAATGTAGAAGCCCTTGAGAAGCCCCCTTTTTACAGAGGAGCAAGCTGAAGTGAATTGCCACAGGTCATTCAATTAGCAGTGGCCCTGATCAGATTTGAACTCAAGTTTTCCTGGCTCCAAGTCTGGGTACCCTAACCACTATTCTATCCTGCCTCTCTTCCTGTGACATCTTACATTATCCAGATCTCATCACTTTTGAATACAAAGAAAATAGATCAGTGCCTGGTGACTGATCTCAGTTATGTAATCTTGGGTGAGTGACTTTTCTTTTTTGTGCCTCAGTTTCCTTGAGGGAGTTGGAATAGATGGTTCTGTATGGTTCTTTTTAACACTCAACTTCTATGACTTTATGACCATCCTTCCCATTCAAATTCAATTACCTTTCTTCCTGCTGATTCTCTGAAAGGTTTAGCAGTGCTGTAGCATGTACAGTATCTACTTATTTATAAAAGCTATTTTTCCCCCGGAAACATCACCAGCCCAATCCTTCCCCTGCCTGTCACTCTCTGACAGGAAAGGAGGCATTTTTAGTGCATTGCTGCATTAATGGCCCCTTGGTGGTTTGAAAGAGTTAATGTGGATCCTTAAGTGCTTCTCTCACTACTAGGAGTGACTTGGAATGGGGGCAATAGAGGCCAATGTATTTGTATATTGGTTCAGTAAATGCTAACCTGTCATATTAAATCATCTCTTGCAATTCATGTCTCCATTAGTCATTGATTTCTCTATGACTTTATCTGCTTGTGCATTCAGAGGGAGTCAGACAGACATAGGAGAGAGACCTCCTTTGGGTCAGGAAGAAATGTGTTTTCCTTCTCAGCCTGACATCTAAAAACGCTGCCTCCTATGTGGCATTAACAATATAGTCTATGGTTCCTTTTAAGTCAGTTTCTGGGAGAAGACACCTGCAATTTACATACATAATGAAACTTTGCTCTCTTCAGCCCATTCCTTTGTTTAATTTAAATTTTCTTTTTTATTATCAATGTAACAAACATCAATGAATCAGAACATTTCAATATACAAAGCAGAGAAAGAAGATTGTCTACAAAAAATGTAAACTACTAGGAACAGCTTTTAAAAAATATATGTTCAATATAAATATGATAATAACTAAGCTGGGTTGCTTGTCTCTTCCCCCTTCTGAGCTCCTCCTCTGTGTGTATTTTCTTAGCATTTCATTGACATGATGTTTTGTTCTTTTCCTTTTGAAAAAATCATCACTTCTTGCAAACTCCTCTCCCCACCCCTTTTAATAAATAAATATAGATAAACAAAACCTATCAACACATTGGCCATGTCTGTGCATTCTACGAGGCAGGTAGACCTCAGAGAAGATAACCTGGTGCTGGAGTAGGGAAGATTTGAGATCAAATATAGCCTCAGATCCTTACTAGCTGCATGACCCTGAACAAGCCTTAGTTTCCTCATCTGTAAGTTGGGAAATCAGTGCACCTCCTTCCCATGATTATTGTGGGGATAAAATGAAATAATAACTGTAAAGTGCTTAGCATGGTACTATGGCATGTAATAGGTACCATAAACTATTAGCTTTAATAATTATGTATATAAATATATATATATATATTTCATTATGTGCCTTCATTCTGACTTTCACCTAATTCTCTTTAACCTATTTTTGAAAGGAACTAGAAAAGACTAACCCAGACTATATTTTCTTACTCCTAATCTGCTGAATGACATACTTAATTTTCATGAATTATCATGCCCATTGAATACTCAACTAACTACAGCTTAACTAACCTTTTTCTAATTTTACCTTTTCCCTCCCCTTCATCTTTTATTCTGTAGGAGCAAAAGTTCTGAGAATAAGGGGCAGCTATGTGGCACAGTGAAGAGAGCACCAGCCCTGGAATCAGGAGGACCTGAGTCCAAATCTGAACTCAGACACTTAACAGTTACTAGCTCTGTGACCTTGGGCAAGTCATTTAATCCAAATTTCCCTCCAAAAAAAGAAAAAAAAAAGTTCTGAGAATATGTGTGTATGTGTATGGGGGATGGGTGGTTTGGGGTCGGGTAGGGAAGGATGTTTTGCATACCTATGACAATGGGGACCCTGGAAACTTGAGTTCATGGCATTATAGATAGGGCACATAGTGGACTGTGAGTCAAGATCTAGTTTTAAATCTGCCTCAGATACTAGTTAAATAACTCTAGGTCCATAATTCTATGATCTAATGTGCTTGGAATACAGCTTCACAAGAGCTAAAGAGCCATGCTCTGTCTGAAGACTTCATTGACAGTTACAGGTAATTGGTTTTATGCCTAGGGGGAATAATCTGGTGCAATAGTTGATGGAAACTTACATCTCTGATATAGTTAAAGTGTAGTTCACAATATAAGTGTGCTTAGCGTATGCTCGGAGCACTTAAAATGGCGTCACTCATGTGGGAGTCATTGGGGACCTACTTCTGAGAGACAGAACAGGTATAAAGATAGAACATGGACACTCTGTTGGCCTACCAGGTGGTTGGAAGCTGTCTCTTTCCATTAACTGCATAGCTAGAACTGTCTGTATCTTTAAAACGACCTGATTGAGGCACTGGCTGCTGTATTTCTGGGCATTTGTATTGAAGAGTGAAGAATTTTTTTGTATTTAAAGCAAATGACACCATGCAGTAAGGGAGGAGGAACATGTCACTTTCACCTTAGGCCATTTAGCACAGACAACAGGGTTTGAGATCTCTGTCAGTTTCATTTGTCCTTTTCCATTCTAGGTGAAGGGATTAGGTTCAGGAGTTCAAGCCATGGGGATCTCAGAGGCCAGAATACCTGGTTAGGAAACACTGAAGAGCGATTGTCCTGGGCTTTGAACTTGAACTCGGTGATATTAATGCTATATAGAAAGCTGAATTAAGCTAAGTAAAATCTCTTTTCCTTTTCCAGAGACTGAGGTAGTTTTCCACCATCTCCCTATCTCAGGCATTGTACAAAATATTTCTATGTCTGTTTTTGCCAAACTTTGATGTTATTATATCTTTGTAAAACTTTATCTGAGAGTGTATTTAAATGGAACTGGGGTGCTAGTAACTATGCACCTAAAATGGGTGAGAACATAATCAGTTTGGATGTGAGATGATGGCAGTAGAACAGAAACTCCCTTAACCTCCTCAGGTTACTGTAGAACGCTGTGCAATTAGAACGGGATCATAAAATAAAAGGTCAAGGGTACCTTAGAGATCATCTGTCTATTTACAAATGAGGGAACTGAGATCCAAAGTGGAGAAGTGACTTGCCCAAGTCTATATGAACAATTAAAAGTAGAACTAATGATTTAAATTGAGATCCTCTGATTGTAAATCCAGGATACTATTAATGGCATCAGCACATTTCTTTAGGAAAGGAATAACAAAAGTTTTGGATGATGGAAAGATATTGGTGTTGAATGAGGCCTTAGTCTCTACTTAAAGATGGAGTCTCTGCTTCCACTTCAGTGTAAGATGTTGAGTTCCAGATGAAAGGGGTGAAACTGTCTGAGTAGAGACAAATAGAACCTGCTCTTAATGGCGGCTAACAAAACCAATCCAGTAGAAAATGAAATGTAAAGGTTGAGAACTATTAGAAGGTCAAAAACAATAACAAACTGATTTGGTATCTTCTTGAAGATGTAGTGAATTCTATCATCCACATGCCTTCAAACTCTGGTCCCTTGATGCCTGGTCCAATATTCTTCTACCATATGACCCTGCCCTTGTGCTTGGCACTGCTGCTTTATGTAAGTACTTGAGGTTCTATGAATTTCCCCCTAAATGCATTGCCTATCATTTATCTGCATTTAAGCTCATCTATCATTTTTCCTTCCTACTCCTACTGCCTTCTGAGCACTTTTGCTGTTCATCCCACTTGGCTTGGCATTTTACTATCCAGCAATACTTAATGTCATCTGCAGCCTTGGGGATTTCCCTATATTCTACCTCTCCCAGATCATTTATAAACATGTCAAATGAGACCTCACCCAGTGTTTACACTTCTCCATTAAAAAAGGGTCCTTTACTCCCACTCTTTATTTCTCTCACATCAATCAATAGAGGAAGTGACTATGAAGTACCGAGACTGTGTTTCATATGTGACTTATGGGCTTAGCCTCATTCTCTTTTTTTAAAGACATGGCATATTAATTTAAATATAAAAAGATTCTAGCTAGTTAGAAGATGAAATTGGTACAAAGCAAATATATTTTTAAAAATATTATTTTTCTTGTTTAGTTGTTTTCCATCACGTGTCTTTGTGGCACCATTTAGGGTTTTCTTGGCAAGCCACTGGAGTGGTGTGCCAATTCTTTCTCTACTTTATTTTACAGGTGAAAAACTGAGGCAATTAAATGACTTTCCCAGGGTTATAGAGCCAATACATTTCTGAGGTCACATTTGGAAGGAAGATGAGTCTTCCTGACTCCGGTCCTCACACTTCAACCACTGTGTCACCCATATGCACAAATCTGGCACATGACCTCCCCAAAGTATCCTCATACCAGCACTGGAATGAGAAAATCCACATAGGGAATCAAATATGAAGACACCAATACAGACTCTGTGTGAGCAGGGCACATTATAATGGAGCAAATATGTGGGAAATATGTGGCCAAGACATAAAAGGTGGCGAATCATATGTAGACAGGTACACACATAGGGAGCATGTGTGAAGGGCCAACTGCTAACCTCTGATGCACCTATGACCCCAGGTGTTATCATTCACTGCTCTGTGAGGCTCACTTCCTGCCCAGTTCTGTGTTATTGATACACCTGCTGGTCACCTAGGCACATCTCTGCTATTCCCTGTCACTAGCTCTCTCAATTGGATAGTTTCTTCAGCTGCCACATACTGAAACATGCTCTTCAGCTAAGGTGCTAACTCTTAAAAGTCTCCTACTTGTCCCTTTCATTCTTGTCTGCTGGCGCAAATTAACTAGAAAGTCTTTCTTAGATAAATGCAATCTGATCTTTATAATTCAGTCTTTTTTTTTTTCAGTTGTGTCCAACCCTTCATGCTCCCTCTTGATTTCTTTTCTTTCTCCAGCTCATTTTATAGATGAGAGTGAGGCAAACAGGGTTAAGTGACTTGCTGTGATAGTAATGGCAATTAAAGATTCCCCTGTATTGGCTTGGTTTTCAAACTGATTGTGTTAAAACCCAGAGCTTGTTAATCCCACCTGTGGGATGGGCTTGTTGATGTGAAAAGAAAGTCCTGAACTGGGAGGAGCTGGTGACGCAGATTTGGAGAGACAAGAGAGAGGCAGAAGAACTTTTTGGAAGCAGTACCCACGTGGAGGCAGATGGAGAGACTGAGAAGGATTGCTGGGGCCACTTTGAATTGCCCTGGACTTTTGAGACCTGCCCCCTGAGCTGCCAAGGACTGAGGAGACATGGCTGTTTTGCTGGTACTTTGTCTGTCTGTTTTGATGTTGTTTTGCCAGATTTGTCCACTGGTGAAAGACAGTCCTGTTGAAGAAGTCCTGGAACCTGGCTGTTGGCTAAGAAGCCCTGAGACTGTCCTGCAGACAGAGAGTGAATACTGTCCACTGGTGAAGGACAGTGCTGTTGTTTCAGGGGTCTGGGAACCTTTCTGTTGGTTCATAGAGACTGTCCTGCAGACAGAGAGTGAATGCTGTCCACTGGTGAAGGGCAGTGCTGTTGTTGCAGGGGTCTGGAGACTGTCCTGCAGACAGAGTGAATACTGTCCACTGGTGAAGGGCAGTGCTGTTGTTGCAGGGGTCTGGGAACCTTTCTGTTGGTTCAGAAGCCCTGAAGAAGGATTTTCTTGTTGTATGTTTACAGAAATCCTGGGAGAGGGTTTTGCTAATGTTTTCAGGGGTTCTAGGACTGTTCTACAGACAGAGGACGAATTAATGAAGGGACTGACAATGTATCTTGTGGCCTTGCTAAGCCTTGTCTCCCCAGGAACTAAGATTGCTGAGAACTTGCCTCGTGTCAAGACGAAGAAAAGACCTCCATTTGGGTATTAAGTGCTGTGCTTAAACTTGATGTAACTCTGGGGTAGATTCAATTGTGATCCAGGGGTGGGGAACTTTTGACCTTTTTGTGTTCTGTGGTTGAACAAATGAATGTACTTTACTTAGATTGGAAACTAATCTCCATTTGAGAAGAGGGGCTTTGTGGTGGACTAAATGTAGGTACAGGCTAGGGGTGGAGTAGTATTTAGAACAGGAACTTTGTAATTGATTGAATGAATGGAAGGTCCTGGGGTGGGGTAGTACTTGGAGATTATTTAATCACACTTAGTAAATGCTGTATTTTGAATGATGTCATGTTTTGATCTTCTCTGTTCTGGGTTTGTCACTGAATAAAATGGAGAGCACCTATGCTGGTATTCTGAACCTTGGGAAGTTGCCTTTCCTTGGCATTACATTACACTTGTCTAGGGTCACGCAGCTGTTAAGTGTCCAATTGTTCTTCAGTCACTGTCAAGTTTATGAATCATCACACTACCAGTCAAACAAAAGCCAGATAAAGAGCTCCCAGATTAACTTTAAGCCGACTCTTTAGATTCACTCTGGGTTGAATGAAAGTTGATGTTACAGAAACTCCCTGAAAGGATAGGAAATCATTTTTCTTTTTTACTGATATCTTTTTTTTTGTATCACCTTGATTTTCGAATATATCCTTCCCTTGTAAAAGACCTCAATGTAACAAAGAAGGCAAAAGATAGTGAGAGAGAGAGAGAGAGAGAGAGAGAGAGAGAGAGAGAGAGAGAGAGAGAGAGAGAGAGAGAGAGAAGAGAAATAAGAGAAGAAAAGAGAAAAGGAGAGAACTGAAGAATTTAGCAAAACTGACCAACAGCTTGACTACATCCCAGTCTATGCTATATTCAGAATGAGAGTCTACCATGCCTACAAGGGAGACACATTTTCTCTCTTGTGGAGGATCAAACTTGATCATTACAATTTCACACAATTCAGTTTGCTTTTATTATTCTTTCCATTTGCATTGTTGTAGCCATTGCTTGGGTTATTTTTCTGGTTCTATTTACTTCATATCAGTTCATATGAATTTTCTCATGCTTCTCTATTCCTCTTATTCACAATTCTTTAGTGTACAGTAATAATCTATTACTTTCATGCATCACATTTTAAAACCATTTTCAAATTGATCAAAGTCTACTTTGGAAAGTTCCATTTTAGCTCTTATTTAATTCCTTATGGGGATTATTTGCTACCAAAACCATTTCAAGCGACTCCACCAAAGAAACCCCAGACCAGTTGAATTAAAGTTGACCTATGAAATTGACCTCACTCCCAGTATCCTCTTGACTTTGGCACTTAAATGAAGCTAGGCCAGCATAAAAGCTAAACTAAGAGGTTAATGTCATTATTGTCCACTCTCCTGGCCCACATTCCTGCCTTTCACAAGAAAATATGGCCAGCAACTCTGAGTCACTCAGCAGATATGTTAATATGAGTTTAATCTAAGAGGAGAACTGGTCTAGGACTCTTACCACTAAGGTTTATTCCATACTTTCTCTCAAAGGGGTTGGGGTTGGGAGAGGATGCTAGAGTAAGTGATCTGAAGGTCTATTCAAGTTTCAAAAGTCTATTGTTATATGAATTGAGTGCCTTCATCACACATCTATATCTGGTTCTCTACTAGATATTGTGGAGTCACCAAAGGAGTTCATATACAATATGGGGACACAAATTTAATAGAAATATAACAACTAGCACAATCCATAAGACAGCATCTGAGTGCTGTATCATAAGCGACAGACTTGCTCTTGTGCAGGAACTACATAGGAATATAGATTTAGAGTTGGACAGGGCAAGGACTTCAAAGTCCATCTACCAAACATTTCATTCCTGTGATGAAGAATTAGGTCAGAAAATGGAGAGAAAAGGGTAGACTAGAGCAGTCGGAGAAAGTTTCAAGGCTAAGGTAGAACTTTAGCTGGGCTGGGAGGATGAGAAGGATTTGAATAGATTGAGGGAAAGGGAAAACACTGACGGTAGAGTAAACATGAATGAAGGCATAGTGGTAGGAATGATCACAGTATCCTCCTTGTCCAATGAAGATATTATCTGAACTAAATCAAAATGTGTATTATGTTATTTTTATATAACCTATGGCCCAGAACGCACATACTTTAGGCTCACAAAGACTGGTTCAAATTTGGGAGTTATGTTTAAAGGTCAGTTTCTCTTCTGCTCATAATATCTCCACCCAGAGAGTAGATAGCGATGCTCTGGGAAATCTCGGAATAAAGCTCATTCTAGTTCTCTAGTTTCTGTATGAGCCTTCAAGGTACATAGCAAATGGTGCTTGATAAAATAATTACATCTTTCAGAAAATGCAAAAAAAAAGGCCCCAAAGCAGTCCATAAACAAATGCAGTAAAAACACATAGAAGTATTGGAAAAAGAAACACAATTCTTTGGTAGTCCCACTTTTTAATGGGGTTCTAAAGTCTTCTAAATTCAGTACTACCCCATGGTTTGGAGTTTGTTTAAGAGACTTGAACATGGCACTGCCAACAACACTCAAATATTCTCTCTCTCCTCTCTTTCTTCCTCCTCCTCCTCTTATTTCTTTCCTCCCCCAACCCCAGTCTCCCTTTTCCTCCCTCTTTTGTATATAGTGCCACCCTGTAGTTTGGACTCTTTCCAGAAGGGAAATACACTTTAGTATTCCTGAATCAGCAACCCACATGCCATCAAAACTTAATTGTCCCCAAACTACTGTAATAATAAGAAACAAAGCCAAGATCTTTTGGTCCCGCAATATGGGTTTAGTCATCCCTCATGATTCCTCTAGCTACAGGAGGTGATTTTAGGGGTTGTGTATGTGGGTGGTCCTTTTTTCACTCTATATGGTCCACAACTCAGGGATTTTCCTTCTGCATAGTTAGAAGACCTTATCTCCCACCTGTCAAACTTGGGATTACTCTTGAGGCAACCTCCAAGACTAGCATCCTACAAGAATTATCCCTTGTCTGGGTAGGACAAGATTCTGTAATCATGCTACTCTCCAAATACCCTTCCTATAGCTAGGAGGTGGAAATTATAGAACGACACATGGCGCATATAGCAACAATGTGTCCCTACAAGATATTTCACTCCTACTTCTTTGGGACAATAAAATCCACTCCGAGGTTTCTGCTCTCTAACCTTTACTTAGAAAGGGAACAAGAAAGGTACAAATAGCCAAGAACATGCCTTTCAAGCCTCATGGGTAAGCAAATGCAGCTCTCAAGAATTCTCGTTCCAAGGTAGACATTAACAGCTGCAGCAGGGGTGGGGATAGGGAAAAACCTCCCTATTTGTTATCTTCTGGAAGGTAGAAGGTAAAAAGGCGAAAAGAAGCTAAAAATACTGAGAAGATCTCTTGGCTAACTTTTATAGAGCAGTCCCAGTCATTGAAATACACCCCCCAAGAAGTGCCAAGGGTTGGCTCTGAATCAAACAATAAATCTTCGAGCCTCCATAGTCACTGAGACTTAATTAGGAGTTAGATTTTGTCCTTTAAACAAAGTGCCACTGCTCATGTCTCTGGGAAGAAAAAAGAATGAAGTGCCAATATAAAAGTTCAACTACTTACTTACAAGTTCACCAAATTGTTCAACACTGGATCAAAACCCCCTTCTTTCAACTTTTCCTTGGAGTTTATCCCCAATTATAAACCATAAAGAATTGTATAAAACACACATTATTATCATTGTAGCCAAGAGTGTGATTTACCTCAGAACAGTCTGTTCCCTAATTTTTTGCCAGGGAGGGAGAAGTTCCTGTCCATCCATGGGAAGGTGAGAAGAGAAATTGGGATAAGTGGAAAAAAAGTTTCACCTCTAAGATTTAAGGCTATTTTTGTCCAACTCTTGGTAAGATGACTAGACTATGTATTTTGGGTTCCTGTTAAGTTGATGGAGCAGAACAGGGAGAGACTAGAATTGCAATGTTGGTGATGAGCCATGCTAGAGTCTGTGGGACAATGCCACCATGAAATTCAGGGATTTGCATTCCAGAATTGGCATGAGTAGGGGGATTGAAAGGGAAGTGTGGTATCCTAAAACAGGGTTAATTTTTCTTTAGTCTTTAACCTTGTATTTCAGGATATAAAGTTCTGGCTGGAGAAAGACACTGAGCCCATACACCTACCACCAGATTTGGGAATTTGGAGAGGCTGCATCTCTTTGGGGGTAAGGATGGGAGGTAGAAAGGCAAGTGTAAACCTAAGCAAGTATAGCTATTTCCACTATAATATTCTGTTCCATTTTGGACTGTTTTGTGTTTTTCTTTTCTTGGGTCTCTTAATGTGAGCAAACAAAAACTGTGTTATATTAAAAATAGGTTTCTAAGATAGGGAGTCAGAGATAGTCTGAGAGGGTCCAGTAAATGAGACCTGATAGACTACATAATACTTTTTTTAATTACCCAAGTTGTGAAATTCTGCTGACTTGGCTCTTAAACTACCTTTTAAAAAAGTTCTATTGGAAATTTTGTTTGTGAGACCAGAGTTTCTAGCTATGACAATAAGTGAAGCCAGGGAACAGGGAAGGATCAGGTGAACAAAAATCATTTATTGTTCTTTTGTACTTCAATTTATATGGACTGATGATGGTAGGGTGTTCTAGGCTTAGAGTAGATATTTGTATCTGCAAAGTTTTTAGTTCTTTGGGATAAAAGTCAGTTAAAATATGATATAAGGAATGAGAAACATAAGTGCTTTTCAGGGGTTGGGGAATAAACCCTGGGTCATGAGATCATGGATTTGACTGGCTTCTGGATCTTTGAGATTTGGATGGATATTAGTACTTTAGGACAAAGGTCAGGGGTGTTTTGAAGCCAGCTTAAACTGGTCCACAAGAGTTGTTCATCAGATTTTCAGTGTGAACATTATAAGTTACAAATCAAGGCTCAATTTATTGTTTTGTTGATTACCTAGAAAGTGATGGGGAAAATGTTAATATTGCTGTTATTGTTCAGCCATTTCAGTCATCACCAACTCTTTGTGACTTCATTTGGGATTTTCTTGGCAAAGATCCTGGAATGCTTTACTGTTTCCTTCTCTAGTTCATTTTACAGATGAGGAAACCAAGGCAAATAAGGTTTAGTTTCTTGCCCAGGATCTCACAACTAATAAATATCTGAGGCCATATTTGAACTTTGATCTTGCTGACTATAGGCCCAGAACTCTGTTGACTATGCACCTAGCTGTACCACCTACCCCCATGTTAATAATGCAAATTAAATTTTAAAGTTTGTACAGCCAGTTGTTAAACATTTATCAGCATATCTTGGAAGTTCTCAAACTTTATTGGATCCTTGTATATCTTGAAATTTGTTAAAACTTCTTTTACTACCTATTTAATAATGAAAGGAAATAAATTCTGGAATTTACTTTGCCTATGCACACGAGAAATCAAATATAACAGAGATTAATGTTTAATGAGGAAATTATATTCAGTGCATAACTTTCCCCCCCACTAATGCTACTGATTTGGAATATTTCTACAGAATAATGTGGTTATATTCTCTATATTTCCTTGACAAGCTTCTTGTACCCCTGGTGGTATGGCTTCCATTGATTGGGAACCACTGGTCTAGGATGTTGAAAGATTTTGTTGGGAGAAGAATATCTGCCCTTAAGGTCAAGCTTGACCCTTTCTTCAATCCTTAGCAAGTGTCCTCTTTTCTCATAATTACCTCCCCAGTATGGGGGGGGAGGGAGGGTATTTATTGTGATTATTTCTTTTAGCACTGACTGAAGATTTTCTTGGAACAGTTGAAAAACTAGAACTAGTGGTTGCTTTGCTGAAAAAAAAAAAGGATGATAAATGATTACTCAGTCTGAGCACAATCCAAGTGAACAAAAAGACATTTGACTTGCCTCACACCATTATCTCAGAACGTGATGTTGTGTCCTATCTTTATTTTTCTTTCAATCTCCATTTCAATCCCCTTTTTCTTCTTCTGTTATTAATCTCTTTCTCACCCATTTTTTCTTTTCCATTCTTACTTTATGTCTTACTTTTTTCTCAATTTTTAAAAATTTAAATTCATTTATTTAATTTTAGTTTACAACATTCAGTTCCACAATCCCTTGAGTTTCAAATTTTCTCCCCCTCCTTAACCTTTCCCCTCTCCCCTAAGGCAGCATGCGGTCAAATACAGAATCTACAAATACCTTCACATTAAACATTAGTCAAGCTGTAAAGAAGGATAATAACCAATGGAGTGAACAGTGAAAAAGAAGAAACAAAATGAAACAGAACTAAAAGAGAGAAAGTAGTTTGCTTCAATCTGCATTCAGAATCTGTAGTTCTTTCTCTAGATGTGTATATCTCATTCCATTATAAGTCTTTTGGAGTTGTGTTATAACCTTGCATTGCTAAGAGGAGCTCCGTCTATCAAAGTTAGTTATCACAGATATGATGTGTCTGTAGTTGTGTACAAATTTCTCCTGGTTCTGCTCTTCTCACTCAGCATCAGTTAGTATAAGTCTATTCAGGTAAATATGAAGTTTGTCTGCTCCTCATTTCTTATAGCACAGTAGCATTTCATTACATTCATATACCAAAACTTGTTTAGCCATTCCCCAATTGATAGGCATCCCCTTAATTTCCAATACTTTTCCACCACAAAAAAGAGCTACTGTAAATATTTTTGTACTTATGGATCCTTTTCACACTTCTGTCAAATGGTATTGCTGGGTCAAAGAGTACGCACTTATTTATGGCCATTTAGGTATAGTTCCAGACTGCTCTCAAGAATGGTTCAATCAGTTCACAGCTCCACCAACAATGCATTAGTGTTCCAATTTTTCCACATCCTCTCCAGCATTTATCATTTTCCTGTTTTGTCACTTTAGCCAATCTGACAGGTGAGATGTGGTACCTTAGAGTTGTTTTGATTTGCATTTCTCTAATCAATAGTGATTTAGAGCATATTTTATATGCTTATAGATATCTTTAATTTCTTCTTCTGAAAACTTTCTGTTCATATACTTTGACAATTTATGAATTAGGGAATGATTAGTATTCTTGTAGATTTTACTCAGTTATATGTATATTTTAGAAATGAGGTCTTTATCAGAGACACTGGTTGTAAATCCCCCCCCCACACACACACACACAATTTCCCCCTTCCCTCTTACTCTTGGTTACTTTGGCTTTATTTGTACAGAAACTTTTCAATTTAATGCAAAAAAATAACCTTTTGCATTTCATAAAGCTCCTATGTTTGGTCATAAAATGTTCCCTTCTCCATAAATCTGACAGATAAACTCTTCCCTGCTCTCCCAGATTGCTTACAGTATCAGCCTTTATACCTAGACTGTACATCCAATTTGACTTGATTTTGGTATATGGTGTTGTAAGATATTGATCTATGCCCATTTTCTGCCATATTATATTCCAATTTTCACAGCAGTTTTTGTCAAATAGTGAGTTCTTATCCTAAAACTGGGGTTTTGGGGTTTATCAAGCAGTAGATTGCTACAGTCACCGACTCCTGTGTCTTGTGTACCTAATCTATTCCACTGATCCATTACTTAGTTCCTCATCCAGTACCACATAGTTTTGATGACTGCTGCTTTATAATACAGATTAAAATCTGGTATGGCTAGGCCACCTTCCATAGAATTTCTATTCATTAAGTCCCTTGATATTCTGGACCTTTTGTTCTTCCAAATGAATTTTGTTACTATTTTTTCTAGCCCTATAAAGTATTTTTTAGTGGATTGATTCATATGGCACTAAATATGTAATTTAATTTAGGTAGAATTGTCCTTTTTATTATATTAGCTCAACCTAGCCATGAGCAACTTATATCTTTTTCAATTAGTTAGATCTGACTTTGTGTGAAAAGTGTTTTGTAATTGTGTTCATATAGGTCCTGCTTTTGTTTTGGCAGAGAGATTCCTAAATATTTTATAATGTCCATGTAACTTTAACTGAATTTCTCTTTCTATCTCTTGCTTTTTGATTTCATTAGAAATATATAGGAATGCTGAGGATTTGTGTGGGTTTATCTTATATCCTGCAACTTTGCCAAATTTATTATTTCAAGTAGTTTTTTATTTGATTTTCTAGGATTTTCTAAGTATATCATCATATCAGCTGCAAAGTGATAGCTTAGTCTCTTCTTTGCCTAATTTGATTCCTTCAATTTCTTTTTCTTCTCTTATTGCTACTGCTAACATTTCTAATACCAAATTGAATAAGAGGGGTGATAGTGGATATCCTTGTTTCATCCCTGATCTTATTAGAAATGCTTCTAGCTTATTCCTATTACATATAATACTTGTTGATTGTTCTAGATAGATGCTACTTATTATTTTAAGAAAGACTCCATTTATTCTTATACTTTCTAGTTTTTTAATAGGAATGCCTGTTGTATTATGTCAAAAGTCTTTTCTGCATCTACTGAGATAATCATATGGTTTCTGCTAGTTTTGTTGTTGATGTTGTCAATCATAATGATAGTTTTCCTAATATTGAACCATCCTTGCATTACTGGAACAAATCCTACCTGATCGAAGTATATTATTCTTGTGATAAGCTGCTGTAGTCTTTTTGCTAATATTTTATTTTAAATTTTTTGCACCTAGGGGCAGAGCTAAGAAGGTGGTATAGAAGCAGGAAAATTCCCTGAGCTCCCCCCATAACCACCTCAAATACCTATAAAATGTGACTCTAAACAAACTTTAAAGTTACAGAACCCACAAAGTGACAGAGAGAACCAATCTCCCTCTGAAGGCAGCCTGGCAGTCCTACAGGAAGGGTCCATCGCAGCACACTGGGAGCTGAGCCCAGCTGAGTGTGAGCCTGCTGTTTTAGCTCCAGGGTGGCCCCAAAAAGCAGCAGCTGGAGTGGACTTTGGGAGAGTGGATCACCAGAAGCAGTGGTGGTTTCCAGAATTATCAAACCATAAATGCCAAACACAAAGTAAAAAGTCCATGTGGAACTCTGTTGGAACTGGGGGAGGTGGGGAAGGCAGGGCAGGGAGCACAGTCTGGCCCCTGGTCCAGGGCAAGAAGTGGTGGAGGTGCAGTGGCCTTTCAGCTCCAGCCATGTGGCTGCTTCAGAGATCCTGGCAGATTGTAGGGGGACCAAGTAACCATTCTGAAGGGTTATCACTCTTGCTTTAACCTGCTTAGATCTGGATTGCTGTCTTGGGTTGAGGTCCAGCAGGCCAGAGCTTGTGGGGGCTGCAGAGAGGGCACCCTACTAATAGCTCTGGCAGCTGCAAAACCCTCAGTGATTTGGGACAAAGCTCTCCTCTCTGGAAGCAGAGTTCTACTGTAGCAAAAAGCTCAAAAGTCAAGTAATTGAGCAGCAACATGAGCAAGCAAAGGAAACGAAGCACACAGCAGTCAAATTTAGATTCCTTTTTTGGGCACAGAAAGGATCAAAACATGGAATGGCAATAAGACAATGAAGTTGGAACTCCTGCACCAAGCTCCCAAGAAAACTATGAACTGGTTATAGGCTATATAGGAGCTCAAGAAGGATTTTGAAAATCAAGTAAGAGAAGTGGAGGAAAAATTGGGAAGAGAAATGAGAATGATGCAAGAAAATCATGAAAAGAGATTCAACAACCAGACTGAAGAACGTAATGCCTTAAAAAATAGACTAACTCAAAAGGCAAAAGAGGCCCAAAAAACGAATGCCTTAAAAAGCCAAATTTGCCAGATGGAAAAAGAATCTCAAAAGCTCACTGAAGAGAACAATTGCTTCAGAATTAGATTGGAGCAAATGGAAGCTAGTAACTTTATGAGAATGCAAAATTCTATTAAACAGATCCAAACAAATGAAAAAAAAATAGAAGGCAATGTGAAATACCTCATTGGAAAAACCACTGACCTGGAAAATAGATCCAGGAGAAATAATTTAAAAATTATTGGACTCCTGAAAATCATGATAAACAAACCAACAAACAAACAAACAAAAAACTAGAAATCATCCTTCAAGAAATTCTCAAGGAAAATTACCCTAATATTTTAGAACCAGAGGGCAAAATAGAAATTGAAAGAATCCATTTATCACCTCTTGAAAAAGATCCCCAAAAGAAAACTCCTAGGAATATTATAGCCAAATTCCAGAGTTCCCAGGTCAAGGAGAAACTATTACAAGCAGCCAAGAAGAAACAATTTGAATATTGTGGAAACAATCAGGATAACACAAGATCTAGCAGCTTCTATATTAAGGGATCAAAGGGCTTGGAGTATGATATTCCAGAGGTCAGAGGAGCTAGGATTAAAACCAAGAATTACCTACCCAGCAAATCTGAGTACAATGTTTCAGGGGAGAATATTAAATAGAGGACTTTCAAACTTTCTTGATGAAAAACCAGAGTTGAATAGAAAATTTGACATTCAAATACAAGAAGCATGAGAAGGTAAACAGGGAAAAGAAACATTAAGGAACTTATCAGAGGTGAACTATTTACATTCCTACAGGGAAAAACAATAATTGTAACTTATGAAACTTTTCTCAGTATGAGGCTAGTTGAAGGGAATAAAAATGTGTGTGTGTGTGTGTGTGTGTGTGTGTGTGTGTGTACACACACACACATATACATTCATATATATGTCTATAAAGGAGAGTATATATGTGCATGAATACATATGTGAGTGTATGTATATGTGTGTACAGGTATACATAGATAGTGGGCAAAGGATCAATTGAATAGGAAGGGATGATATTTAAAAAATTAAATTACGAGGTGAGAGAAGAATATATGAATAGGTAAATTACCTCATATAAAAGAAGCAAGGGAAAACTGTTACAATGGAGGGGAAGAAGAGGAAGGCAAAAGGGAATGGACCAAGCTTTCTCTTTTGAATTTGGTTTAAGGAGGGAATAACATACCCACTCAACTGGGTATCTTACCCTACAGAAAATTTAGGGGGAGGGGATAAGAGGGATATGATAGAAGGGAGAGCAGATTGGCGGGGAGGGTAGTTAGAAGCAAACACTTTTGAAAAGGGACAGGGTCAAAGTAGAAAATAGAACAAGTGGGGGCAGGATAGAATGGAGGGAAATATAGTCAGTCTTTCACGATATATCCACTATGGAAATGTTTTGCGTAAATACACATGTACAACCTATATTGAATTGCTTATCTTCTCAGTAAGGGTGGTTGACAAGGGAAGAAGGGAAAGAACCTGGAATTCAAAGTTTTAAAATCAAATTTTTAAAAAAATATAAATTTTTGCACCTATATTTATGAGGGAAATTGGTTTATAATTTTCTTTCACTATTTTGTCAATTCCCAATTTAGGTATCAGTACCATATTGGTATCATAAAAAAAAAAAAAAATTGGTAGGACTCCTTTCTCTCCAATTTTCCCAAATAGTTTGTAAAGTATTGGAATAATTTGTTCTTTAAATGTTTGATAGAATTTACTAATAATTCCATCTGGCCCTGGAGATTTTTTCCTAGGGTGTTCATTGATGGCTTATTCAATTTCTTTTTCTGATATAGGGATATTTAATAATTTACTTTCTCTTCAGTTAATCTGGGTAACTCATATTTTTGTAAATAATCATCCATTTCACTAAGATTGTCAAATTTATGGACATACAATTGGGCAAAATAATTCCAATTATTGTTTTAATCTCCTTTTTATTGGAGGTAGAATTGCCCTTTTTCATTTTTAATACTCATAATTTGGTTTTCTTCTTCCTTTTTTTTGGTCATATTAACTAAAGACGTATCAATTTCATTGTTTTTTTTTTTTTTCAAAAAACCCAGCTCTTAGTTTTATTTATTAATTCAATAGTTTTCTGAATTTCAATTTTATTTATTTCCCCTTTGGTTTTCAGTATCTCTAATTTAGTATTTAATTGGGGATTTTCAATTTGTTCTTTTTCCAGCTTTTTCAGTTCCATGCCCAATTTATTGAACTCTGTTTTATCTATTTTATTCATGTATGCATTCACAGATATAAAACTTCCCCCAGAACTGCCTTTGCTGCATCCCACAAGTTTTGGTATGTTGTCTCATTATTGTTATTCTCTCAAATGAAGATACTGATTGTTTCTATAATTTCTTGTTTGACCCACTCATTCTTTAGGATTAAATTATTTAATTTACAAATAGTTTTTAGTCTATCTTTCCGTGGCTCTTTATTACATATAATTTTTATTTCATCATGATCTGAGGAGGATGCATTTAATATTTCTGCCTTTCTGCAATTAATTACGAGGATTTTATGCCCTAGTACATGGTGAATTTTTGTGTATGTGCCATCTACCACTGAGAAGAAGGTATATTCCTTTTTATCCCCATTCAATTTTCTCCAGAGGTCTATCGTATTTATCTTCTTTAAAATTCTATTCACCTCCTAAACTTCTTTCTTGTTTATTTTGAGGTTAGATTTATCAAGTTCAGAGGGGGGGGGAGATTGAGGAACCCCACTAGTATAGTTTTGTGATTTATTTCTTCCTCTAATTCCCTTAACTTCTCCTCTAGAAATTTGGATGCTATACCACTTGGTACATATATATTAAGTAATGATATCACTTCATTCTTGATGGTGCCTTTGAAAAGGATATAGTTTCTTTCTTTATCTCTTTTAATTAGACCTATTTTTGCTTTTGCTTTTTCTGAGATAAGGATTGCTATCCCTGCTTTTTTTTTTTTTTACTTTAGCTGAAGCATAATATGTTCTATTCCAGCCTTTTACTTTTACCCTGTGTATCCTTCAAATGTGTTTCTTGTAGACAGCATATTGTAGGATTATGGTTTTTAATGCATTCTGCTCTCTGTCTCCATTTTATGGGAGAATGCATCCCATTCACATTCACAGTTATGATTACTATCTGTGTCTTTTCCTTCATCTGATTCCCTTCCCTGTTTATGCTTTTATTTCTCCCTTTCCCCTTCCCCTCCTTAGGAATTTTCCTTGTGACCACCACCTCCCTCAGTCTTCCCTCCCTATATACCCTCCTCCCTTTACCTACCCTTCTCTCTTACTACTTCTCCCCTCTTTTCTAACCACTCCTCCCTTCCCCTCCCCGCTTCCCGGTCCTACTGCCTGTAAGGCATAATAGATACTTAACAAAATATGTTAATCCCTTCCTTGAACCAAACCAATGAGAGTAAAATTCATATAGTGCTCCTCTTCCTGGATCCTTTCCCTCTACTCTAATGAGTTTTTGTGTCTTTTCACATTAGAATCATATACTTAACTGATTATGTTGATCCCTCATTGAAGCAGAACCAATGAAAATAAAGTTCATATTATGTTCATCTCCCTCCCTTCTTTCGCTCTACTATAATATGTTTTTATGCCTCTTTGTGTGGCATAATTTACCCTTTTCTGCCTCCTCCTTTCCTTTTCTCCCATTACAATCCCTTTGCACCCCTTAATAAGGTGTTTTTTATCATCAGATTAGTTCATTTATACCCACACCCTCTATCTGTGTATATCCCTTTTAAATGTCATTATAATTATACAGTTCTCAATATTGACAGGCATTAACTTTCCATATAGGGATGTAGACAGTTTGCTCTTATTGAATGATGTTATGTTATGTGTGTGTGTGTGTGTGCATGTGTGCATGTGTGTCTTCCTTGTTAACCTTTTTATGTCTCTCTTGAATCTTGTATTTGGAGATCAAATTTTCCATTGATTTCTGGCTTTTTTATCAGGAAGGTCTAGAAGTCTCTTATTTCATTGAATTATCATCTCCTTGCCTGAAAGATCATGCTATTTTTCTGGACAGTTGGACCTTGGTCACAGTCCAAGTTCTTTTTATTTTATTTTATTATTATTTAACATATATATATATATATATATATGTGTGTGTGTGTGTGTGTGTGTGTGTGTGTGTGCGTGTATAATTTAAACATTTGATTTTAAAACTTTGAATTCCAGATTCTTTGCCTTCCTCCCTCATCACCCACTCTTACTGGGAAGATAGGCAATTCAATGTAGGTTGTACATGTGTAGCTATGCAAAACATTTCCATAGTGGCTATATTGTGAAAGACTGACTATTTTTCCCTCCATCTTATCCTGCCCCCTATGCCCCTTTGTTCTGTTCTCTACTTTGACCCTGTCCCTTTTCAAAAGTGTGTGCTTTTAACTTCCCTCCCCTCCCAACCTGCCCTCTCTTCCGTCATTCCCCCCTCTCATCCCCTTCCCCATTCTCTCCTGTAGGGCAAGATACACTATTTAATCTATATATCATTCCCTCCCTAAGCCAAATTCAACGAGATTAGGTTGACTCATTCTCTTTTGCCTTCTGTTCTTCCCCTCCACTGTAATAGTTTTTCCATTACGTCTTCTATATGAGATAATTTACCCCATTCTGTCTCTCCCCATCTCTTCTCATTATATTCCTCTCTCACCTCTCACTTTCACCTTTTAAGTATCATCCCTTCCTATTCAATTGGTCCTGTGCCCTCTGTCTATGTATAACTATAGACATATATACACACCCTCACATATGTATTCATATGCCCATATACCCTCCTATATAGACATATATATGTATGTATACATAGATATATAAATTTATATTGCCTTCAACTATTCTCATATTGAGGAAAATTTCATAAATTACAATTATTTTTTCCATGTAGGATTGTAAATAGTTCAACTCTGATAAGTTCCTTATGATCACTTTTCCCTGTTTTATCTTCTCATGCTTCTCTTACTTCTTGTATCTGAATGTCAAATTTTCTATTTAACTCTGGTTTTTTCATCAAGAATGCTTGAAAGTTCTCGATTCCATTGAATGATCATATTTTACCCTGAAACATGATACTCAGTTTTGCTGGGTAGGTGACTTTTGGTTTTAATCCCACCTCCTTTGCCTTCCGGAATATCATATTCCAAGCCTTTCGATCCCTCAGCGTAGAAGCTGCCAGATCCTGGGTTATCCTGATTGTGTTTCCACAATATTCAAATTGTTTCTTCCTGGTTGCTTGTAATATTCTCTCCTTGATCTGGGAATTTTGGAACCTGGCTGTAATATTCCTAGGAGTTTTCTTTTTGGGATCCTTTTAAAGAGGTGATCAGTGGATTCTTTCATCCCCTATTTTGCCCTCTGGTTCTAAAACATCAGGACAATTTTCCTTGAGCATTTCTTGAAGGATGATTTCTAGGTTCTTTTTTGATTATGACTTTCAGGTAGTCCAACAATTTTTAAATTATCTCTCCTGGATCTATTTTCCAGGTCTGTGTTTTTTACAAAGACATATTTCACATTGCCTTCTATTCTTTTCATTTTTTTGAATCTGTTTAATAGTATCTTGATTTCTCATAAATTCATTAGCTTCCATTTGCTCCAATATAATTCTGAAGGAATTGTGCTCTTCAGTGAGCTTTTGAGATTCTTTTTCAATCAGGGAAATTTGACTTTTTAAGGCATTCTCCTCATTGGCTTTTTGGGCCTCTTTTTGCCATTTGAGTTAGTCTATTTTTTAAGGTGTAATTTTCTTCAGTCAGGTTGTTGACTCTCTTTTCATGATTTTCTTGCCTCATTCTCATTTTTCTTCCCAATTTTTCCTCTACTTCTATTATTTGGTTTTCAACATCCTTCTTAAGCTACTCTATGGACTGGAATCAGTTCATATTTTTCTTTGAAGCTTTTGGTGCAGGAGTTCTGATTTTGTTGTCTTCCTGCCATTCCATGCTTTCTTCCCCAAAAAAAGGAATCCAAAGTTGGATTGCTGTGCTTACTTTGTTTCCTTTACTTGCTCATGTTGCCACTCAATTACTTGACTTTTGAGCTTTTTGCCACAGTAGAACTCTGCTTTCAGAGAGGAGAGTTTTGTACCAACTTGCTGGGGTTTTCATAGGTGCTGGAACTATTAGTCAACTGCCCTCTCTGAAACCTCCACACTCTCTGGCCGTATTTATTATGATAAATAATTATGATAAGACTCTATGTTTAACTTATTAAATGAAACCCTCCCTGATCCTCTTCACTGGCAATAATCTCTCCATTTTTTTCATAAATTTTTTTTATAGCAAAAAACTGTGTCTCAGTACAAATGGTGCTAGTCTTAAGTGTAAGGAAATCTCGACTTTCCTAATAATTTTATTATTAATAAATATAATTGTATATATATATATATATATATATATATATAATTCCATGGTCACCTACCCCAGGACCTCCATCCAAGACATCAATCCAGATCCAAGCCAGTTAAAGCAAAAGTGATTATCCTTCAGAATGGTTGCTTGGTCCCCCTACAATCTGCAGGCCAGAAGCTCTGAAGCCACCACATGGCTGTGGCCACTGCACCTTAGCTGCTTCTCCCTCTGGGGGCAGAGGCTGGACCACACTCCTGGACTCCCTGTTCTCAAAGTCTACACTGACCTCTCACTTTGTCTTTGGTATCTATGGGTTGATAATTCTTGAAACTGCCACAGCTGCTGGTGATCCACTCTCCCAAAGTCCCTCTTATTGTGGCTGGTCAGTTCACCCTGCAGCTTAAACCTTGGCCTCATGTGGGGCTACACTCTGCTTCCAGCAGGCTGTGATGAACCCTTACTGTCTGCCTGCTGGGCTGTCTTCAGCAGAAGGTTTGTTTCTCTCTGTCACTTTGTGGGTTCTATAGCCCTATCGTTTGTTTAGAGTCATTTTTATAGGTATTTGAGGTGGTTATGGGGGGAGCTCATGTTGTTTTCCTGCTTCTATCCCACCATCTTGGCTCCACTACAGTCCAAGCTCTTTTTGCCTTATGACATATCAAATTCCAATCCCTCTGATCATTTAATGTAGAAACTGCTAGGTCCTGTGTGATACTGACTGTAGTTCCACTATATTTCAATTAATTTTTTCTGGCTGTATTTTCTCCTTGACCTGATGATTTTGGAATTTGGCTACAATACTTCTTGGAGTTTTCAATTTGGGATTTCTTTCAGGAGGTGTCCAGTGAATTCTTTCAATAACTATTTTACCCTCTGATTCTAGGATATCAGGACAATTTTCTTTGACAATTTCTTGGAGGATGTTGTCTAGGCTTTTTTTTTCATCATGGCTTTCTGGTAGACCAATAATTCTTAGATTACCTCTCCTGGACCTGTTCTCTAAGTCAGTTGTTTTTCCAATGAGATATTTTACATTTTTTTCTATTTTTTCAATCTTTAGGTTTTGTTCAACTGCTTCTTGATGCATGATAGAGTCACTAGCTTCAATTTGACTGATTCTAATTTTTAGCTAATTATTTTGCCCAGTTAGTCTTTGAAGCTCCCTTTCCACATTTTTATATTTCATTTTTAGGGAAGTATTATCTCCAGTTAGATTTTGAACCTCCCTTCCCAGTTCACAAATTTTACTTTTAAAGGATTTGTTTTCTTCAGTGAGATTTTTTTCTTCCCTCTTGGCAATTGCAGTTTTAAAAGAATTGGTTGATTTATCTTCTGCCTCTCTAATTAGGCTTTTAAAATCCTTCTAGAAATCTTCCAAGAATGCTTTTTGGCTTTGAGACCAGTTCATATATCCTTCTGTGGTCTCAGGTGTGGGTATAGAGTTGATGGTGTCTCCTTTTGAAAGTGTTTCTTCCCATTGACAATAATAGGATTCAATCATCTTTGGTTTTCCTTTTCCATGTTGCTTCCAGCTCATTGTGATTGCCTATTTCCTGGTTTTTAAAGTGGATTTCTTCTTGTAGGGTAAGGGGGGCTCTGACCCATGCTTCTCAAGCTGGGAGCTAGGGGCCTGGTTGTTGACTTTGTGTACTATAGCCTCTGGGGTCTAGACTGAGGCCAAGGCCAAGGCTCTCAGTGTTTCCCCTGGGTTAGCGTGAGGCTGAGAGAATAAGGTGTGGGAGAGGGGTGGTCTGACCACTTCAGGCTTCCACTTCTGTGTCCCTGGGCTAGAGCTCAGGCAGGCTTAGCAGGTGGTGGCCTGCTGTGTTGGTGTCTGCAGATTTCCTGATTGTTCTAAGGCATACCTGGGCTTTTGTTGTTAGAGTTTGCTGGCTCCACCCCCCTCATCTTTGGGATCTCCTCCTGGTCAGCTGAGATGGGGCTTCTTGGGAGGCCTCCCACCCTTCACTTCAGGCTAGGCAGAGCTTCAGTTCTTCTAGAACTCCCAAGCCTGCTGATGCTTCCTCTATTTCAGGATTTTACCTTGGGGCAATAATCTCTGGGTTTTTGAGGTCAGGGAGTGGGATTAGAGGAGCCATCTTGGCTCCCAGAAGCTCAGGTAGGTGATTTTTAAACATTCATGGTGTGGGTTGATAGCCCCAGAAGAAGTTGCTGTGGCTGCCATGGGCCCTGTGTTTATCTCTTATCCAGCTCTGTAATGTAATGCCAAAAGAAAGGCAACTTCCCAAGGTTCAGAATACCAGCATAGGTGCTCTCCATTTTATTCAGTAACAAACCCAGAACAGAGAAGATCAAAACATGACATCATTCCAAATACAGCCTTTACTAAGTGTGATTAAATAATCTCCAAGTACTACCCCACCCCAGGATCTTCCAATCATTCAATCAATTACAAAGTCCCTGTTCTAAATACTACTCCACCCCTAGGCTATACCTTAATTAAGTCCACCACAAAGCCCCTCTTCTCAAATGGAGATTAGTTTCCAAACATAAGGTCAAAAGTTCCCCACCCCTGGATCACAATTGAATCTACCCCTGAGTTACATCAAGTTTAAACACAGCACTTAATACCCAAATGGCGGTCTTTTCTTCATCTTGACACCAAGAGGCAAGTTCTCAGCAATCTTAGTTCCTGGGGAGACAAGGCTTAGCAAGGCCATAAGATACATTGCCAGTCCCTTCATGAATTCATCCTCTGTCTGTAGAACAGTCCTAGAACCCCTGAACACATTAGCAAAGCCCTCTCCCAGGATTTCTGTAAACATACAACAAGAAAATCCTTCTTCAGGGCTTCTGAACCAACAGAAAGGCTCCCAGACCCCTGCAACAACAGCACTGTCCTTCACCAGTGGACAGTATTCACTCTGTCTGCAGGACAGTCTCCAGACCCCTGCAACAACAGCACTGTCCCTCACCAGTGGACAATATTCACTCTCTGTCTGCAGGACAGTCTCAGGGCTTCTTAGCGAACAGCCAGGTTCCAGGACTTCTTCAACAAAAGGACTGTCTTTCACCAGTGGACAAATCTGGCAAAACAACATCAAAACAGACAGACAAAGTACCAGCAAAACAGCCATGTCTCCTCAGTCCTTGGCAGCTCAGGGGGCAGGTCTCAAAAGTCCAGGGAAATTCAAAGCGGCCACCAGCAATTCTCTTAGTCTCTCTCTCTCCACAAGGTGCTGCTTCCAAAAAGAAGTTTCTTCTGCCTCTCTCTTGTCTCTGCAAATCTAAGTCACCAGCTCCTCCCAGTTCAGGACTTTCTCTTCACATCAACAAGTCCATCCCACAGGTGGGATTAACAAGCTCTGGGTTTTAACACAATCAATTTGAAAACCAAGCCAATACAGCGGAATCTTTAATTGCCATTACTATCACAAGCTCTGACAGATCCTCCATCCTGTCCCACAGTGAAAGGTCAGTGAAATTCCCTTGTGGTGGGTAGATTCATTTGCCAGGGTGCCCTCTGGCTCTGAACTGGTGCAGCCTACATGCACTCTGTGCTTACTCTGCCCAGTCCTACATGTACACTTTCCTGGATTGGGTTTCTTCCATGTTCCATCTCCCAATGCATTCTGTCACTCTAAAATCTGTTCAGATTCATTTTTAGAGGTTTCTGAGGGAATTCAAGGAGGAGTTCAGGTGAGTTCCTACTTTCACTCCCCCACCTTCATTCTGCCTTACTATCTTCTTAAGTCTTAATTTCTCTTCATTTTCCCTCTCTTCTTTTTTTGCCTCTTCTTCAATACTTACTATGCTCCAAAACTTTTAATAATTTTTCTTTACATTTGCTTTTATGAAATGTAATAATGTTCTTTTAAAAAATTGAATATATTTGACTAAGTATTTTCAATTTATTTCTCAAAACAAAACCTTCAATTAAGTTGTTTTGTCATTAACATCATAAAAAATTCTCTGCCTCCAGGTCAATCATAATAAAAAAAATCCCTATTCACAATGGAGCAGATAATTCTTTTATAAAAGATGACTGACATATTCCTTCCAAAACTCTGGGCCAGATTGGACAATGATGAATTGGTATACTCAGACTAGATTAGCAAGAAATAAAGAAAATAAAGGTGAGGCATTGCTCTCCCACAAAACCTGGAGTATACTGAGACCACTGACTGAGTTCAGTGAGGCAGCATGGTGAAGTAGGTGGAAAGCTGGTCTTGTCAAAAAGACCTGTGTTGAAGAACAGCTTCTGTATCATAGTAGTTGTATGCTAGGGGAGGAACTAGCCTCTCTGTTTCCTATATAATTGTCTTATACTACTGTACAAGTTTCAGAGACAATATTGCCCTACATGGTAGGATAGAAGGAGTTTTTACCTACTGGAGTTCCTAGTTCCAATAAAATAAAAGTTATGGTCCTTAAGCTAATGCTCGATATAGAAGGTAATATAACAAATGTTAAAATAGGTAAGAACTCCATCTTTTCCTTCAAGGATTTTATAGGAAAATATTGGGGGGGGGGAGGATGGGAATAAGACAAGTTCATCATAGAGTCATATAACTTTAGAGTTAAGAGGAATTCTGGAGAATATCTAGTCTGACTCCCTTATTTTAATAATATAAGAGCATAGATTTAGAGGTATAAGGGACATTGTGGAGTTATCTAGCCAGCCTGATTCATTTTACAGATAAGAAAACTGAGGCCTAGAGAAGTTAATTGACTAGCCCAAGGCCACATGGCTAGAAATCAACAGAGACATGATGGAAAATCCAGATTTCCTTACACTTAAGACTAGCACCATTTCTACTAAGACACAGTTTTTTGTTATAAAAAAATTTATGAAAAAAATGGAGAGATCATTGCCAGTGAAGAGGATCAGGGAGGTTTTCATTTAATAAGTTAAACATAGAGTCTTGAGTGATTATTGAGAGGACAATTCACAACTTGGAATATCTTATGAAAGAGGCCCAGTTGAAGCCAAAAAGCCAGGCGGGAAATTGGCACTAAGTGTCTGTAACTCTTATGAGTAATACATTTAAATTGCTTCCTTTTCTTTCCTGACTAATTACTAGTTGCACTGAATTCTAGAGAGAAATAGAATTCATTCTGTTGGTGACAAGAGAGCCAATGGAGAGCTTTTGTGGCTAGTCTTTCATGGGTCTCTATGTACTTTATAAATGAATTTAGATGATAATGTAATTAAAGACTTAATGGGGTCCCAAGTCTTTTATTAAATGAGTCATAGCCTGTGTTAAGAGTCAACAAGTTTAATAAAGGTTCAAGGAATGAAACCTAGGATATATGGGAAAACAGTGCTTTTCTCATTATTTCAAAGCAGAGAGAAGACAGAAAGAGGGGGAGGGGGAGAGAGAGAGAGAGAGAGAGAGAGAGAGAGAGAGAGAGAGAGAGAGAGAGAGAGAGAGAGAGAGAGAGAGAGAAGAAAGAGGAGGAGGAGGAATATAGACAGACAGACTGACAGACAGATCTAGTAGAGAAAGGAAGAAGGCAAAATGCCCAAGAGAGTATGTCAGCTCTTTTTTAATATAGCATAAAGAGGTTCCTCTTCCTACAACAGTAAGAATTAGTCAATTGATTTGGGAGCAATCCTCATCAGTTTCTGCATATATATGTGTATTATGTACACATCACACATATAAAGACACACATATGTATGTATGTATGTGTATATAGTTATATATGCATATATCTATATGTGTATATACATATGTATGCATTGTGTATATTACTTACATATGCTGTATTTACACATGCAAACGTAATATATACAAACACTATATATGCATGTATACATATGTGTGTATGTCTTTCATAAAAAGATAAAAAGTGCCAAAGAAAGACTTGTGACCCTTCAAGCTTATTAGGATAATCAGATAGTGCCTTGGTAAATCCCATGCAATGAAAATAGAGATCAACATAATATAATGGCAGGAGCATAGGATTCCCCCGTTAGATGTGAACTTCTTGGGGACAGGAACTATGTTTTTGCCTTTTTTTAATATCCCTTCCACTTAGAACATTATCTGGCACAGAGTAAGTACTTCATAAATGCTTGCTGATTGATTGATTTGTAGTCTAGAGACCAGGGTTCAAATCTCAGTTCTAAGGTTTGCTATCTGCGTTATGTAGGAGCATACATTTACACTTTTTTTAAACTAAAGATAATACCTATACTAACTCACAAAGTTGTGTCAATCTGAGGAAAGTGATTTGTAAAGAATAAGATGAAATGAAAAAGTAAGTTATTGTTGGTGCAAGATAATTATATTAGAATCAAAGTCCTTGGCTCCACTACTTTACACCTTGGATAAATCATGTAATTTCTATGAACCTCAGTTTTCTCATCTAAAAATAGGCCTAATAATTCCTACCTGTGGGGAGAAAAGAGTGAAATAAAGCATGTTATTAGAGGTGGAGTTAGGAATACCTGGGTAAAAATTCTAACTCATGTTAATTAGTCATGTCACAATGGACAAATTGCTTCCCTTTTGAGGGAAATGAATTTCTTTGGAATTTTTGAGTTTCCTCATCTATAAAATGAAAAGTGTAAATCCTATAGGTAATCCTGAACTTCAGGGCTGAACTTAGCTTATTTAATTCATGAAGTTATTGTGAAACTCCTTTGTAAACATTAAAATGTTACATGAATGGCAGCAATTTCCACCACCATCATTGTTGTTGCCCTTATTGTCATCAACATGCTATAAAATAATGCCACATTAATGAATGAATAATTATTAAATTAAATTTGAATTGGTAGCTAATTGAAAAGGATACCTTATGTATCAGGACAATGAGAAAAAGGAAATAGAATACAAAATTTTGCACATTAGAGAGCAAAAAGCCACTGATAGCTAGAAAGGATCTCAGAGGCCATCTGGTCCAGCTGATATATGAACAAGAATCCTCACCAGAGTATACATGACATGTGGTCACCTAGTCTCTGCTTGAAGATCTCCAGTGAGGGTGAACCAACTACCTTCTTGATCTTTCCATCCTACTTTTAACAAACATGCTACCAGTGGTGGGGAACCTACAACCTTGAGGCCACATGTGGCTTTCCACTTCCTTAGATACAGACTTTTGACTGAGTCCAAGTTTTATAGAACAAATCCTTTGATTAAGGGGACTTGTTCTGTGAAGTGTGGATTCAGTAAAAGGGCCACAGTTGAGGGCCTATAGGGCTACATAATAGGAATAAATAATATAATAGGAATAATAGATAATAGGAATAAAAGAAAGAAAAAGAAAATATAGCAACCAAGGTATATGTGACAAAGTAAATTACTCCAAAAAATAAGGAAAAAAAGGCATTCTTCAATAGATCAGTGATGAAAGGATAGGATCAAATACTTCTCAAAAGAAGAAAAAAGTTTTTAACAACCATGTGAAAAAATCTTTCAAATCACTAAAAATAAGAGAAATTAATGTAAAAGCCTATGAGGTTTCATATCACATACAGCACATAATAAAATTGATGAAAGTAGGAATAAATAATGTTAGAGGGGCTATGGAAGGGGGAATTTTGGTGATGTAAAAAACAAAAGATATCCATAATATTTTATTTAAGAAAAAGAGTACTAAGAATTCTATTTAACTGATCAATACAAACTAAACACCAATGGTTAATTGTCTCTGCACACACTCGTAATACTCAAATTGACTGTTTTTCATTATCATAATACCATATCATAATGGATATTGGTTTATAGTGTCCAAAGGTCAGTCAGGTCATTATTAATTATTGAGTTATTTCTTTCCATTTAGTCAAGAGAAAATCTTTTGCTATATCACCTTGTACAAGGACACAATTAAATCATTCTGGATATGATAACTTAGGTATCATTTCAAGGAGATTGTTGTAATGCTTTGCTATTAAACATCATATTAATAATATTATGCAGATTGAGAAATAAACCTTTTCAAAATTTCTCTTTTAATTGTGACCCTTGAATAGCCTCCTAACTTCTATTAATCACTGAACAATATTAATTAATCACTCCATTATACTTGTTTATGATACTGTCCTTTCATTTTTTTCTTTTACAATTATAAACCTAAGAATAAGAATAATATTTTAATTTTTCTTCAGGCAAAAAAGCCTGCCTTATATAAAGTTTTTCTTCACTAAAATTTGACCATGCAAAATAGGTCGAGACAAGATATTTTAAATCCCCATGCTTGAACTACATACACTCCTTTCTCCTTTTCACCTCATGCATTCCATATCTTCCTTCAAGCCGCAGCAGAAGTATCACCTTCTACATGAAGTTTTACTAATACCCCAAATGCTAGTGACGTCTCTCCTGAACAACTGTGTATTTAAATTACTTTATAGCTATTTGCATCTATTTTCTTTATATTTTTCATCTATACTGGTCTTTATATATACTAGTGTACTTATATATCCTTATAAATGTACTGGTCTTCTCCATTAGAATATAACCTCCATGTGAGTAGGGATTGTTTCTTTATTTGTTGAAGTATACCTAACATCTAACCCTATACCTTTAACATAGTATAGATGTGATTTTTGTTGATTTAGTTATTTATTGATTAAGGTTATGCTTTTAAAATTTTATCTAGCCCAATGCAAGCTGTAGAATCTCACAAATGCTAGATCACCATTTACAGTATCATTGGAGGAGAATAAATAGCAGTAAATGAAAATGCTATGCCTTTTGGCAGGCTATATTCTAACCACCTATGTTTTTCATACAAAGCATATTGAATACTTCTTTATTACCTATTTTATTCTATGAATTTTGCTTAATAAAGAAATCTAGGCAATGAAGACTGATATTCTAATATATTTTTGTATCTTTCATCAGATGGAATTTCTGATGACTTTAAATAGGAACTGCTTAATCCTGAAATGACATAAAATGTTTCTTGGGCATTATTTATTGCATGAAGAAAATAATTTATTGTATAATGGAAGTAGTTGGCAATATTATTTTTATGTAAGTTTTTCTATGTAAAAGATCAAGATATATGATGGCATCATGTGATGTAATCAGGTTGTGATATATTTCCCACAAGGCACACTCTTTTGGTTGAATTCTGCCATGATTTTACTTCAGGAATTTTGTCACCAGGAAATTCACCATCCTGAAAGATTGTGTCAACTTTGGTACTTATACTTCACCAGTGCTATCAACACCCTCTTTCCCTATGATTAAAGAGCTAGAGGATATAGAAAAGAACTTCTCCCCAAACATCCATTTTAAAAAAAGGCTTCCAAACCAGTCAAAGCTTCATTTTTTACAAGTTGTTTTTGAGATGGACTCCATCATGCCATGGTACTAGGTACCTTTTCTCCCCACCTCTAGCTCTCCAGCTTTCTCTTGTGTATTTTCTTATTCCATTAGATTGTGAGTTCCTTGGGAATGGACACTTCTTTATTTTTTTAAAATTTATATACCTGACACTTAGCACAGTATCTGGAATATAGTAGTAAATAAATGTTTGTTGACTGACTAACTGATACTATTCATCACATTCATTATAGCTGTTACTTTTCCTAACAATGAACTGATCCATATTTTAAAATTAAAAGGACAAATCATATTATTGAATTAAAATGTAAATAAATAGACATATTATTTCAATGGAGTATATACAACAATAATAAAAAGTGTTCTAAAACAATGGGAGTCTACTTTTATAGTTCAAATAATTTTCTAGAGTAGTAGTTGGAAGTAAAGGGGAGAACCAATGATATTATGGTAGCATAATAGTGGGTGTGCATTCCCAGAGCAATATGAGCTTTCTATATATTTGCATCACATCTATATTAAACAATTTAGTTTTTATCACACAATATAATTAAATTAAAACAGAAAGCCAGGAAAAACCTAGCACAACTCTTATAAATGACCTTGTTATCTAGATTATTTCACTCTATTAGAATGCTTGAATAAAAATGTTAGACTCATTCCCCATTGTGTTTGGATAGTATAATTTAAACATAAACTTTTGTTAAAAAATTTCAGGTTATCATGATGTGGTGAACTACCTGCAGGTAATAAAATTTTCTCAGTGTTTTACTTCACCTTCAAAAATAAAAAAGTCACTTTTCCTGTGATTTAGTTTCATAACAAAAAATAGCTGTGGGGAAGGTTGTTAGTAGAGAAACAGAAAAAAGGCTAATTTTTTTGTAAAGAAACTAAATTTAGAAAATTCTAATTGCATTTACTTAGAGATATCTTTCACTAAATGGTGTATTGCTTTTGATGTTAAATGAGACCCTTCACACTCATACTAATCAACTAAAAATCAATCACATTTTAAAAATATTTTTGTTCAATTGTATTATAAAAATAATCTTAAGCATGCCAGCATCAATGATAAGTTATCAGTAATTTATCTTGTAATGTTTTCTATTCCTTTAAGACTGTCATTTATATATGGCTATCAATACATAACATTATTCATAATTTTATTTGCCTTTCCTATTTTTGCTTTTGCCATTTAATTTAATTTTATATAGATATCTCCTTATTTCTGCATATTCTTCTCTTTTGACATTCTTTCCAATAAAACTTTAATCCATTGCATTAAATATAGTAGTCCAAACTAATTGTGATAACTCACATAGAAACTTCATTAACTATTTTAATTTCTATTCCTTTAATCATTATTTTGGAAGATTTTTTTCAAAAGGTTATCTTTCTTTTATTGTGAGTTGTTTATTCAGATCCATTGGAGACTTTCTTTTATCTTTGCAAGTTTATTTCACTTTCCTATGAAATTTATTAGTCAAGACCTTTAGTTTTTTACTGATGTATTCAGTGGGAATATTTCCCCCTATCTATTACTTTTCTGTTTTTCTAGTTTTATTATGTTCTCCATTCAAAATGTCATTTTTTTCATTGGGGATACTCAACATTATCTTGCCCTAAAAATATTTTTACAATAACATCTTTCCTATTATAACCAGAATCCCACCGTGACATTGTAACATTCTGCTATAACATGTGTAACATTTGTAGCCTAGTTCTAGTAGAGCAAACTGCCCCATTACATTATTTTGACTAGCATGATTTTTATGGAACCAATTAACAATGTTAGGCAGGGTATGCATGTATAATTAAATCCATCCCCCTTGTCCCTGATCGTTTCTCTCACTTATTCAATAATGAAGAATATATCTTTCTTTCAAGTTTGAGATGAGTATACTATTCAGCTTTTTGTAATGTTTTATAATAGTTTAGAAATATAAATAAAGGCAAATTTTAGTATGTTAAAGGATTCATCATCTAATTGATATTGGTATTCCCTACATTAATGGGGAATGTTACCTACCCATGTCTTTTCTTCCTATTCAGTTGTGTCCGAATATTCCCACAGATCCTCCCATGAAGGATTTTGCCAGTGTCCTATATAGGCTTTCTTCTAGATCAGTAGATCTCACAGTGTGGTCTGGGGACACATGAGTGTACCTGTGACCCTTTTAGGGAGTTCCTGAGCTCAAAACTCTTTTCCTAATAACTAATAAAACTAACATGCTTTATTTTCCAATATGATTAAATTTAATAGATTTAACTCACAAAACAAAAGCTCTTTAATGGGATCCTCAATAATTTATAAGAGTGTAAAGAGTTGTTGAGACCAGAAAGTTTGAGAACTGAGCTGCTCTAGGTCATTTAAAAAGAAAGTTATAAGTGCCAATGAAGCACTAAGGTGGTATAACTGACATTCTAATCTTTATAAATCACCAGTTCAACTCTTATCAATCACACATTTCATTTAGAGAAGAAAAAGACCTTAGAAATCCTCTAGGCCTATGTACTTATTTTATAAGCTAAGGAAACAGAGGCATATTAAGGTGAATGATGCACAAGATCACAGAGTTTGTCAGTGACAGAAATAGGACTCAATTCTAGGTCTTTTAATTCAAAATTGACCAATCTTTCCATTGCACCATTGTGCCTACTACTTCCACAAATGTCAATCTTTTTTTTTTTTTTGGAGGGCAATTGGGATTAAGTGACTTGCCCAAAGTCAAATCGTTTTTTTTTAAGCTATATATTAAAAATTCAGGTATTAGAGTCTAAATTCCATGAGGCCATTGTCATTGATTCAAATTTATTGTTAAAGAATGCTGACAGATCAGTTGCATTTTAGACACCCACACCTATACCCACACACATTTTTCTCCCTTGCCAGTTTTATCTAGAAATTTTCTTGGAATAATGTTGCAAGAAGAGTCTCATCCCAACTCTTTTCAGATTTCTTTTGTCTTCTACTATTTTTCAATATTTTATAAATAATGTTTTTTATCATATTCTCCCACCCTTCTCTACAATGAGTTAAAAATAACTGTATTTGAAACTTATTTTGATCTTTAGTTGCTATGTCTCATTTTAGCAGAGACAACAGTATTTTCTGACTGAGAGGGTTTTTAGGATCTTTTGTCTTCCTTATCATAGTTGATTGCTTTACTTCCAAAAAGCTTCTGTAGGAAGTGAAAATCAGTTTAATGTCATTGCCCTTTTCCCACTTTTTTGTTATCATCAGCTTTCTTGAATGGGTCTGGTTAATGTTAACATGTTTCCTTAATGCTTCTTTCTCATCTTGACCCTTTCTTCTAATTTAATATCGATCTTGACCTTTGTTCTAATTAGCTCATTATATTACTGACATACACTGACATATGTAATTCATTCTATGACACCTAAATCAATAACAAGTTGTTTCTTTTTTCCTTTGGTATTTTTTTTTATTTTGCACTTAGACAAAATGAAAAAAAGGAAAAAAAAACATGACCATGTACACAGCAGATAATAAGAAAGGATTCACTATAAAACAATAAATTTCCATTACAGGAAAACCTATAAAAATATTATACATTGTTTTCACAGCTGTCCAGCTTTTCTTTGTTTCCTTGGTGGTTTTCTTTTGTTCTCTGTTGTCAAATTTTTACTTTATTTTTTCCTTTCCCTCTCCCTGCCCTAAATAAAGCTACAGTTAAGTGTGTGCATATATATACATATATTTGTATATGTATATATTATATATGTATATAATACACTCATCACTGATATACATATAGGTAAGGCCATACTATGCTTATTTTCTCCTATCATCTATTTCTCTGAGTCAACCAGTTTATCATTTCCTACACCACAGCAATATTCCTTTCTGGATTCAAACAGTAACTTTGTTCATAGGATCTTTGAGGTCAATTTAGGTATTTGTGATAGAATGACTTAGTTGCTCAAAGTTGTTCTTAAAGCAATACTGCTATTATTGTATGCAATATTCTCTTGGTTTTGCTCATTTGGTTCTTCATTATTTGGTGGAAATCTCTTCATACTTTTATAAAATCATTGAGTTCATCATTTCTTATAGCACAGTAATATTCCATCATGGACATATATCACAATTTATTTTGCCATTATCCATTTGATGGGGATCCCCACAATTTCCAGTTCTTTGCCATCACAAATAGAGTTGCTATAAATATTTTAGAACATATAGGTTATTTTCCATTTTCCCTATTTCTCTTGGGAAACAGACTTAATAGTGGTGTCTCAGTGTCAAAGGGTATAGGCAGTTTAATAAATATTTGGACATAATTCCAAATTTCTTCCCAAAATGGTTGAATCATCTCACAGATCCACCAATAGTAAGTTAAGGTCCCAATTTTTCCACATCCCCTCCAACACTTTTCACTTTCCCTTTCTATTATTTTAGTCAATATGGTAGGTTTATTATGATATCTCATGGTTGTTTTAAATTGCATTTCTCTGATCAATTATGATTTAGAGTATTTTTTTCATAAGACTATAAATTGTTTTGATTTCTTCATCAGAGAAATGTTTGTTCATATCCTTTGACTGTTGATGAATTAGGGAATGACTGACATTCTTATACATTTGACAATGTTCTTTATATATTTGGGTTATGAGAACTTTATCTGAGCAACTGTCTATAATTTCTCCCCCAGTTTTCTGCTTTACTTCTGATCTTGGCTACGTTTTTTCTCTTTGTACAAAAACTTCTTAATGTAATCAACATTATCCATTTTACATCTTGCAACACTTCCTGTCTTTGTTCACAAATTGTTCTCCTGTCTACAAATCTGATAGGTAATGATCCCTGCTCTTTTGATTTTCTTGCAATATCTCCCTTTATATCTAGGCCATGTATTCATTTTGATTTTATTTTGGTAAATGGTGTAAAATGTTATTCTGTGCCCAATTTCTGCTCCATTGCTTTCCAGCTTTCCTAATAATTTTTTTAACCAAATAATGAATTCTTATCCTAAAAACTTAAGTCTTTACACTTATCAAACACTGGAAAACTAGATTTGTTAGCTGTTGTACATTGTATGTCTACTCTGTTCCACTGATCTACCTTCCTATTTCTTAGCCAGTACTAAATAGTTTTGGTAATTACTGCCTTATAATATAGTTTAACATCTGGTACTGCTAAATCTCCTCCCTTTACATTTTTTTCCCATTAGTTCCTTTGATATTTTTTATCTTTTGTTCTTCCAAATGAATTTTGTTAATTTTTTTCTGACTATAATATTTTTGTAATTTAATTGGGATGGCATTGAGTATATAAATTTGGTAAAATTGTCATTTTTATTATATTGGCCCTTCCCACCCATGAACAATTAATATTTCTCCACTTATTTAAATCTGATTTTATTTGTGTACAAAGTTTTTTTTTTATGGTTTTGTTCATATAGATAATGGGTTTCTTTTGGTGGGTGTATTCCCAGCTATTTTATACTATCTAGAGTTATTTTAAATGGGATATCTCTAGCTATCTTTTCCTGCAGGATCCTGTTAGTAATATATAAGAAAGTTGGTGATTTATGTGGGTTTACTTTATACCTACTACTTTGTTGAAATTATTATTTCAATTAACTTTTTAATTGAGTCTTTAAGATTTTCAAAGTATATCATTATATAACCTGCAATTAGTGATAGTTTTATTCCCTCATCCTCTATTCTAATTCCTTCTACTTCTTCTCTTATTGCTATTGCTATTGGTGACAGTGGGCATCCATGTTTCACACCTGATCTTGGTGGGAGGGCTTCTACCTTGTTACCATTACAAATAATGCTTGATAATGGTTTTAGGTAAATTCTTCTTATCAACTTGAGGAAAAGTCCATTTATTCCTATACTTTTAAGTGTCTTTGATAGAAAGGAGTGTTGTTCTTTATCAAATGTTTATTCTGAGTCTATTGATATTATCATATAATTTTTTTGTTATTCTTATTATTGATACAAATCAATTATCTTAATAGTTTCCTTATGTTAAACCATCCTTTACTTCCTGGTATGAATTCCACATGGTAATAATGTATAATCTTTGCAATATATTGCTATAATCTTTTAGTTAGTATTTTATTTAGGATTTTTATATCCATATTCATTAATGAAATTGGTCTATAATTTTTTTCTCTGTTTTTACTTTTCATGGTTTAGGTATCAGTATCATATTTGGTTCCTAAAAAGAGTTTGGTAGGACCCTTCTTTGATTATTTTTCTGAACAATTTATTTAATATTGGAAATAGTTGGTCTTTAAAAGTTTGATAAAATTCACTTGTAAATCTGGTGCTTAGGACCATTTATGGGCTGTTCAATTTATTTTTCTAAAATACATCTATTTAGATATTCAATTTCCTCTTCTGCTAATCTGGGCAGTTTGTATTTTTGTAAATATTCTTCAATTTCACTTGTGTTTTTAAATTTATTGGCATATAATTGGGCAAGATAACTCCTTGTAATGGCTTTGCTTTCATCTCCTTTGGTGGTATATTTATCCTTTTCATTTTTTGAGATTAGTAATTTGGCTTTTTTCTCTCCATTTTTAAATCATATTAACCAATGGTTTATCAATTTTATTGATTGTTTAAAAATACCACCTCCTAGTTTTATTTAATTTGGTTTTCTTCTCTCTGTTTTTAAATCATATTAACCAATGGTTTATCAATTTTATTGATTTTTTTTATAATACCAACTCCTGGTTCTATTTATTAATTCAACATTTTTACAAGCAATTTTATTAATTTCATCTCTAATTTCTAGGATTTCCAATTTAATACTTAATTTGTGATTTTAAATTTGTTTCTTTTTCTAGTTTTTTTTTTAACTGCATACCTAGTTCATTGGTCTGCTTTCTCTTTTGTATTGATATAAGCAGTTAAGAAATCTAATTTTTCCTTTGATTATTGCTTGTGTTGTGTTTTTATATGTTGTTTGATTATTGTTATTTTCTTTAATGAAATTACTGATAGTTTCTATTGCTTGTTCTTTAAGGTTAGGTTGTTTAGTCTCTAGTTAGCTTTTTTTTCTGTATCCATGGTCCCTTATTAAATATAATTTTATTTCATTGTGGTCTGTAAAGGAAGCTTTTAATATTTCTTCTTTTAACTGTAACATTTTTGTGCCCCCTTATATGGTCAATCTTTGTAAAGGTTTCATGTACCACTAAGAAAAAGGTGTATTCTTTTCTTTTATGTTCAATTCTCTGCAGATATCTATCACATCTAGCTTATCTAAAATTCTATTCACTTCCATAATTTTTTCTTATTTTTTGGTTTAGTTTAGTTCTGACATGAGAAGATTAAGTCCCCCTCTATTATAGTACTACCTATTTCCACATGTAATTCACTTAGCTTCTCTTTAAAAAATTTAGATGCTATAGTATTTGGTGCATATAAGTTTAGTATTGCTATTGCTTCATTATCTATGGTTTTTATAATAATGCAGTTTCCCTGTTTATCCCTTTGATTTTGTCTGATATTATGATTGCTATCCCTGTGTTTTTGGCATTGATTGAGGCATAATAAATTCTACTTCAGTTCTTTATTTTAATTCTGTGTGTAACTCTTATTTTAAAATGTATTTCTCATAAGCAGAATATTGTTCATTCTGCTATCTGTTTCTGTTTTATGGGTGAATTCATCCCATTCACATTCAAAGCTATAATTACTATTTGTGTATTTCCCTGCATACTATTTTTCCTCATGATTGCATTTCTCAGCCTCTCTTTTTATCCTATCCCTCCTCTAGTTTACTTCTAACTACTTCCCTATTATATACCCTTTTAAAGGATTTCTCCCTTATTCTCTCCCCTTACCCTCCCTTTCCTTGGTCTGCCCACTCCTCTAAAGGTCCCTCCCTTTTCTTCTCCCCAACTCCTAAATCTTAATCTATACACCTTTCTATACCCTCCCCTTTATTCTATTCCTTCAACCTCTTATTTCTTTATAAATTTAGAAGTCTTTTATACCTTTCTAGATATATATGTTGTTCCCTCTAACCCAGATATAACAATAATAGGATTCCAACACTATCAATCCTCCACCCCCACCTGATTCCTCTGTATCAGTTCTTCCTCTTGCACCTCATTTGTATGAGATAATTGCTCTTTTTATCTTTTCCAATATAATTTTGCTTTTTAGAATCACCACATCATACCTAGCTTTTCCCCAATATTTCTTTTGAACAATTATTATTGTTCATTATATTTATATATATATGAATTCATGTATATATATATATATATGACTAATTATTGACAACATTTTATTATATTTTATTATTTCTTGGTCTCTTATAATGCTATTCACTTCACCTTGCTCAATTCAAATTTTCAAGGAATTGTTTTCTTCTTTAAGATTCTGGATCTAATTTTCTAGTTAGTTGGCTTTTTTCCCCCAGAATTTTCTTGATTTTCTTTGATTGCTCTTATCTCTTTTTTTCCCTAATTTTCCTCAATCTTTCTTATTTGATTTTTAAAGTCCTTTTTATGATGTTCCAATATCTCCTTTTGGGCAATTGACAATTTGATGTTACTCTTTGATGTAGCAGAGGCTTTTTTTTTTTTTGCTTCAGTATCCTCCTCTGAAAAGGAGCCCCAGTCTTCTCTATTCCCAGGGTAGCTGTCAAAGGTTGGGATTTTTTCTCTTTTGCTTGATCATTTTTATTTTGCTTCATTTTTATATTTAGCAGCTTATTATTATAATCACATCTGATCCTGGAATAAGGGGTATGGTGCCTCAGGTCCTTCTTACTGTTACTTTTTGAGCATTGTCAAGGGTCCAACCCTGGCACTCCTTTCCCCCTCCAAGCCACAGCTAGGCCTCCAGGAACAATATTTTGGAAATGCACTTGCTCCCTGAGGATGCTCCAGTGGCTGTAACCTTCTCTGGCCTGGAACCAAAACCAAGAACCAGTTCTCCTATGAGTGCCCATAGCCAGCAGCATCTGATCCCACTGCTTTTGCACTCACCAGGCCATGTGTTGGTTCCTTCTTGACCTTAGCCATAGCCCAGGACCATGTCTTGTCAGCATAACTGGGTCTGATGTCCCTTGGCAGCAGAGAGACCTTCAATCTTCCCCAACTTAGATGTTTGACCCCAGTCCCACGCCCACTTCTGTGAGGTGAGAATCTGTGGCTGAGGCTATCTCCCAACACAGCTTTTCCAGGGCTTATTGTTTATTCTTTCATCAGACATATCCTGAAGATGTTTATGCTTCACTCAGACTGAACTTCTATCCTGGGGTCTTTACTTGGGTCTTCTCCACTTGTCCCAGGAGGACCACTTCTCTGATCCAACTCTTGTTTAATTTTGTTGCTCTACATTCTCTCTGAGGTGCTATTTTGTCTTTTTTGTGGAGAAAATCTAGAACGTTCTGATCTATTCTGCCTTCTTCCCAGAATCCCCTCCAACAATTTGTTTCTAGCTATAAATGGTAACTTTCACTTATTGGGGGTATTATTCAGTGTTATGACTCTTTTGGAAAAATATGTGCATTTATATGTATATATGTATGTACACATATATATTATATACACATATGTGTGTGTGATGAGAAACACATATATACATATAAACAGACTTCTGCCTCCCCTCTCATTTTTTGACATGTTTTTTTAATACCCCTTTCTTCCCCCTTAGCATTGAAGTCAAGTATCAAAATACATTTTGACATGGTATTAATGAGAGTGAAGCTCCCATATAATATCTCTACCGATTCATACTTTACAAAAGATGGTGGAAGTAAGCTATAGTCATCTTCACAATAGCCTTTCTGACTATGCTAATCATAGTATAATAAGACAAGGTAACTAAAAATTCTCCACAATATAGATTTTTTTTATCATCACTGAGAGAATCATGATGGTGTTGGTGATAGATATATGGCACCAAGTTCATTAACACATATGTTCAAGTATTATTTCTGACACATACTACCTATGTGACCGTTGGTGAATCACTTAACTTTATAATGCCTCAGGAAGTATCTAAAACTCAAAACTGATAAACATTAGTCAATCCTCATTAGTATAGAGAATTTTTAACAATTAGGCAGTCAATAAATATTAATTAAAAACCTACTATGTTCCAGGCATCATATAAAAAAAAAAACACCACAGAAAACAAAACAAGGTGGGAAAAGAGAGTCTGGGCCCTCAAGGAATTTATAATGTAAAAGGCATTGACTACATATTCCCTCTGTATTAATGAGTATCATATTAAAGTTGTCAACTATTTTGAGAATATTGCTATCCTTAGTGTAGCAAGTTTTTCTAAGCTGTTCAATAAATATTCCCTTCTGATTGTACAGAGAGTTCTCACTTTACATAAATTCACGTTGTTCAATTTTAACTTTACATAAGGAATTCTAAAAGACATATAAATGAGGACTCTGAATGAGGATCTCATTGAGAAGCTAGCTGCAAAGATTGCAAAAGAAAGGAAAGTTTTAGAACCCAAGGTTAAACCAAAAAGGGTCACAATTAAATGGTTGGCAAAGTATTTCATCATTTGCATATTTTTTTCTTGCATTACAAAGATGGATCCAAATACGTCAAGATTTTTAAAAGTTCAAAGAGTACTTGAGGATAATATTGCTATCAGCAGTTATACAAAGAGGAAAAAGATCCACCATCCAAACATTTCTCAATAGTTTCATTAAAAAAGTTCACAACCAACCACCAAGGATAAAGGCAGTGGATAGGGAAGGGGTAATATATTGTACAGCTATGCTAATTTTACTATACACTATTGTGCATACTTTATTATTAACCTTAGCTTTCATGTCATTATTTTGTTTATTATCATGGTACAGTATTTAATTTGTCTGCATTTCTGTACATTTTATGACTTGTATTCTTTTGTATGCCTCTCTTATATAGGCTAAGTAAAGTGGGTGGGTAGGGACAAATTCACATTATGTAAAAATCACTTTACATAGAGGTCTGTGGAATGGTCCATTTATGTAAAGCGAGAACTGCCTGTATGAAATTTTTGAGCGTGAGGAATGATATATAGGATGGAATGACATATGGGAAGAAATGAAATAGAGGAAGATTTATATGAAGTGATACAGAAAGAAGAAATCACTCAAAAGAACACAGCATGATAGGGAAGTAGGCATTATTAAATGGCAATAAGCTCCAATCAAATGAATGTGATAACTTGCTAAAGTTGTAACATACACCCTTCCTTTTAAACAATTGGTGAATTCCAAAAGATTTAAGGTTGCGCGCGCTCTCTCTCTCTCTCTCTTTCCCCTCAGAATAGGTTTCATAATCAGCCTAATATTCATTTAACAGAAAGATCTGATCAAGGAGGCTGACCATCTCTTTTATATTTAGAAACAACGTGTTTAATGAAGGGATGACTTTTCTCTTTTAGCATTTGAACAAATACTATGTTAATTATGGATTATCTTTATGTAGAATTTTACAATTCACCAAGTGCTTTTCTCACAACAATGCTGTGAGTTGGGCATTACAATTACTGTCCTCATCAGCTCATCAGATGAACTGATATTCAAACCACGTGTTCTGGCCTAAACATAACTATATCATAGGACCTTAAGAGCACTTGTTTTTGTTACAGAGAAAGCCATTTTACAAAATATTCTTTACTAACATTATTTGCTTTTATATTACCTTGATTTCCAAATCTTTTCCCCAACCAAAGAGGCATCAATTTTAATAAAGAATAAAAATGAGGGAAGAGTTAGGCAAATTAATTATTTTTAAAAAATCTTAAATATTTGCATTGTTCAATACCCATAGTTCCCCACCTCTTCTTATATCTCTCCTTTGGGGCAAAGGATATGAGTAATATAACAATAATTTGAGTATAGTTTCAAATTGCATTACTGAATGGTTGGACTAACTCATGATTCCACTAATAATGAACCAATGTGACTTCTGCACACTTCACATTTTCTTCCAAAAGTTTTATTTATGTATGATATACATATGTATATGTAACAACAATTGTTAACCACCTTTTAACATCTTTATTAATCTGTTGCATGTCATATATAACCTCAGGTTATCTGATTTTCATTTTTCTTATTATTAAGGTTCTGGAATATTTTTCATAAGGTTGTGGATAGCTTACATTTCTCAATTTCAGAACTGCCTGTTCCTATCATTTGGCCTATCAATTGACCTATCTTATCATTTGACATAACTTGGAGAATAGTTTTTATTCTTATATATTTATATGCATTCTTTATATTCCTTGCATATTAAATATTTATTGAATAAATCTGTTGATATTTATTTCCTTTGTAACTTTTCCTTCTAATTCTAATAGCATTTATTTTGCTATTACAAAAGATTTTTTACAGTGCCTTCTATGGAAATATTTTTTTCCTGTTTTTTGCTCATTTCCTAACCTATTTCTTGACTTTTAACTCATTGTTAAAATTGGGTTCTGCTTCCAGGGTAGAGGGTGCACTGTCTCAAACCTCAGGGCCTTTGTGCAGCTGTTTTCAGAGATACTTCTGGGGACCTATAAGTTTTTAGTTCTTCCAAGGTGGTATAATCTAATGATAGAGGCATGTTTACTTCTCTCCTAGCATGTGCTCTGGTCTGTGAGTGACCATAAACACTCTTTCCTGCCCTGGAAATGACAAAATTCCCTCTTCTACTGCAGTCCACAAGCTCTGGTGTGCTAATGCTTTTCCTTGCCTGGGACTGCTACCCAGGACTGTAACCCAAATCTGAAGTATGGGCAAAGCAACAGAGTCCTGTCCCCAGTGTCAGCAAAGTGGCCTGTGAAATCTCATTCTGACCAGTTGTTCAACCCCCTTACCATCTGTTGGATGATAGCTCCAGAAGCAGTAGCTGCTGTACCACATTCAGTGGCTCCATAGGACTTCTCCTGGTTTTGTGGGACCTGTTCTGTGCTGGTGCAACATGCACAGGAATATATTCTACTCTCATCCCGGTGCTACACACCTTTCCTGCTGACCTTCTAAGTTTTCTTTGACTGGAAAATTATTTCACCCTGTGCTTTTGTGGGTTTTGCTGCTCCAGGAATTGTTTTGTGGCATTATTTTAAAATATTTGGAGAGGACTTGGGGACAGCTCAGGTGAGTTGCTACCTTTTATCTACCAGCTTGGCTCTGCTTCTCATCCTTTCTATTTTTTTTTTCAAATAAGTAGCAAACAATTTTTAATGATTATGCCTTTACAATGCAGTTTCAGAACTGGTACTGAAAATATCTTCATTCTTACATTTTTTTTCATTATTTCCCTTGAGATCCTTTCTGTTGAGTTCTTCTACATGATGTTTATTACTATTTTGTCAATTTTTATAAAGTAACATTCTTGTAATTTGGTATAACAATAAATGCATAAATTAATTTAAGTAGAATTTTTTTATTATACCAGCACAGCCTAAAAATGAACAGTGAATATCTCTCCCATGATTTGTGATTTTGTTTCTGTAAAGAGTGACTTATAGGGGTGGCTAGGTGACAGAGTGAATAAAGCACCGGCCCTGGAGTCAGGAGGACCTGAGTTCAAATCTGGCCTCAGACACTTGACACACTTACTAGCTATGTGAGTTTGGGCAAGTCCCTTAACCCCAATTGCCCTCCAAAAAGCAAAAAAAGTGACATATAATTGTTTTTATTTAAGTTCTGTGTATGTCTTACTAGATGTTGCCTCTCAGATATTTCCCAGACTTAAAAATAAATTTCTTTTTTTTTTTTTTGTGGACGTTGTTAATAATATATAGAAAAGTTTATAAATTGCTTAAGGTATTTATTGCTTAAATTTATTTTAATGGAATCTCTAAATTTCACTGTGAGCCATCATAAAATTTACAAAAAGTGTTTTTAAAATTTTGCTTAGGCTTATTCCCTCAATTTTTAAATCTTATTTTATTATAATAAATAGTATTTCTAGATTTATATAAAATTATGTTGGATGTCTTCTGTTTTACCTCTGATTTTAACATAAAGGCCTCTATTATTTCTTGGCACTTAATATGCAGCACAGTGTCTGGCACATAGTTGGTGATTAATAGATGTTTACTGACTGAATCACGATTATATGGAATACAGATTTTGAGTTTGCAATAGATATGCTTTATTTGATTTACAAATAAGACATTTATTTCTATAATTTTTATTAATGTTAACATGCATGTTGAATATTGCTAAAATTTTCTCTAATGATATAATCATGAGATTTAAAATATTTCTTTTGTTATTGTGTGACCCATTATATCCATAGTTTTCTTAATGTTGAACCAATCTTGCATTCCTGATTATAAGTTCAACCTTGTCATAGTGAATAAATATTTTTAATAATTTTATTTCAATATACATTTCCTAGATGGTAGATTCTTTACTACTTTTGTCATATAAGTTGTCATTGGTAGTATATTATACCGTGTTTATGTCCACCTTTAATCTTTCCATTGTGATGTGGGTCATGCATTATTTTGATTCTTTGAAAAGTATAGTCTTATGAGTTTTAGCCATAACAGATCTCCAAAATAATGTGTTAAAAAGTAAGTGCCCATAGTGTTAAAAATTTAGAGTTTAAATGGACTTTAGAGATCATATAAGTGGAGAATATCAAGACACATAATAGAAAACATTGCTTAAGTAAGAAGCAAGAAAGGTCAAAAGCTTGTAGGCATACATTATACTAGCTTTCTTCAAGAAGAGAATTTAGAAGCATTGTATGCACCAAATAATACCACAAGAAATGAAACAGATTTATTTTTTTATTTAAGCAATCAGGGTTAAGTAACTTGCTTAAGGTTACATGGCCAGTTTTTTCTGGGTGTGGTGCTAAGTCTCTGAGCCCAGATTTGATCCCCAGGTCATCCCGACACTGGAGCCGGTGCTCTTACTCACTGTGCTACCTGGCCGCCCTGAAACTGATTTTTTTAAGAGTCAAGAAATGATGCCTGTTAATTTGTAAGTCATTTACAAAATAGATATTTGTATATGGTTAGAAAAAAAGACTTTTTACGGTATAAATAAAATCAGCTCCAAATTAGAATAAAAATGAGAAGATATTTTATACAAGTAAGACAACTCCAACCTGACCTATTTAAATACACCATTGATAATAAATGTAAAGTGGATAAAAGAGCAAATTATTGCCTTTCCAAAGTATGATAACTGATAGAAATAATTTCCCTAAACAAGGAAAGCTAACAAGCCTAGAAACCACTTCTCTTTGGGGGCATATAAACTCTGTGAGCCCCTTGTATTTTTGGCTCTGTATGAAATGGTCCTGTAATAAACAGACTATTGATTACACCCCCATCTTGTTATTCTCACTGCTTGTTAGTGCACCAACTGTGCTGGCTGCAATAAATCTGGAGGTGGAACAGCTACAGAAGAGAGAAACAAGAACTGAGCCACAATTTCCTGAGAAATTGTGGTGGTCAAACTTCTTCTGAACAGGAGCCCAGGAACCCAGGAGGCCAGAAGCCCAGAAGCCCCCTCCCCCCAGGGTGAATAAGGTGATTCTGAGTTTTTTGAATGAGCTTCAGAAGACTAAGGAAGCATGATCAGGAGCAGGGACTTTGTCTGTTTGTGGCTTGGTTGAGCCCTGAATTTCTGGGAGAAGAAATTGTGAAGGATTTGAGATGGACTAGACCCTGTGAACTTCAGTGTGGAGGAGGACCTACCCAGAGAGCTGGACAAGGAATTGGGAGCTGTTTGCCATTGAACCCAGGTGACAGTGTGGTGAATCCAGGTAGAATCTGGGACCATGGAAGGGGATCCTTGGAATCTGAAAACCAGTCCCAAGTCAAGATGAAAAGACCTCTCCATGGGTACTGAGTAATGATGAAATTTTAGTTTACTAGTGACCTAGGGGTTGAGGGTTTGTGTATTTTCTAATGATTGTAATTGATTGTTGAATAAGTGATTGATTGAGTTAATTTAGTGTGCCCCATGAGTGGAAGACTCTGATTATTGTACTGTGAGATGATTATTCTTTGTTCTAAATATTGTGACCATTTTGGTGAAAACTATGTGGCCATTTTAGTGATAAGGTGTTGTGAATACTATATTGTGATTTTCTGTGATAAGTTGTAATATTGTAAATGCTGTACCTTGATTTTCTGTGAATGTTTTGCTTTGATTTGTTATGGAATAGAGTGCTCACTATACTGTGTAATCAGAACCTTAAAAGCTGTTCATAGTACATTCTTCTGGAAACTGCTTGTGCATGATATTCCAAATGCACATGGCATCAATCTCTTGCTTAAATAGATGTTTGCAGTTGTTTTAATTGTGCAATCTTATCTTTTTCTCATTTTTTATTAATCTATTTTATTATTATTACTGTTGTTCTTCTAAAATGACAGTTAAATGACTAAATATAAGAAACCTATTCAGGAATGACTCCCACATAATTATTTCTTTCCTGCCTACATAAATTTTTTTGTTTATATTATTTGATATTCTATGTTTCTTATGCCCCAATTATTTTCTTAAAGAAATTATTAGTGATGCATAGATATGGGGCTTCTACATAATTTAACTTTGTGCCCTTCCTCATTCCTTACATGTGAACCCACAGATTCTTCACAGTCTTTCCTTATGTCTACATTTTTCATTGAATACAGTATCAAAGTTTACTGAAGTGTGAGTGAGTTTTATTTGATGTATTAACCCTAAACTAACATTTACTTCTTTAGTCTTTTATTTTGTTGGTAGAATGGAAGGTTTGTTTCCAATCAAGGGAATTCTGAGACAGGAGTTTCTTTGAAATATTTGGAGTCCTACTTTCAAGGTTAGCCCTTTATAAATAAGGTAAGGCTTTATAAAGGTGTTGATGTGTATGAGTTTTGGGGAGAGTAAGGAATGAGAAGATGTACTCTTCAATCTATGGTGCCTACCACCAGAAGGAACTGCTTAGAATGGATAATGAATACTACAAAAATTTGGAACCCATCATGTCATAGACTTAAAACGATACAATTCCTAATATCTTCTGATCCATTTTCTACAACTGCAGAACCAGAAAGGGGCCTTGTAGAAATGACCAATATGATTTTTTTATATCTGTTGAATGGGTTGCAATAACCAAAAGAATGTAAGCTTTTCAGCTACTATTCTGGTGGTAACCTTTATACTCACCTAGACCAGTCCTTGGGATTAATCTATGTCTATGATGGTGGCCAAAACTTTTCTGGCATGGTCAAATTTGTTAGATCTTATGATCTGCTGGCATCGACTTTGAGAACACAATGTTATTTTGCCACTTGGAATAGGAGTTTGTAGGTACAAAATTTCTAAAATATAATAGGCAATTTATTGAGTGCTTTTTTTTCTATCAGTCATTAAAGATTGAGTCAAAACAATAAGATATTTTGAAGAAAATTTCTCAGAATAACTTATTTTACCTTTCTCAGAATAAATGTTACAGGAAACATCTGATATGTTGTAAGACATTTAAAACATTTCAAATATGTAAATAATTGGCAAAGATGACAAATTCTCTCATTTCCATGAAGTACCTAGCACACTGGCATAGATGTCAATGAAACTTTCCTAATGAATCTGTTAATTTAGGAAGTGAGTGTGAGAAAAACTATAATTTTTCCTGCATAGATCAGTTTATGGAGGGTTCAATTGACTCTTACTATGGCACAACAAAATCATAATATGAATGTCATTTATATTCATATGCTGCTTAGAAGTTAAAAAGTTTACATTATTATTTCATTTGGGCCTCACTGTGATATGGTAAGTAGCATTGTCATGCCCATTTTTCAGATAAGAAAACAGAAGCTTAGAGACACTCTGTCGTGCCAAGTTCATTAGTTGGGACTAAACTCAAACCCAGATCACCCAGCTCCAAGTCATGCTCTCTTGCTACAGAGCTTAAATTACTTCCTACCATCATCTAGTTACTGAGGGGCAGAGTTGGGACTTGAATCATAATTTCCTTAATACTAAATTGAGAATTCCTTCCTTTATTTTTCTTTCTTTGACTATGGACACCCATTTAATCTCAATTTTCTTTCTTCCTGTTCTAAATTCTCACCTTTCACTTGAGGACTTCTCTAAATTTCAAGGATTCTTTCAGATTCCTCCAGCATATGACAGAGAATTATTAAATTATTGAGAGTAATTATTGTTGGGATTTTTATTGAGATGATATGTGTGTAGGGATGAGAGACAGGATGACCATTTTTGCCTGAAAACTCCAGGATGAGGTAAGATTTTGCCCATACTTTTCAAGTGGCCCTGGCAATACCCTTCTATTTAGGGAAGTTAAAAAAGAAAAGAAATATTTGTCATCTTTCAGAACATAGGTATATCTGCTTGTGAGTATTACAAAATAGAGACAGAATTTTGTTTTCATGTAATGTCCCCTCTTCCAGGATTAACTGTATGTTTAGGATTGGAATACTGTAATATTGTTTTGGTAGTAGAAGGCTGATTTTTTACATTAGTACATTTAAAATTTAGGAGTTTGCTTTTGATAGTGACAGCTTCCTAAATTCCACTTTAGTTATGAAGTAGAGAGAAGGCCAAATACTGACATTTATATAGTGATTAAAAGTTTTCTAAGTACCCTATAAATAATACTTCTCCTAAGTCTCATAATGCCTCTATATAGAAGGTATGAATATCTCTATAGGCAAGGAAACTATTTATAAATATAAAGTCTAAGTGACTTGCTCATTAATGGCCATGTAGATAGAAAGAACCAGAGGCAGGATGTGAACCCAGATTTGTGGGATCCTATAATTGATAGCCCCCTATCTACTGTGGCTCACAATGAACCCTGTACTACAGGTTAGGAAATTTGAGATTCTGCTCCATCATCAGAATTATAGAATTGTATCTGGAAGAAACCTGATTCTTATTTTCCAGAAGGTGAAACTAAGTACTTAAGAGATTAAATCACTTCCTACATTCATACAGTTAGTTAGTGGCAGATCTGGGACTTGAATCATAATTTCTTTAATCATAAATTGAGAATTCCTTCCTTTATTTTCCTTCCTTTGACTATGGACACCCATTTAATCTCAATTTTCTTTCTTTTATTTGCCTACCCCATAGACTACTATAAGAATCAAATAAGACAATATATGTGAAGGCAATTTGATAACTACAAAATGCAATATCAACGCAAATTATTAGTAATATAATTATTTACTGGGTTAGAAGGAAAGAAAAAAAAATAAATTGCACCTTTCCCCCAAAATAAAATAATCTAACTTCTAAGAGTTTTTTTTGAACCAACTTTACTTGGCTCATAAACAGTAGAGTATAATGGATAGAATGCTAGACTTGGAGTCAGAAACATTTCTGATCCCAGTTTTGTAACCATGAGTGGCCACAGTACTGACCCACATTATTTCCTTCTAATCAAAAGAAATTCTTAAGTGTCTACTCTGTGCAAGAAGATGTGCTTATACCTGGGGATATAAAGACAAAAACAAATTGGTCCCTTCCTTCAAAGAACTTATATTCCACTGGGGGAAACAGCATGGATGCTCATACAAAATGAAATGAGAATTAATACTAAATGACTTGGAAGATTCTGGAGAGAATACTAATGATTAGGAAGTTTTGGAAAAGGCCCTGTGGAACTTAATTTCCTCATCTGGAAAATACTTAAACTGAGTTTTGAAGGAGTTAGGATTTCCAAAAGATGGAAGTGAGGAGGGAGAGCTATGCCCTCTTCCTTTGTATTTTTCCCCATTAATTCCCTTTATATTCTTGAATTTTTTTTCGTCCAGGTGAATTTTATTGATATTTTTCTAGCTCTATCAAATAATTTTTTGGTAGTTTGATTGGTATGCCACTGAATAAGTAAATAAATTTTGGTAAAGTTGTCATTTTTATTATATTAGCTCAGCCTTTCCATGAGCAATTGATATTTTTTCCAATTGTTTAGATCTGACTTTATATGAAAAATGTTTTGTAATTGTGTTCATATTGTTTCTGAGTTTGTCTTGGTAGGTAGACTCCTAAGTATTTTATATTGTTTACAATTATACTAAATGGAATTTCTCTTTCTATCTCTTGCTTCTGGGTTTCATTGATCATATAAAGAAATATGGATGAGTTATGTAGGTTTATCCTATACCCTGTTAACTTTGCTAAAGTTTTTAAATATTTCAAGTAATTTTTTAGTTGATGTTCTCTAGATCTCTAAGTATATCATCATTTGATCTGCAAAGAGAGATAGTTTTATTTCCTTATTGCCTATTCTAATTGCTTCAATATCTTTTTTCTCTTATTACTATAGCTAACATTTCTAGTACTATATTGAATAATAGTGCCAATAATGGGCATCCTTACTTCAACCCAATCTTTTGGGAAGGCTTCTAGCTTATTTCTATTACAGATAATGCTTGCTGATGGTTTTAAATAGATACTGCTTATCATTTTAAGGAATCCTCCCTTTACTCCTATGCTCTACAGTGTTTTTAATCGGAATGGGTGATGTATTTTATCCAAAATTTTTTCAGCATCTATTGAGACTTTCATATGATTTCTGTTGGTTTTATTATTGATATGGTCAATTGCATTGATAGTTTTCCAATACTGAACCGACCCTACATTCCTGGTATAAATCTCTCCTGGCCATAATGTACAATCCTTGTGATATATTGTTGTAATCACCTTGCCAGTATTTTGTTCAAATTTATTGTAATGATATTCATTAGGGAAATTGGTCCCTCCTTTCTCTATATTAGTCCTTTCTGCTTTAGTATTAGCATCACATCTATGTCATAAAAAGAATTTGGTAGGTCTCCTCCTTTGCTTTCTTTTTTTTTTCCCAAATGGTTTATATCATATTGGAATTAATTGTTCTTTAAGTGTCTGGTAGAATTAATTCGTGAATTAATCTGTTCCTGGGGATTTTTTCTGAGGGAGCTCATTAATGGCTTGTTCATTTTTTTTTCTAAGATGGGGTTATTTAGACATTTAATTTCTTGATCTGTTAATCTAGATAATTTATATCTTTGTAAATATTTATTGATTTCATTCAGATTGTCAGATTTATTGGCATGTAATTGGGCAAAATATTTCCTAATGATTACTCTAATTTCTTCTTTATTGGTGGTGACTTCATTTAAAAAAATTTTTTTGATACTGCTTATTTGGTTTTCTTCTTTCTTTTTAAAAATCAAATTAGCTAATGACTTATCTATCTTATTTAAAAAAAACAAGCTCCTAGATTTATTTATTAGTTAATTTTTTTACGTTAAATTCTATTAATCTCACCTTTGATTTTCAGAATTTCCAAATTGTTGCTCAATTGGGGATTTTTAATTTGTACTTTTCTAGTTCTTTTTAGTTGCATGATGAATTAACTTATTTGTTCTTTATCTATTTTATTGATGTAGAGAAATACATTTTCCCCTAAGTTCTGCTTTGGCTACAATCCATAAATTTTGGAATTTTATCTCAATATTGTCATTCTCTTTAGTGAAGTCACTGATTGTTTCTATGATTTCTTCTTTGACCCACTTATTCTTTAGGATTAGATTACTTAGTTTCCAATTAATTTTTAATCTTTACCTGCCATTTCTTGAAGGTAATTTTTATTGCATTATTAATTGAAAAGAATACATTTAATATTTTTGCCTTTCTACATTTGATTCTGAGGTTTTTATGTACTAACACATGGTCAATTTTTGTGTAGGTGCCATTGTAATGCTTAGAAAAAGGTATATTATTTTCTTTTCCCATTCAGTTTTCTCCAAAGGGCTGTCATATCTAATTTTTCTAATATTCTATTTTTATCCTTAGTTTCTTTTTTATTTATTTTTTGGTTGGATTTTCTGAATTCTGAGAGGGGACATTTGAGGTCCCCCACTAGTATAGTTTTGTTCTCTATTTCTTCCTGTAACTTACATAACTTCTTTAAGAATTTGAATGTTTTGGGGGCAGCTAGGTGGCACAGTGAGTAAAGCACTGGCCCAAGTCAGGAGGACCTGAGTTCGGTTCCAGCCTCAGACACTTAACACTCCCCCACGCCCCACACAAACTAGCTGTGTAACCTTGGGCAAGTTACTTAATGCCAATTGCTCTCTAAAAAGCAAAAAAAAAAAATGAATGTTTTGCCACTTGGAGCTTATATGTTTAGTATTGCTATTACTTCATTGTCTATGGTACCTTTTAACAGGATGTAGTTTCCGTACTTTTCTCTTTTATTTAGGTCTATTTTTGCTTTATCTTTGTTTGAGATCAGGATTACTATCCCTGATTTTTTAAAATTTCAGCTGAAGCCTAATAGATTCTTCTCCAGCCCCTTTCTTTTATTCTGCATGTCTCTTTGCTTCAAATGTGTTTCTTATGAACAACATATTGGAAGATTCTGGTTTTTTATCTGCTCTGCTCTCTGTTTGCATTTTATGGAAGAGTTCATTCCATTCACATGTACAGTTACGATTACTAACTGTATTCCTCTCCATCCTATGTTTTCCTCCTGTTTATCCTCTCTCTTCTTTTACCCTTTTCCTCCTCGTAACTATTTTGCTTCTGTCTCCTACCTCCCTTGATCTACTCTCCCTTAGTTTAGTCCCCCGCCTCCCAACTTTTACTTAATCTCCTCCCCTCTTACATTCTTGTTGGGTAACATTTATTTCTATGTTCAACTGATTGTGTATATTATTCCCTCATTGAGTCAATACTAATGAGAGGAAGGTTGAAGCAATGTCTATCCCCTCCCCTCCCATTGTAATAGGTCTTCTGTGCCCCTTCATGTGAAATGATTCACCCCATTCTCCCTCTGCTTTCCTTCAGCACCTATTTTACTCCTCTTTCTCATCCCTTCATTATTTTATGTCATTCCCTCAAACTCACCTTATACCTGTGTGAATTGTCTATGTATATTCCATCTAGTTTACAATTAGTGATAAAATTTTTAAAGATTATAAGTATCCCATGGAGGGAAGTAAACAGCTTAGCTTTGTTGAATCCCTTTTTCTTTCTTTTCCCTTTTTACCTGTTTGTGCTTCTTTATATTGGAGGTGAATTTTTTTGTTTAGTTATAGTATTCTCCTTATGAAAGCTTAAAATCTTTCTGTTTTATTAAATTAATATTTTCCTCTTAGAGTATTATGCTTAATTTCTCCAGGTAGGTGTTTCTTGGTTGGAGTCCTAGATCCTTTGCCTTTTGGAATATCATGTCTTATGACTTCTGATATTTTTAATGCTGCAGCTGCTAAATCCTATGTAATCTTGACTGTAGTTCCCTAATACTTGAGTTGTTTCTCTCTGGCCACTTGCAGTACTTTTTCCTTGACCTTATGGTTTTGAAATTTGACTATAATGTTCCTTGGAGTTTTTATTTTGGGATCTCTTTCCTGAAGTGATTGGTGGATTCTTTCAATGTCTATTCTGCCATCTGGTTTCAGGATATCAGGTCAGTTTTCCTTGATAATATCTTGAAAGATGCTGTCCAGGTCCTCCTTTTGATTATGGTTTTCAGGTCATCTAGGTATTCTAATATTGTCTCTCCTGGATCTATTTTCCAGGTCAGTTGTTTTTCTCATGATTTATTTTACACTTTATTCTGGCTTTTTTTTCATTCTTTTGAATTTGTGTCATTGATTCTTGATGTCTCATAGGATGACTAGCTTCTACTTTTCCAATTCTAACTTTTAAGGAGTTGGCTTCCCCATTTAGCTTTTGCACTTCTTTTCCATTTGGCTAATTCTACTTTTTACACAGTTGTTTTCTTTTCCTTTGGCGTTGACCCTTTTTCCATAATTCTCTTGCATCACTCTCATTTTTTTCCCTTCCCCCCTGTTTCTTTTACCTCTCATAATTTTTAAGCTCATTTTTAATCCCATCCATTAATTATTTTTTTGTTTTGCATTTTTGAGGGCAATTGGGGTTGTGACTTGCCCAAAGTCACAAGACCAGTAAGTGTGTCAAGTGTCTAAGGCCAGATTTGAACTCAGGTCCTCCTGACTCCAGGGCTGGTGCTCTATTCACTGCACCACCTAGCCACCCCCTTCCATTACTACTTTATGAACTTGAGATTACTCCCCATTTTTCTTTGTGTTTTGCCCATAGGCATTTTGACATTGTTATCTTCTGAGATTGTGTCTTGTTCTTTCCTGTCACCGTAATAGCCTCTCATGGTCAAATTCTTTTCTTGTTGTTTGCTCATTTTGTTTGGTCCTTTTCCTTTTAAATTTGAGCTCTGCTCCCAGGGTGGAAGGAGAATTGTCTCAGACTTCTTGTGCCAGGAGCTGTAGGTCATGACTGTTTACCTGGTACTGAAGTCATGTTGTCCTGAGACCCTACTCTCTGATGCTGCTTTGAGTGGTTGGCCTGGGGGCTAGCTGGTGCCCTGAAGTCCATAGGGGTCTGGCAGCTTATCTGATGCTGAGCCAGGTTCCTAGTGCTGGTGTCTGGTGTGTGCTGAGGCTGCATCTGCCTGTTTTCACAGGACTATGCTGAAGGACGTGGCTATGACCCTGGGATAGCAGTTGCCTATTTGCTTAGGCACCTGCAAGGTTGGTGTCTACCTGTTTATCCAGGGCTACACTGAAACACTTAGTGGTTCTTAGAGCTGTAGTCTTCCAGTTCACTTGGCTGTGCTGAGGCATGTGATCTTTGTGTTTACATTTGTCTGTTCCACCACAATGGAGCTCAGGATCTACCACTGGATTGCTGAGATGCGGCTTACTACTGATTTTCTTGGATGCTTCCTGTTCTGGATTGTGCTCTCTTTTTGCCTGAGTGAGACAGATCTTTCCTGCTAATCTTCCAAGTTTCTTGGGCTCAAAGATTGTTCCAGCCTGTCTTTTTGCTGGTTCTGCTATTCCAAGATTTTTGGGGGGCACTATTTTATGTTTGTTTGAAGGTGAAAGTGGGAGAGTTATGATGATTTACTACTTCTTACACAATCTTGGCTCTCAGAAGTCTCCCTCTCATATATTTTTGAGAAGGTGCCAAGCCCAGACATATCAACACAGGCCTGGGAGTTGGAGAGATTTGGGTTGTTTCCTGGCTTGTCAGTTATTGAGGGATACTATAGTTGTGTGGAACTAGTTCTCTACTGATTATTTATGCCACTTGACACCAATATAATATAGGAAACTCATCAATGAGCACAAAGACCATAAAGTTAGAGACACAGGCTGCTGGATGCCTTTTCAGGGGGTGATAGCTCTTCTTTCTTTTTAAATTTCAAGATGTGGGTAAAGAAAAAGGTATGCTTTTGAAATGCTGTCTGACCTAATGGTAGCTCTGAGGAATATCTTTTTAAGGGAAATCTTTTGTTTTTTTTTTTAAATCTATATGAATTAACTTATAGAATTCTACCTCTAAAATGAACGTTGTGATCCCTTCATCAAACCCTCTGTCTCTAAGATTGATCATGTCTAACCTATCCAGCACATGATGATTATTTGTCCTATTTATCCAGGAATGGGAACCTTTTGATCTTTCTCAATAGCTTTCTTTAGTGTTGGATCATTTTTTATTATTAGGAAACTATGTCTAAGCCAGATTGATTTTCACTAGTTTTGTCCTCTGTCAAGGGGATAGCTAGTTGTATTCTAAAAATAATAAATATTCATTTGTTTTTGCTCACTCTGTATTTCCCCATGAGTATGCTTGCAGAATTGAAGAAAATGCAGTGGATTATGTACAGGTATACTTCACTGCATGAACAAATGTGTTTCTGACATGGTATGGGCTGAGTTAATTTTGATATATCAAGCTATATTTGAAAAGTATTAGGTGAGCTCAATATTAAAGAATCCTAGATCAGTGGTTCTCAAGCAATTTTTACTCATGGTACCATTCTTTTTCCCCCATAAGGAATTATGGCACAAGTTGGCAGCAAAGAAGTGTTTCTAGGCAATTGGGCCTCTAGACCCCTTACCTAGGCCTTAGTATTGCTTCTCCTCTTCTTTACTTTTTTTCCTTTCCTTGTCTTCTCCTTTCACTGCTTCCCCAGAACTCTCAGCAGAGGAAGAGGCATAAAGCCCCTCACTTCATACCTTCTCTAGAGAGCTGCTACTATGAACTTCCCAATGCAAAGCTGGAAGAGCAGGCAGCAAAGTGCAGCTCAGGTGAGAGATGGAGAATGTACAAATATCTTTGAGAATGAGAAGGAATTTTGTTGTATAGCTAGTAAATTTCTGCAAAAGAGCCTTTGAAAGATACTGAAATGGAATGGAATAAAACATAGAATAAAAGTGAAGCATAATTTTTGTGATATGAATTAGTATATTCAAAATACCACTGCCCTCCCAACTCACAGTACATGGTTTTACCTGTTTAATTTCCCTTTCCACTCATTTTAATTTTTGAAAAGAATGAAATTTAGAGATTGAAGAGAAAGATGATAGATGAAAGTCATGGAGCTATTGTGTGGTGTAATGGAAATGCAAATTTAAAGATCTTCCCTGCCCCTAGGCCCTTTGATTGGCTTAAGAAACTCTGAGAACATTCCTTGATTTGAAAATATACTCTGCCTCCTAATAGGCTGAATGTGGTCACATGGAGCCTGTGGTAGGAGGCTTGGTTTTCAGGAATGAATGCCCACACCTTGATGCTGTGTGATTGGGCAGTGGGTCAAGAGGGGGGTTACATTCTCTGACCCAGGAGAAGGCTATATAATCCCTGATGTGAGGCTTTGCTTTGGGGCTCACTTTAAGAAGTGTTCTGTGATTTGATCAGATGAGACTCTGGGAAGCTGTTGTTGAGGGCCCCCAGGCTTTGAAAACCCAGATGTTGATTTGGTATGGATGTAATGGTTGGACAGTTTGGAAACCTGTCTATTTGATCCGTTTCTCTGTCATGATAATTCTGTCTGTATACTCTGAAGTTCGGGGTGCTGATCTTTACCCCTTGAACTAGGTAAATGATACATATTTGACTGATTAAAGTAAGCTTGTTAACCCATTTTGAGTTGCTTTCCTTTAACAAAGCAGATCTAAGAACCTGTGTTGGCAGCCACCCTGGGGACGCTGGGGTGCTTGCTGATACATGTGGTCATAGAAAAGATGGAAGGGAATTAGTTTGAAAGGATACATAGAGGGGTTACTTTGACCTGAAAGGGAGCTGTATTATCATCACCTCTTTTTCCTAGTCTCAGAAATTAAAATCCTTCTTCTATTTACAAAAGTTATCTTCTGTACCTATATATTCCAGTTTTTCCTGTCTCCATGAACTTGACCTTAATCCACCCTTATTTTAATTAATGTAAAAATATAATATATGTATATTTGTATGTATGTATAGATGTAGGTATAGCTATATCTGTATCTATCTATCTATCTATCTATCTATCTATCTATCTATCTATCTAT
>NW_027186296.1:71299777-71533976 GCF_028583685.1 Petaurus breviceps papuanus | reverse complement strand
TATCTATCTATCTATCTATCTATCTATCTATCTATCTATCTATCTATCTATCTATCTGCATGGTATAGTAGAAAGTGTCCTGGATTTGAAGTTCAAGGACCTGGGTTCAAATTCCAGGTCTGCCACCTTTTAGCAGGTGACCATGGAAAAGTCATATTTCTCTCTCAAGAACTTAGAGTTTTCATCTGTAAAATAAGTGTGTGTGTGTGTGTGTGTGTGTGTATAACTTATAACATCACTTCTAGTTTTATTATCCAAAGATATAAGTAAATAAAACTTCTACAAAGTAATTTTGAGGGTCATTAGCAACTGGAATGGGGCTCTGGAAAGAGCTTGTATAAGAGGTAGAGCTTTATCTGAGCTATGAAGAAAACTAGGGATTCTAAATGGCAGAGGTGAAGATTCAATTCATTCCAGTCATAGTGGTCAGCTAGTGGAAAGATTCATTTTCATACATCTTTAATTACTCTTTTCTAGCTTTCATCCCAGCCAACAAATATTTTTAAGACTTAAGTGTCTTTTTTTTAAAGCTGCTTGATACTTCTATTCTCTCAAGTTGTTTTCTAGTTTTTCTCCTTTTTATTGCCAAATATAGAAAGTCATCTCTGCTTACTGTCTCCCCTACTTTCTGACTTCTATCATTCACAGTTTGGTTTTTCCTCCCTGCCCATTTCCATTTCAACTTCAACCCCCAACACCACAAATGAAGTCACGCAGCCACATTTTGTCTTCTGTACTCATGCTACTTGACCTCTCTGTAGTATTTAATGCTTTCAAGATAATTTTTATATTAATAAAAAGAACAATCAAAAGATTTATTTAAAATTTCACCATTTGGATGGATCAGTGGAATACATTAGGTACATAATACATTGTAATAAATGACCATACTTATTTAGTGTTTAATAAACCCAAGATCCAAGCTTTTGGGACAAACTCATTATTTGATTTAAAAAAAAAACTATTGGTAAATCTGGGAAACAATATGGTAGCAATTAGTTATAGACCAACAACTTACACTATATACCAAGATAAGGACCAAATGGGTACATGGTTTAGACATAAAGGGTGATACTATAAGAAAATTAAGAGAGCACAGAATAGTTTACCTGTAAGATGTATGGATAAAGGAAGAATTTAGAACCAAACAACATATTACAAAATGTAAAATTTTGATTACATAAGATCAAAAAGGTTTTGCATAAATAAAATCAATGCAACCAAGATTAGAAGGAAAGCAAACAAATCAAGGAAAAATTTTATAGCAAATATCTTTCATAAAGGTCTCATTTCTCAGTTATGTAGAGAGTTAAGTCAAATTTATAAGAACACTAGTCATTCCACAATTGATAGTCAAAGGATATAAAAAGGCAGTTTTCAGGTGAAAAAATCAAAACTATCTGTAGTTATATAAAAATGCTCCAAAACATTATTGGTTAGATAAATGCAAATTAAAACAATTCTGAAGTACAAGCTCACACCTATCAGATTGGCTAATATGACAGAAAAAAAAATGATAAATTTTGGAAGGAATGGGGGAAAACTAAAACACTAATGCACTGTTGGTGGAATTGTGAAATGATCCAACCATTCTGGGGAAGAGAAAAATTTGGAACTTCCTCTCTTTCTCTCTCATTCAAATATTCTTTCACAAAATGACTAATATGGAAATATATTTTACTTGATTGCACATGTATAACATATCATATTGCTTACCTTCTCAACAAAGTGAGTGGGGAAGGAGGGATAAAATTTGGAAATTAAAACTTAACCACCAATGTTAAAAAAAATTTTGGCGACAGTTATGTGGCACAGTGGAGAAAGTACTTGGCCCTAAGAGACAGGAGGACCTGAGTCAAAATCTGGACTCAGAAACTTCCTAGCTGTATTGCCCTAGACCAGTCACTTCACCCTGATTGCTTCCCCTCCAAAAATGGGAAAAAAGTTTTTACATGTAGTCGGGAAATGTTTTTTTTTCAACTTCTTTTGCAATATGCTTCATATACATTAATTACTTAATATACATCTTATCTAGGTACCTGTTAATTACTTGACTTTCATGAAAGAGTATTAATAGTGTGGTGTAGTGGATAAAGTAATGTACCTGAAAATCAGGAAGATATTCATTCAAATTCTAGATCTGCCACTTGTTAGTTGTATGACTATGAACAAATCACTTAATATCTCTGAGTATTAGTTTCTTCATTTGTAAAATGAGAAAGCTGGACTGGATGGCCTCAAAAGTTTCTTTAGATTTAAATCTATCATCCTATGAGCTATCATGCCTCCCTTTGGTCTCCCTGACCATTTAGTCTCTGATTCCATTGTTGCTCCTCATCCTCCATCCATCCTTTAAAAGTATGTTTCCTAGAATGTTTCATCTTTGAGCCTCTTTTCTCTTCAATTTCTCATTTAGTTTTCTCATTTATTCTCATAATTTCAGTGGTCACATTCATGTAGATGATTGCCAAATCTACATATCAATCCCCCACCTTTCCCCACCTCCAAGAGTTCTAATTTCATTATCCAACTGTCTGTTGGATGTCTTGGCTGAGATGACTTCTATCCCCCAAACCCCTGAACATGTCTAAAACTGCATTCATTATTCCTTGTATTCCCCTTTAAATTTTTTCCTCTTGCTAACTTTTCTATTGTTTATGATGACTGCTCTATTTGAATGAATAAATGAATGAATTAAAAAATGTTATCTAGTGGTTACTATGTGCTAGGAACTGTGCTAAGCTGTGAGGATACAAATACAAGCAAGACAGTCCATACACTTACAGAGCTTGTGTCCTGTTAGGGGAGGAGAACTTACATATGGAAACAGTAGTCATGGAGGGTGTTTTGGTTTTCAAAATCAGAGTGACAATAAGGGGAGTCAGAAGACAATTAATTGACATGTATTTCCAAGTATGTATTGTATTGTATTGATTTAATTGGTATTCCCAATGCTAGAGATGGAAAGGTATGGGGGAAAGAGGACAATATATATATGGAAGAATAATAGAATGTTGGGTCTGAAACCTCAGATATGATGAATTATCTGCAGTCAGAAGTTTATGTCCCCAGAACATGAGTTGGACTGACAGAGGAGAGACTTAAGGTGGAAACAGCAGCATATTAAGATTGGTATGATTGATTTGGGGGCTGCTATATTCATCTAACTCTCACTAGTCAATCTTCCCAGTCATGCAAGCTTATAACCTTGAAGTAATCTCTGATTCTTTATTCTGTCTCACTCCAAATATACAACCAGTGGTCAAATCTTGTCAATTCTGCCTTTGTAATAATTTTTATATGTGCATCCTCCTCACACCTTCAGTTGCAGTGACCCTTGTTTAGACTCACATCTCTTCTCGTCTAAGTAATTCTAGCTTCCTAACTTGTCTTCTTGCTTTCAATCAATTGTCTCTTCAACCCATCCTCTCCTTGGCAATGTTCTCACTCATCCTTTTATTGGAGTTGGTTCTGTATATATCTTCAACATACACATTGGATTTTAAGATTCATGCGTACATGTTCTATGTCATAATCATATTCATGTTTCTTGTACTTAGGACAGTCCCAAGCACTAGTAGACTCTCAATATGCATTAATTGCATGGATTATTTTTTTGTTGAATTATACAATGCTATGCATAAGAGAAAGTGTAATTAATTTTTGCAATGAAAATTGTGTTTCATGGGGGCAGCTTTTATAGCAGAAAATAATAAAGGTATTTCTGAACACAGAATTTAGATGTTTATTTTTAAATCGAATTCCTAAGCCTCTTCCCTAAAAGTAGAAATTCAGGGATCCAGCTGTTACTGTGATAAAAGGCACAAGTAGAATTTACAAACTAGACTTCTGAGAGAGTTTGAGTCTATTAACATGTTGTTTCACTGACAATTTAACCAGTTTATATCTGGAACTCCCAATTAAGCAGGATCATACAGCAAACTTAGTCTCTTTTTAATCAGTGGTTTAACCATGTGTGTATGTGTGTGTGTGTGATACTATTAGGGAAGGAGCTTGATCATCAGTATATTGGTTTGGCCATGAATAAATAAACAAATATTTATTAATCATTTGCTACATGCCACACACTGTGCTAAGTGCTGGGATACAAATATAAAAAGGTATACATTACCTTTGCCACAGTACAATGGTTACTGAACTGGTAGACCACAAATGTGATATCCTAGGAAGCAAGATGCAATAGATTCAAATCAGGCCATTGCCATAGACTGGCAATGTTATGTTGTCTAAGTTTCTTTTTTTTGCCAAGGAAATCAAATTTATAATTTTTAAAAAGGTCAAATAATATTTTTATTATAAAGGTATAATAATAGGATTCTGGAAAAGTTACTTCTCAGAAAATGCATCTATAGAGAAAAAAATTCACTTCAGAAGTTATGAAGAACTTGATCCATCCAGCCCAGATAATGGGGGTAGGGGGAACTACTGATGGTAGAGACCAAATGGAGCAGTCAGTGAGGAGAGGAGATAAAAAGGAATAGAGCAAATTCTCCTTCCTTTTAATTGAAGAGTAAAATTAGTATTTGGAATTTATCGTAACAATTTTTTGTTGGTTTAACTCTTATCTTTCCCCCTGTGGTACAGAGTAGTAAAACTCCTAAGAAATCCAAGAGAGAGAGATGTAGAAGAGGAATTTTAAGTTTGTGTACCTTTTGGGAATCAATGTGTAGATGAGAGGAATCCCAAGGGAAGAAAAGGAGAGCTTGGTAACCTTTGGAGTTTCATGTAGAAGACAGCAGGGAACAGAAAGCTAGTCTGGGATCCAGAGAAATGTCCAGGGGCTTGACACACAGGAAGGCAGAGTTGTCAGTTGGTAGGAAAAATCTCATCAGTAGTTGACCATGAAAGATTAGAGTTGGGGGAAAGATTAAGGTTGGCTATTTAGATTTAAGAATCACCTAAGTAGAGGCAGTGCCTAAAGTCATAGGAGCTAACAAACTTGCCAAGTGTGTGTAGAAAAAAGGGAATAGGGAGTGTATCAGAATCCTGGGGAGTACCTATGCAGAAAGGGCAGGAGATGATTGAAGATCCAGTGAAATGGCAGGAAACAAAACAGGAGAGATAAGTGAAAGCTGTATCATAGAAATCAAGGAAGGACAGTGTCCTGAATTTTGTAGGAAAAGAATGACATTAGATTTTTAACAATTAGTAGGATAATTCCCAATTTGGGATCTGGGACAAGGTGGAAAGGAAATGGAAAAGAAAAAAAATCTAGATATTATTGGGCAAAATTAAATAGAATTTTTAAAACTCAGGCACTATTTTTAAATTGAAAATAAATCAGACTGAAACCACCAAAATTGGTCAAGAAAGAAAAAGAATATCTACTTTTTCTAGAAATCCTAAAAGGAAGGAGGAAAAGAACTTGACAAATCACCACAGTAATCACTTAAAGGAACAGGTACCACAAAGAAATCAATGTTAAAACGGCTCACAAAACATATAGGAGGATATACCTCAATAAAGGCTCTGTCAAGTCAATGGTGGAGAATTTTTAAACTAGGGGATAAAAGAAGGGTTTAAATAGCATATAGAAGAAAAAAAGAATGATATCCCATACCAAAATAACAAAATACAATTTCAGATTTTGTAGTAATCACTATAGACTGTGTGTGTGAGTGAGAAAGAGAGAGAGAGAGAGAGAGAGAGAGAGAGAGAGAGAGAGAGAGAGAGGGGGGGAGGTTTAAGAAGAATGGCAAAGTACGTCCTCCATACCACAAAAAATGTAGAAATGGTGGTCCATTGGTTCCTAGCAAAAAGAATTCTCACTGAAAGAGAATACAGGCATATATCTTATTTTAAATGAAGTCATAAAAACATAATTTGCTCAGTCTTTTTTGTATTGGAGTAATACAAAGCTACAATTTGGAGTGTGGTAGGGAGAGAAGGAGAGAGACATGACAAATCTAACATAAGAAAGCAAAATGGGAAGAAACAAACTAAAAAAAAAAAAAAAGGCGCGGTAAAGGAGAAAGAGGAAGTTTGCTCCACTGTTTAAGTTGTCTTCAATTCCTCTCCAAATGGGATTGAGGAATAAAATTTTTAAGTACTAAGAAAAGAAGGGAGGCACTTAATGAGCAAATGTAAGCACTATGTGCAACCTGATGAAAATAGTGAGATATTTTCATTTGAGAAGGGAAAGTTACGTCCCATTTAATTGCAAAAAGTCAATGACAGGATTTTACACAGCTGCAAAACTTCCCCCTCAGTACTGGTTTCTGCCAAGCCCCCTGGATAGAAAGGCAGTTCTCTTCCTTCTGTGAGGTAATTAGGAAGTGAGAGTGCTAACCACTACTGGCAATCAAATCTTTTTTTTTTTTTTTTTAACTAGAGAAATGAAAGCTCACTATAATTCTCCACTTGGACTCTGTATTGGATCTCTTCCGTGACAATGAAGAGCAGCGAATACGGTTGATGAGCGTGCTCCTCCCCATTTTATGCCTTACTTGATATTAACAATCAGGTCATTGAACACAATTCTAATGTCATGGCTCTACTATGATAAGTGTGTAATAAAGGAAGACAGATTTCAACATCTGGCCTAATGACAATAGCTGATTCTTTAAATGTTCTCATTTGATTGTCCCAATAACTCTGTGGGGTAAGGGCAGCAGATAACATTATGCCAACTGGAAAGATAAGGAGATTAAGACTCAGAGAAATAGATTTACTTGCTGATCATTCCCCAGCTAGCAGATTGGAGGCCACATCTCTTCTGTCAATATATAGACACGAGAGGTAGAATACTGAGTTTGAGGAATAGCTAGTAGTTTAGTTTTGCTAGAATTTAGAGTGCACTAGGAGGGGAAAGGGTTAAACTAAAATAATGCTAGAAACATATATTAGAGTAAAATATATTGTAAAGGGCTTTGAATTGCTGGCTAAAGAGTTTACATTTTTTTTATTTTATTTTTAAGCAATCGGGGTTAAGTAACTTGCTCAAGGTTACACAGCCAGTTATTTCTGGGTGTGGTGCTGAGTGTCTGAGCCCGGGATTCGATCTCCAGGTCGTTCCAACACTGGAGCAGGTGCTCTTACTCGCTGAGCCACCTGGCTGCCCCTAAGCAATTGGGGTTAAGTAACTTGCTCAAGGTTACACGACCAGGTGTTTCTGGGTGGGTGCTAAGTGTCTGAGCCCGGGATTCGATCTCCAGGTCTTCTCAACACTAGAGCCGGTGCTCTTACTTGCCGTGCTACCTGGCCGCCCCAAGAGTTTACATTTTATCCTAGAAATGATAGGGAGCCATTAAAATATTTTAAGAATTTAGGAAGGTTATTTCAGTTACTGTGTGGAGGGTAGATTGGAGAAAGGAGAAGCTAGAAGGGGAAAAAAAGATTGATCAAGAAGATATTACAACTAAAGTTTAATGTGAAGGCATTTGTGGAACCTATATTTGATTGCATGTCATCATGGGGTGGGGGGGGTGAAGGGAGGAACAGAGGGAGGGAGAGAAAATTTGGAACTCGAGGGATTGTGGAACTGAATGTTGTAAACTAAGAATAAGTAAATACATTTTTTAAAAAAGAAGATATTACAGCAAGTTAGGTGAGAAACCTGAATAGGGAGGTATCTATGTGGCACAGTGAATGTAGTACTGGGCCTAGCCAAGGAATACCTAAGTTCGAATCTAGCCCTAGACACCTGCTAGGGTAATCATTTGATTTCTGAAGATAAAATGAGATATTTGTAAAGTGTTTGCACAGTGTCTGAATAAATGCTTGTTTCTTTCTACTCCATGTACATAGAGAGAATGGAGTCCTTGTGAGAGATATTGTTGAAATGGAACCTTCAGGAGAGAGAAGATGATTATATGTGCATGGAGGGTGGTAAAAATAAAGGAAGAATCACCTCTATTGCCAAGGATTTTATCCTGGGTCATGAGGTGGATAGTGGTAGACTCAATGGAAAGAGCAGATTTTTGAGTAAGGAACATGTTTAGGAAATAACACAATGTGTTCCATTTTGTACATATCGAGTTTGAAATAATGAAATATTCAGGGGGTAAGTTGTACCAGGAAGACATTGGTATGGGACTAAAGTTTGGAAGCAAGAGAATTTTCTATATAACTCTGAGATGTCATCTGCCCCCATTATAATGGAACTCATAGGAACAGATAAAATCACAAGGGAGGCAGTGTCAGGAGAGAAAAGAAGACAAACCAGGGAAGAATCTTGATTTGTGTTTTGGGGGAGGGAGATAGATGATAATCTAGTGAGGAGACTGGCAATAGGTAAAAATAAGGACCAAAGTATTTTCTTCCCCAACACCTTTGTTTCCTCTTTCATATCCTTTAAAATGAATCTGAAAATATGCTAATGTTGTGTAACCTCCACTATGAACCATTTTTTGCACATACTTTGTCAAATTCAGCTGCCCTGCTCATTCTCAATGGATTTTCCAATTCATCATGAAACACAACTGAGACTGTGGTGTTAGAATCCAAATATGATGGTTCTAATTTCATTGATGGTGAAAAAGATTTGATAAATGAGATCATATTACAGATTGCTGCCCTTAACTGCCATATCTCTTCCCCTAACAAGATCAAATGTTTGCTGGCTGAAGTGGTTTCAGGGCTAACACAGGTATTAATATCCCTATGTTGCAGGGTCAGAGATGTTAAGTGACTTGCTCATGATTACCCGGCTAGTAAATGTCAGAGTTAGGACTTGAACTTGACTCTGGATCCATCTTTTTTCCTTTATGCAAACCACACTGTGTCCTAGAACATTGGAATCATTACATTGGTAGTGGAGAATACAGAAATTTTGAGAAGCATGAACTCTAAAGTGAAGTAGCAGACGGAGAATTCTCCTATTTACAAAGAAATTTCTATCAGGCATCTACTTTCATAATACGCTTTTGCATTTGTAGAGTGCTTTTCAGTTTTCAAGGTCATTTCATACCCATTTGATCTTCACAATAATCCTGTAAGTTAGGCAGACACTATGTTGGGATGGAAAAGAAAGCAAAGCTTACAACTGAGTACTACATAAAAGTATAAATGTTAGTGTCATCATCATCATCACCCTCATCAGCATCATTACCAGCAACACCATCGTCATCTTATCATTTTTATTGTTATCCTGTGGCACAGAGTCTAGATTTCCTCACCCTTGACAAGTGTCAGTTTACATAAAAGCACATCTACATGAACATTTCATGTAAGCAAACTGTAGCTTTCCGCCTCCCCAACTACAGTCCTTCAATCCTTAGGGGGCTCCATTGTCTGAGTCAAAAGAATTTTCTTATCTTCAAAAACTAGGAAAGACAAAGGACCAGGCATATTTCTCCTTTTTGGTGGGATGAGTCTGGGAGCATAACCCACTTCTTTAAAAAGTTGGGCATTGTCTTATCATCCCAAGTCAACAATAAAACAATAAAGCAGGAATCCAAAAATTCAGGGTCTATGAAAGCCAGGCTCACTATGAAGGAGAGCTAAGGCAGAGACAGTCTCCATATTTGGCAGCTACCCTTAGTTTTAAAAGAAGCATTCTATTCCTTTCTCTGCAGTCTTATTTTAGAATACATCAACAGACAAAGCAAGGCCTTTGGCTGATATATAAAATCCAGGTCAGCATATTGGGAGCACAGAGACTGAAACCCATGCATGAAGACTTTCCTTGGGAAATGCAAAATTGTGCCCAGTGCCACCTACAATTAGAGGCAATCACCCTGTACTTGTTTTCCAGAACTCTTTAATCATGGGCAGTTCGATAATTAGCTGTCTACAGCTGGGAGAAGGGTGAGATCAACTACTTGCTGAAGGCAGCCAAAGTTTTAATAAGTTTCAGACATTAAAAAGGGTGTGCTTATTCTACATGCCATTGCTTATAATTAGTAGCTATTTCTGTATGTGTTACATATGCCCAATCCCTGCATTAATAATCTGAAGAATTACCCACTCACTCTGTCGATTAACTTACAGAGCATCTATTATTTACAGCAATATTTGTTTTTTGACCTATCTGCTTGACATGATCCATTTCCATCCATTAAGGCATTATCTACTTTAGTGAAACATGCATCATAAATGAAATATTGATTTTGAAAAATGCTTGACTTTTTCATAAATAATTCCTATAAAGTAAAATATGCATTCTAAGCTGAAAAAAAGTGAAAATAGTGCTATTTAAATAAGCTCTGTGCTACTCAGATTGTTAGAAAAAAAGATCAAAATAATGTATTGTCTCAGTATTTCTTTGGGGGATGGAATTCATTTCTTAGATTGTAAAATGATGAGCTCTTGAAACTCCTCCTCGCTTCACTACACACATTTAGGCAGTTTCAGGTATTTTATTAAGTCAACTTAAATATGGAAGAAAGAATTAAATGGAGATTATAAATTTGGTTTGCAAATGAGCTTTCTGATTCTGAGGTTGGGATGTTAACTGGGAGTTCAGACAGGCAGCACAGGGTTACAGCTATTCTTTCAATCTGAAGGCATATCAAGGATAAGGTGCTCTGCATAAATACTACAGTATTGATTCTTTGTTTTTAAATTCTTGCTTTTAGCAGGATTTTTTCCCCTGTCTAATAATATAAGTGGATTTGCTACAATTGCTTATTACCTTGCAATGGTTACTTATTTTGATAAGAAACTGCTTGTTGTAGTGAAAATAACAAAGCAATAGAAGTAGGAATATGATTTCTCCTTCTAGCTACATTACTTAGTCACTATCACTTCACTTCTCTTGGCCTTGGCTTCCTCATCTGCAAAGTGGGAAGAATTTTCATCTGGGTAATAGTACGAGAGAATGGAAAAGGCACTGGAGTGAATGGGCATAGGGAGATGTGTCCAATCTCTGCTTGGCATGACAAAGGGAAAACCCCAAGGATCATATCATCAAGAACCAGAAGGGACCTTGAAAGTTGTCTCAACTAGCTCCCTTATTTTACAGATGAAGAAACTGAGGCCTAGAGAGATTAAGTAACTTGACCAAGACTATAAAAGTGGCAAATGGTAGAGCAGGAATTTAAACCAAAATACTTTAACATTAAAGTTAACGACACTGGTTGTGTTCTGAGTCAGTTTTTCCTGTGACACAAATTCTTTGCCTGTAATATAGGACATTTGAACTAGATAATTGATAGAATTCCTTCTGTGATTATAAAGTTCTCATAGATGGCATGGGGACAGTTGGATGATTAAATCCTTGTCCATTGAACAGGTCTTTTGGTCGAGGTTTTTGCTGCCTCCCCTCTCTTATCACACAGCAGGGATTGTGGTTCAGGCTCATGGAAGAAAATAAATTCAAAGTTTTTGTCTAATATATAGGACTTTCTTCATAGAAATATCATTTCTTATATTGATTGACTTTAGTGCTGAGGTATTTTATCTTTGAGAAGAAATTAGAGCATAATCATGTTGAAAGAGTGGAATGTCCCTTCCCAGCTTCTGATCTCTATGAGAATCTCCTGAGATTCTAGGATAAAAGTTTTAAACTATAGCTGGATCCTTTCACGATTTGAGGTGGCTGAGTTTGGGAAAATAAGAATTTCTAATTCTGAGATCTTAGAAAAGCTTTGTTCATCAAAAGACACCAATAGAACCTCTGGACATAAATGTAGACAATAACATTTTGCCGAGCTAAATACAGATTGATATAAACCTAAAGGGAGAAGGTATTTTTTCCCCTTTAAAAAACTTTTCAGTGCTTCAGTGACTCTGTGATCTCATCAAGAACAAATGAAAAAAAAAACATTTGCAAGGAGCTTTGCAAACCTTAGAATGCTATTCAAACACTAGCTATTTTATGCTACCTCATCAATCAGAGTATTCTCTCCTTTGCAGTGGGTTGTAACACATCCATGACTGGTCAAACCTGGGTGACTGTTGTGCCTATTCCTCCATAGTTTCCCAAGAGACCATCCACCCAACCTACTGGAAGCCTGCCTGCTCTGCATCTTGGTACATTTCGAAGGCATCAGTGGAATGCCCAGCCTGTTGGCAGTTATCATGTTGTTGTTTGTCCTTCATTTCCAAAGACCAACGACATCACAGTGTGGATAAGAATTGAACTTAAGTGAGGTAAAACCACACAGTGTTGTCTGCCTCACTCTCTCTTCCATTCAAGAGAAGTCCAGTAGCCAGACAGAAGTCAAAGTTACCGTAGTTACCCTACCTGCATGCTACATGACTGGCCCACCATCACAAAAACAAATGTCCACATTTGGACAACATGTATTTTGTTCTTGGTTCTTGACCTCTCCCTCATTCTGTCCCATTCTTCCATGTGGTCAAGCTGAGATAAATGTCTAAAATTCCAGGAGGATATAGCAATATTCATATAAAAGTGAAAGAAAATAGCTCCTTAGGGAGAATTTTAAAGTAAATGCTTGCGTGAATGAGTAAAATTTCTCTTTTATACACTTATTTGGCTCCTTGCTGCTATGTTCCCCTCTCTCAGGTAGGATATGGAAATTATATAAACACAGTTATAGTCATGTTGTTTTCCATTATAGTGCCACTGGGTTTAAGCCCAGCAGGAGAATAAGAGTGTCATGCCACCTCTCCTTCACCCTCTCACTTTACTCAAAACTAGGGAGAAATTATATAGATAATAGAAATTTAGAGCAAGAAGAATTCTTATAAATACCCTTCATTTTATGGTTAAGGAAATGGAGGTCCAGAAAGGGGTCTTATTATTACCAAAAAGGTAATATCCAGATAACAAGGAGGGATAGAACTGGGATTTAAACCCAGGTCTTATGACTCCATGTCCATCACTCTATTACACTAGACTAACTCTTTAGCTGCTTAAAGCTCCATTCTATTAAATTACAATAGTAACAGCATTTTACAAACATTATTTCAGTGTATCTTCATAGCAATCCTGCGATACAGGCACTATTACTATCCCCACTTTATAGACAGGGAAACTGAAGCAAGTCAAGGTCAAGTGACTTGACCAGAATTACACAGCTAGTTAAGTGTCTGAGACTGGATTTGAAATGAAGACATCCTTACTTCAAGGCTGATGCTCTATGCACTAAGCCATGAAGCTGCCTTTCCACTTAACATTTACTAAGTACATATTATGCTTACTGCTCTGGAGAGCAGGAGTTATTCACCTTGTTTATGTGTAGACCCCTCTGGCAGTAAAGACCTATGGACCCTTCCTCTGAATAATGTTTGTAAATTCATGAGATAAAATATATAGTATTTCAAAGGAAATCAATTATTTTGAAATAGTTATCAAAATATTAAGCACAAGTTCACCCTGCAAGAATCCCTGTAGTATAGATAGAATATTAAAAAAAATAGGTCCATAGTTCAGGTAGCTTACATTTTCCTCTGGGTAGAGAATGAGGATGGTGTAGCACCAACACAAGTGAGGAAAGAGTACATTTCAGACATAGGAGACTCTTTGTCCAAAGGTACAGAGGTGGGAGATAAGATTTTATATATGAGGAGAACTAAGTGACCTATTCCCTGGCTTAGAGAGTACATGATGGGGAGAAATGGGAAATGAGATCAAAGATGGCAGAAAGAACCAAATGTTAAGGGCTTTAATGAAAAGGGGCATACATTGCATTTTATTCTAGAAGCAAGAGGTCAGCACTTAAAATTTTTGAGAAGGGATGGGTGTGGTCAGATATCTGTTTTAGGAATCAATATTACCCTCACTCCTACAAAATACATAACAAGATAAGGCCTCTTGAAATTACTACTCTGAAGTTTATTTCCCTGACTACACCTCTCTGTAGCTTCATATCCATTCATATCATCTCCACTTATTTGGTAGCCTATTATTCTTTACTTTTCCACTATATCTTCTGGAACATTCTTTTCTATTTGTTTTTTTTTTTTGTCTTTTATATTCAATCTATGCCTTTCTTCTTGGAATTACTTGATCATATCTTGTATTTATTTATGTGTGTACATAATGTCTCTCTCCCTCATTCTCAAAAGAATGTAAGTTCTTTGAACCAAAGGACTGTTACATTTTGTTTTTATAGTCCCATAATCCAGCTGAGTGACTGGTATAGGAACTTGATAAATACGCTGAATTTAATTTAATTGAATTGTGAATATTTATTGAAAGCTACGTTGAAGACTAACTGGAGAGGGGGTAGAATAGAGACAGGATACAGATAATGAAGCTATTACTATAGTTCAGGAGGGAGGTAATGAGGTCCATAATAAAAATGATAGTAATATTAACAATAAAAACAACTCACATTTCTATAGCACTTACTACGTGTCAGGTCCTGTGTTAAGGACTTTACAATTATTATCTCATTTGATACTTAACACTGGGAGGTAGGTGCTATTATTATTTGCATTTTATAGATGAGGAAGACTTGCTCAGGGTCATATAGCTAGTAAGTGTCTTTGGCTGGACTTAGGTCTTCCTGACTTTAGGCTCAGCTTTCTTTGTTTAAAAGACCTTTGCTTTTGGCATAATATTCAAGAAATATTAAGAACTATCTCTCCTTTCAAGATATAGTTTTCTGATCAACCAAATTCATAGTTAATCTCTTCTTGTGTTTTGCAAATGACCCATAGATAGGTTGGAACTCTCTTTCCAGCATTCAGGTACTAGGATATTTATTACATGATTCTTCCATGCTATTTGGGCTTATTTGCCTTTCAGAAAAATTTATACACTATTTGTACCTCATAACTCAATTTTAGTTTTACCCAAAGGCATGTGATGACATATTGTTACTTCTTATAAAATGATGCAATGGACACTTTTCAGGTGGAAAATTGGAGAAACCTCTATGAACAGATACAGAGAAAAGTGAGCAAAAAAAGAATAATAATTGCCTTGATAACACGATTTCAAAGAATGCTTCTGAAAGACTTCAGAATTCTGATCCACTTGATAAATAATGAAGGCAAAAGAGGAAAGATGAAACATGATGATGATGAACTTGAAAGATGCATTTAATACACAGAGAGACATAAATTTTTAGATGTGACCAGATGGGAATTTTTTTAGCTCAACTATCAATATGAGGGCTTTGTTTTTTGTGGGATTTAAAATAAATTTTATGTGTGTGTGTGGGGGAGGGTAACAAAAGGAAAATATTATAAAAGAAAAAAAGCACAAATAAATGAAAAAGAACTAATTAGCAGTGTAAGATATGACATTTTGACAAAATGTGTACCCCAAACAATCTCACTCCACAGACTAACATTATTATGAATATTTTTATTTTCAAAATATCTTTGTAGATTATCTTATTTTATAATGTATTAAGGACTAGTTTATATATGGATAAAAGCATTCTTTTTTCATTAAAATATTTTAGAAGAAAAGATTAGAAATAATTAATTTCATTAAAATCTATTTTTTCCTCTTTATAATTATGTTCAGCTTTGTAGGACAAGGAAGTATTATCTACATTCATTTTCCTTTGCCTTTTAGTATATCCATTCTAACTTCTTATTTAACATTGTTGAAGAGGGGTCTTAGGAGATTCTGACTTGCGTTATTTGCTAAGTGAACTTTCTCTTTTAAGCCTCTGGCAAGACTTTTTGTTTAAACTTTAATTCTGGAATGTGGTAACTATATTTCTGGATGAGTTAAATCTGGGGTTGGTTTCTTTTGGCATCTTGTCGATTCTATCAATCTGCACTTTCCCCTCTAGTTGTAAGACTTCCAAGAATTTTTCATTTATGATTTCCTAAAATATGATGTGCTAGTTTTGCTTCTGTTTTCCTGAGTGAAAAATTATCCTAAAACTGTCTTTAAAAGCTTTTTCTTCCATTAGTTGCTTTGTTTGATAGAGAAGTTATGTTTTTCCAAGATAATGTTTCTTGTCTCATCTTTGATATTTTAAGATTTATCTCTTCCAGGCTCTTACAGGGTGTTCATAGATTAAATGTAATTGTTCTGGCTTAATTATCTTTCAAGTTTTTAAGGTTCTACCTTAACTCTTTATCTTTTTCTTTAATTTTTTTATTAATCTTTTCAATGACTCTTGAAATTCTTTTTTTATTCCAATTATTTTCCATCTTCAAAAATAGGTTGCACCTAGCTTTATCACTGACTTATCCCCTTATATTTTTCTTCATTGTATTAGGGGGGGTGGTGGTTCACTTTTTTTTGTTTGTTTGCTTTCTCATTTCTTCAGGATCACTTCTGGCTTTTTCTGGGTTTTCTCTTATACAAATGATTTATTTTCCCTTCTTCTTGTTTTATATTGATACATTTCTTCTTATTTGGAAAAGTTGAAGAAAACCAAGACTCTCACTCAGCTAACATTCTGGAAACAAGAATACCCTTATTTCTCTCAAATCAAGGAGTAAATCTTGGGAAATATTTTGGCAAGAAATAGAAAGATAGCCCCTGATGTCAAGGAACTTATAATTTAATTGGGGGTGGGTGGGGAGAAAATGCAAAACATAAATCAGAAAAAAGAAGTGGGCATCTGATATATAGTCATGATGTCTCTGCAGTCAGAACCAAGGAGAGCAGCTGGTGGAAAATGAAGAGGTGCCTGGAAATTCTGAGTCTTTTATAAAGGAAGGGAGGCTTTGGATCCCCCCACCCCCATGTCCTCTAGCCTTTTAAATTAGCAAGGAGAGGAAACTGAAACTATTTATTTATTTTATAAATAAAGATTGGTGACAGGTTTTAAATTACATCTTTTCTTTAAAAGCTTGTTCTATGTGATATTTTACATTACTATTTAGTGCTTGCTCATTTTCAATTTTAATAAATATGTGCTTTTAATTCTTCAAAAGACAAATCTAAAAAATATACGTGATTAGAACCTGGATTTCATGGAAAGTGCATTCTCAGAAATAGAAAGCCATGTAAATCCAGGTACCTATAACATTCTAGTGACAGAATACCCTGATCACTAAGGGCAGTCTTTCATTGTTCTTATCCTCCTTCCCTTATAGCCCATCCTCATTATTTGTGGCTATAAGGACAACACTAAAAATTTTTGCCCGTATCCCACCTTACCTAAAGGCTTCAATTGTCTTAGTTAGTCCTATATGCTATATACAATCACTTTCAGCCACAAAATGCACCAAACAGCTGCAAACCAGAAATATTAGAAATCGGTGCCTGCTCATCACTGCTGAGAAACGTTATTTCCAGCAATACGTTTTCTTAACAATTTGGGGATTGTTGAGAAATGTCATACTACCAGGAGTCAATTAAAATAATCTCTACTACACTTGTTGGAGATTTTAAAATATCGTACATGGAAGCTGCATAAATCTAGATTGCAATTATTTGGTTTCTGATAGTGCAGAACTGCATAATATATGTGCCAATGTTGTAATGTTAAAATAGGTTATTATAATTAGTTTTAACTATATTGCTTATAAGAATTCACTCTGCCTTCAATCTAACAAGCTGTCAGCTACCAATGTAATTCTGGCTAATGAGTGAACAACTCCCTTCTGTTCAAAGCAGAGCTGATGAACTTGGGGGTAGGCAAGGACAGAAAATGTAAAGGGTAGGCAGAGGTCAAAAGCAGCAAAGTTGCTACACACAAAGAATGAGAGAAGAGAGCTGTTTTGACACATTCCTTTTTAGAGACAATTAATGAGCTAAGAGCTACCTATATTTGTTTAAAAAAAACTTTTCTAAGGGAGAATAAAAAAAATTTGGGAATCTAGCAAAAACAACTTTGTAGTTTTGGAAACAATCATACAAGACTAATGCAGAAATGCATGAATTGAATTCAAAATATCAAAATGTTGCCATGCAATATGCATTCATAATTATTTAAGTTTTTAGTAGGGTACTTCACCATTAATTACTGTAAACTGCCACCAATGTTGCCTTGGCTATGGTTTAATTGACTGAATACTTTGGCTTGAACCACATATGATGTCAATTGTAACCATAAGAGAATAAAGCAGTTTATTTTCAATTGCCCCTTTCTTCTCAAGTTATGAAGTCAACAAGCATTTATTAAACACTTCCTATATACCAGGCCCGGCGTTAAGCTCTTGGGATACAAAGAAATTTTAAAAATGTGCTCTCAAATGAGTTTACAATCTAATGAAGAAGGTAATGTTCAATCCAAATTATCTAACAAAGGACATATGAACGAAGACTCTATCAGCATCCAGAGAAAGAAATGATAATTAGAGGTAGGTATAGAATGGTTATACACACACATGCATATGTGTGTGCAGACATACATATTTGTGTCTAATGGCAGCTATTTATGGGGGGGAAGGGAGGGGAAGTGAAGAAAAAAAGAAAAAAAATTACATGATAATTGTATATATTTAAAAGTATTAGCAAGTTGCATATAATAGATTTGCAGTTTCATGTACAGTCATCTTTTTTTCTATTCTACTATGTTATAGAAATTTTTGATTTATTCTTAAGCACAGAATAAAATAAATACATTTTTAAAAAGTAAATATGCACAAAGAAATATACAGAATAGAGAACCAATAGAGGGATGACAGTATTAAGGAGATCTAGAAGATTTCTTGCAGGAAATGAGGTTGTAACTTAGACTTAAAGGAAAGAAGGGAAGAAAGGAAGCAGAAATAAGAAGGGAGAGAATTACAGGCATATTCTACAGTCAAATAAAATGCCCAATCAGGAGATGAAGGGTATTATATGAGAAAATACAAGGAGGCTGGCATTGTGGATTATATTGTATTTGGAGGGGGTAAAAGATGACTGAAAATATAGCAAAGGGCCTGGTAAATGAACGTCTTTAAAAACCAAACTGTGCATTTTGTATTTGATCTTATAGGGAATAGGGAGCAAGTAGAGTTTATTGAATGAGGCAGTGGGTAAGAGACTGGAGTGGGGAGAGACTTGAGACAAGGAGAACACCCAGCAAGCTATTAAAATTGTCTAGACATGAGATGATGAGGGCCTGCACTAGAGTGGTGGCAATATCAGAAAAGAGAAGGGGGGGGTACACAGGACATGTTACAAAGGTAAATTTGACAGACCTTTTCAACAGATTGGGTAGCAGGGGGCAGGAGGAAGAGAAATTGAGGATGACACCTAGGTTGCCAGCTGTGTTGAAGTTGTATCTTATTATGGCCCTCCAACAACCCCAACATTTAGTATAGTAAGCATATTAGTAACCAATGTAAAGTAACAATAAATAAGAATTAAGAGTTTAAAGGGGGGGGCAGCGGAGCCAAGATAGCAGAGTAGAAGCACGACCTTCCCGCGGCTCTGGCTTCCACCTTACCCAATCCATGTAAAAAGGAGACTCTAAACAAACTTTAGAGCTTCAGAACCCACAAAATGACACAGAGAAGCTAACCTCCCACTGAGGGCACCCCAGCAGGCAAGCAGGAATCCAGCCCAGCATTCTGGGAGCCCAGCCCAGCCCCACACCCAGGCTTTAGCCCCAGGGTGAGCCTGACCAGCCTTGGCCAGAGGGACTCCAGAACAGCAGCAGCAGTGGCAGTTTCCAGATTTATCAACACATAGATGCGAAGGACAAAGTGAGAGGCCAGTGCAGTCTGGACTTTGGGAGCAGTAAATGGGAGTGCATGGCTTTTGCCCCCGGGGCGAGAAGCCTCTGAGACTCTGGCACAGCCAGCCAGTGCCACATGGCAGCTTCAGCTCCTGACCTGCAGAGTGTAGGGGGACCAAGCGCCAGTCGGAGGGGTAATCGCTCTTGCTTTAACCTGCTTGGATCGGGATTGCAGTCTAGGGTGGAGGTCCTGGGGTGTGTGTCCAGCTTGCCAGAGCATGTGGAGACCTCAGAGAAGGCACCCATCTAATACCTCCAGAAGCTGAGAAAACCCCAGTGTTTGGGATGAAAACTCCCCTGTCAGGTGGCAGAGTCCTACTGTGGCAAAAAGCCCAATGGTCAAGTGACTGAGGGGCGATATGACGAGGCAAAGGAAACAAAGCAGACAGAAGAATCCAACATTAGACTCCTATTTTTGGGAACAAAAAGGAGCAAAGCATGGAACAGGAGGAAGACAGTGAAATCAGAATTCCGGCACCAAAAGCTTCAAAGGAAAATATGAGCTGATTACAGGACATTAAGGACCTTAAGAAGCAGATAAGAGAAGTGGAAGAAAAATTGGGAAGAGAAATGAGAACGATGCAAGAAAATTATGAAATGAGAGTCAACAGCCTGACTGAAGAAAATAATACCTTAAAAAACAGACTGACTCAAATGGCAAAGGAGGCTCAAAAAGGCAATGAGGAGAAGAATGCCTTCAAAAGCCAAATTTGCCAGATGGAAAAAGAATCTCAAAAGCTCAATGAACAGAATCATTGCATCAGAATTAGATTGGAGCAAATGGAAGCTAATGACTTTATGAGAAATCAAGATGCTGTTAAACAGATCCAAACAAATGAAAGAATAGAAGGCAATGTGAAATATCTCATGGGAAAAACCACTGAGCTGGAAAATAGATCCAGGAGAGATAATTTAAAAATTATTGGACTACGTGAAAGCCATGACCAAAGTAAGATCCTAGAAATCATCCTCCAGTAAGTTCTCAAAGAAAACTGCCCTGATGTTTTAGAACTGGAGGGCAAAATAGAGGTTGAAAGAATCCACTAATCACCTCCTGAAAAAAGTCCCCAAAAGAAAACTCCTAGGAATATTATAGCCAGGTTCTGGAATACCCAGATTAAGGAAAGAATATTACAAGCAGCCAGGAAGAAACAATTTGAATATTATGGAAACACAATCAGGATAACCCAGGATCTGGAAGCTTCTACAGTGAGAGATCGAAGGGCTTGGAATGTAATATTCCAGAGATCAAGGGAGCTGGGATTAAAACCAAGAGTCACCTACCCAGCAAAACTGGGTATCATGTTTCAGGGGAAAATATGGTCATTCAGTGGAATAGAGAACTTTCAGGCATTCTTGCTGAAAAAACCAGAGTTGAATAGACAATTTGACATTCAGATACAAGAAACAAGAGAAGCATGAGAAGGTAAACAGGGAAAAGAAATCATAAGGAACTTATCAAAGTTGAACTATAAACATTCCTGCATGGGAAAACAGTAATTGTAACTTATGAAACTTTACTCAGTAGTTGAAGGGATTATATATGTATATATATATGTATGTATGTATGTATGTCTATATATGAGGGTATATGGGCATATGAATACATATGTGAATGTGTGTATATATGTTTACAGGTATACATAGAGGGCACAGGACCAATTTAACAGGAAGGGATGATACTTAAAAAGTGAAATTAAGAGGTGAGAGGAATATAATGAGAGGAGATGGGGAGAGATAGATTGGAGTAAACTATCTCATACAGAAGAGGCAAGGGAAAATGGTTACAATGGAGGGGAAGAATAGGAAGGCAAAAGGGAATGGGTCAACCTTATTCCTATTGAATCTGGCTTGAGGAGGGAGTGAAATACACTCTAAAAAGTGTATGTCACCCTCCAGGAGAATGGCGGGGAGGGGATGAGAGGGGGAATGATGGAAGAGAGGGCAGTCTGGGGGAGAGGGAAGTTGGAAGCACCCATTTTTGAAAAGGGACCAGATCAGGGTGGAGAGTGGAGTGGGTGGGAGGTAGGATGGGAGGGATGGAAGTGTAGTCAGTCTTTTACAATATATATACCATGTTGTTGTTTTGCATTAGCCACACATGTTTAACCTATACTGAACTGCTTGTCTTCACAGTGGGGTTGGGTGACGGGGAAGGAAGGGAATGAATCTGTAATTGAAAGTTTTTAAATCAAATATTTCAATATATATATGTACATATATCCCTGTGTGTGTGTATTATTATTAATACCATCTCACATGTAATTGGGAAATAAGATATACAGGCACTGAGGCATAGAGATCCACTGGAAAAGTTGAAAGTGGTATGGGAGAAAATATGGGAGAGAGCAGATTGGAGGAGGGGATATCCTGTGGGACTGCTATTTTGGGGCGGTGGGTGGGGGAAAATCAGGGAGAAAATTTGTAACTCAAAAGCTGGCAGAAACGAATGATGTAAATCAGAAGTTAATAAAGCATTTTCTAAGTAAAAAAAAGTTTAAAGACAAACACAGAAGCAACTTGTGAAAATCTGACTCCTAAATTAGTTAAGACCACATCCAGAGACTATGTGCTTAAAAAGCCCATTAGATCAGCTTCTGGGATAAGAACTCACTATTTGAAAAAAACTGCTGTGAAAATTGGAAAATAGTATGGCAGAAACTGGGCATTGACCAATATCTTACACTGGATACCAAAATAAAGTCTAAATGGGTGCATGATCTAGATATAAAGGCTGATACTGTAAGGAATACAGGAGAGCAAGGAATATCATCATATTTATGGAAAAGGGAAGAATTTATGACAAAATGAGATAGAGAGCATTACAAAATGCAAAATTAATAATTTTGATTACATTAAATGGAAAAGTTTTTTTATACAAAGCCAACGTTACCAAGAATAGGAAGGAAGCAGAAATTGGGAAAGAATTTTTACAACTAGTGTCTCTGATAAAGGCCTCATTTCTAAAATATAGAGAGAATTGAGTCAAATTTATAGGAATACAAGTTATTCCTCAGTTGATAAATGGTCAAAGTATATGAACAGGCAGTTTTCAGAAGAAGAAATTAAAGATATCTATAATCAGTTGAAAAAAATGCTCTAAATCACTATTGCTTAGAGAAATGCAAATCAAAACAACTCTGAGGTACTCATCTCACCAGTCAGATTAGCTAACATGACAAAACAGGAAAATGATAAATATTGGAGATTTGGGAAAATTGGAACACTAATGCATTGTTGGTGGAGTTGTGCACTGATCCAACTATTCTGGAAAGCATTTTGGAAGTGTGCCCAAAGAGTTATAAAAATGTGCATACCCTTTGACCCAATGATACCACTTCTAGGGCTATATCCCAAAGTGATCATACAAGTGGGAAAAGGACCCATATGTACAAAGATATTTATAGCAGCTCTTTTTGTAGTGGCAAAGTATTGGAAATCAAGGGGATGCCCATGAATTGGGGAATGGCTGAAAAAGTTGTGGTATATGAATGTAATAGAATACTATTGTACTGTAAGAAATGAGGAGCATAAGGGTGGGTGACAAGGGAGGAAGGGAATGAATCTGGAATTCAAAGTTTTAAAATCAAATGTTTAAAATACATATCTATACAATTGTTAATACTATTTTACATGTAATTTGGAAATAATATATACAGGCACTGGGGCATAGAGATCCACCATGCCCCACTGGAAAAGTTGAAGGGGGCATGGGAGAAGATATGTGAGAGAGCAGATTGGAGGAGGGATATCCTGTGAGACTGCTATTTTGGGCAATGGGTAGGGGAAAAATGAGGAAAGGAAAAAAAAAAGAAATGAGGAGCAGACAGACTTCATGATAACCCGGAGAGACTTATATAAACCCAGAGCCCACATAGTTGCACCACCAGTGTTGAGCCTTGGAGGGCATTGTGACAGCATTAGCAGAAGGTACAGAGGCTCTCAGTCCATAGAGAAATGATTGGAAAACTGATCAGAAAGAGATTACATTAAGTCATATATTTGTTCTGGGCCCAGGACCAGGTGCTGTTTGTCAGCTTCATTGCTTATAAGCAGTTCTTCTTTGCAGTGTCAGGGCAGAGAGGAACATGTGCTTATAGCTACAGGGGAGTGAGGGCACTGGTCATAGTTGTAGAACAGAGAGGAGTTCTGGAGCTTGCCCTCCCTAGGTAAAGACAAGTGTACAAACCAGGAGGGCAGTGTTCATTTCTCTCCCTGGATGACACCACCTTGGAAGCACAAAAAACTTTACAAACCCCAATAGTTCTGAAAATAGCAGTTCAGAAACCTGAAGTTTGGGACAGTGCCTCCTCACCTCAAAGTGGGTAAATTCTAATTTTAATATAAAGTTTAAAGTGAAGAAGTAGACAGAAAATTATCAAACAACAACACAAAATAACATTACCATAAAAAGTCACTATGGTGACAGGGAAGATCAAGACACAAATTCAGAAAAGGACAATGTTGTCAAACAGCTACAAGCAAAACCTCAAAAGAAATATGAATTAAACATAGGCCCAAATAAGAATTCATAAAAGGCTAAAGAGATAAGGATGGCAGAGGAAAAATGGGAGAAAATAAATGAGTGATGTGAGAAAATTATGGAAAGAGAATGAATAGTTTGGTAAAAGTGACAAAAATTTCAGGAGAAAATACATCTTAAAAATGTAGAATTGGCTAAATGTCAAAAGAGGCATAAAAATTCTCTGAAGAAAAGAGTACCTTAACAAGCAGAATTGGGCAAATGGAAGTCAATGACTCCACGAGACACCAAGAAACAATAAAACAAAGTCAAAAGAATGAAAAAAAAAGGAAATGTAAAAATAATTCATTGTAAAAACAATTGACCTAGGAAATAGTTGAGGAAATTAAAATAATTTAAGAATTGTTGAACTACCTGAAAGCCATGATTAAAAAACAAAACAAAACAAAACCATAACACTATATTTCAAGAAATTATTACAGAAAACTGCCCTGATATCTTAAAACAAGGTAGTAGAATAGAAAGTAAAAGAATCCACTTATCACCACCTGAAAGAGATCCCCAAATGTAAACTCCCAGGAATATTATATTCAAATTCTAGAATTCTGAGATCATTTAGGCACAAAATGGTGATACCAGGAGCAAATTAGAACAAGGAATTCTAGAGTTCTGAGAAATCAAGAAGAAAATATCCCAAGCATGGCATGGGTACTCCCTCACCTAGTCTAAGTCACAACCTCTCCATTTCTTAACAGATAATTTCTATCTTTCTGTTTGTCTAATTTATTTTCAAATTCTTTTTTAAATTTTGAATTCCAAATTCTTTCTCCCTTCTTTGCATCTGACTCCCCTTGAGAAGGCAATGTGATATTAACTGTATGAGTGGAATCCTGAAAAACATTTTCATATTAGCCATGTTACACAAAACTAAAAACAAATTTAAGTAGAAAATTATATTTCAATTTATTTATAAATAGGCAGTTTTCATATGAAAAAAATTAGATCTATCTATAGTCACATAAAATGATCTAAATCACTACTGATTAGAGAAATACAAAACACACAAATTTCACTGGAATAGAATTGTAGGAGAAATTTGTTGTAATAGTGAGACTAGGATGGAGAAGGGAAAATGACAATGACTATGGATATGCTGGTCAATGTTCAAAGAATAGCTCTTTGTTAAAAACAAGTCTATGCATGATATACTTTTAATTCTAATTTTCATTTTTAATATTTTCTCCATCACTTTTTTTTAAAGCAATCGGGGTTAAGTAACTTGTTCAAGGTTACACAGCCAGTTATTTCTGGGTGTGGTGCTGAGTATCTGAGCCTGGATTTGATCCAGGTCATCCCGACACTGGAGCCACTGCTCTTACTCGCTGAGCCACCTGGCTGCCCCTAAGCAATTGGTGTTAAGTAACTTGCTCAAGGTTACACGGACAGGTGTTTCTGGGTGGGTGCTAAGTGTCTGAGCCCGGGATTTGATCTCCAGGTCATCCTGACACTGGAGCCGGTGCTCTTACTTGCTGTGCTACCTGGCCACCTCTCCATCATTTTCTTAAGTCTAGAAAATCAACAAAACAATTATACCAACCCTGATTTGCAGCATTTACTGATTTCCTCGGTATAAGTGCTCATACTGAAAATTTAACAATTAGCTCTCAGGAGGTGGTATGAGCTGGTTCCAAAATGTCACTGATAATGACCATGTTTTCAAGTCCATGTTATAGGGAGTGAGGGACATGAGATCATAATGTGACCAATAGCATAGCAAGTCCATGAGAACTATATATAGTTAGTTCATGTGAAAAGGACTTTAGGGATTCAATCTTACTATGTCCAATATGAGCTAACTAAGACTATGGCTGCCAAAATACTAATATACTTATAGGCTGCTTGAGGAGAAGTATTCTGGCAAAAAATCGAGGCAATAGCCCCTTTGTCCTCTGTTCTGATCAAACTGTATCTGGGGTTTTGTGTTAAGCTCTACCTGTTTCAATTTCAATGACATTGAAAAACTCATTGGAGAGAACATCCAAAGAAGATGACAAGAATAGTAAGAAAGCAAGGTACCATAGCACATTAGGAACAATTGGCATTAGAGTGTAGTAATGAACTTGGTTTTAAGCAACCTGGCTTCAAGTCCTGGCTGAGGCTCAGATACTGGCTGCTACTACTTCTAACTTATATTTTAGTAGTCTTTTGAGGTTTGCAAAATATTTTATGAAGATCTCCTCATTTGAGCCTCTCAGCAGAAATCTGGGATAGATTCTGTAGGTAAACCCATTTCACAGAGGAGAAAACTAAAGTAGAGAGGTTGAAGAATTTCCCAAGGGCATATATGGTAGTAACTGGTGCCCTTGACTCCATGTCCAGAATGCTATGTACTATACTACGTCATATCTTTACACAACACACACCCCCTTTCTTTTTACACCTCAGTCTTAATTTAATTATTTTCTTTTATCCAAATGAGGATAAAAAATATTTGTATTACTCAACCCACAGGGTTGTTGCAAGAGAAGAATTCTTTAAATTGCACACTCTTTTGGAATATATATGAATTGCTGTTACTGGGGAGTATTTAGGTTATAAAAGAAAATACATCATTTTTTGTATCTCAAGCTCCTTATCTTGGCATTGTCCTTGACTTCTCACTCTCCCTCACCCACCATATCCAACCAGTCCAAATACCAATAAGCCAAATCTTGCCATTTCTACTTTCATTACATCTATTCCATATAACTTTTTATTCATATTTGCACAACTATGCCCGAAGTTCAGGCCTTCATTACTTCTATCTTGCTTATTTCAGCAGCATCCTAACTAGTCTCTCTGCCTCAAGTTTTTCCAGTCTGTCTTATGTACTCCCTCCAAAGTGATATTCTGACCATGTGACACCCTTACTTCATCAACTCTAGTGTCTTCTTATCTCTAAGGTAAAATGTGTTTCATTTTAAGACCCTTTACAATCTGGACCCAGTCCATCTTTCTAGCACCATTGGAAATACTTTCTCTATCCCATTCATTGATCAAACTAAATCAGCCTGTTCATTATTCCTCACAAATGAGAAGCCATCTCCCATCTTTGTATCTTTGCATTAGCAATCCTCCATACCTGGAATGCATTACCTCCTTGCCTCCACCTCAGAGACAACTCTCTTTTTCTTTAAAGTGGGTTGAAGCATCAGACAGGTTCTGTATGAAAGTCTTTCCTGATCTAGTCAATTCCTAGTGTCTTCCCTCAACTGCCTCATATTTAACCATTTTGTGTAACATAAATATATATATATATATATATAACATATAGATGTATGTGTATATTTGAATGCATTTTTGTTAATATTTTTATCTTGCACTTTTTATATATTTTGTCTTCCACATTAGAATATAAGCACCTTCAGAATAGGAATTATTACATTCCTTGTAGTGCCTGGTGCATACTAAATACTTGATAAATACCTATTGATTGATCATTGTTATCAAACACAAAAAAGGACTATCATTTAGGAAGAAGGGGAAGTCAAGATTACCCTTAACTTTCTTTTTGGAGGTTGTTATAGGAATGTAAATTTTTAAGATCTTCCCTGCCCCTAAGTTAAGTGCACCTGGAGCCAGTGGTGGGAGGCTTGTTTTTCAAGAAATACTTTGTGATTGATCAAGAGGGTTGTTATGTTCTCTGAGCCTGGAGAAGGCTATATAAACCTTAATGTGAGGCTTTGCTTTGGGGCTCACTTTGAGAAGTGTTGTGTGACTTGACCAGAGGAGACTCTGGGCAGCTGTTGTTGAGCCCCCTGGCTTTGAAAGACCCAGATGTTGATGTTTCCCTCTCTGGTAACTGACTATGTATGAATGTAATGGTTGGGTGGCTGGAGGCCTATCTGCTGAAATGTTTCTCTGTCTTGTAACTTCTGCTTGAAACCCGTTTGTATACTCTGAAGTTTGGGGTGCTGACTTTTTCCCTTGAACTAGGTAAAGGTTATGTTTGATTGATTAAAGTGAGATTGTTAAACCATTTTGAGTTGCTTTCCTTTAGAAAAGCCGATCTAAGAACCCATGTTGGCAGCCACCCTGGGAATTCTGGGGTGCTTGCTGCTACAGAGGTCCATAGCATCTGTGTATAGATACTCATTAAATATCTGTTCAATTTGGAATCATTGAAAGAAGACATACATGATGACACTCAGAAAATTAATACACTTATTGAGTGCCTATAATATGTTGAACAATGTTCTAGACACTGTGAAGAATACAAACGAATCATAAAGATACCCCTGTTTTTAAGGAATTTACAGTCTAATTAAGGTAAAAAGATATATATATGCAAAATAGCAGAAGGCAGTAGAAGCCACTTTATAGAATTTCAGAGTTGAAAGGAACCTTGGAGTTCACCTAGTTCAACATTCTTCCCAGTATATTAATATCAATTTTACTTGGGACTCAAGAGTTTGATTTGATTTCCCAAACAGATACTTATGTTCCAATACTGTCTGCTCCTGATCCTCCCTGATCTCTTTCTTATGGACTGCATCCAAGAATCTAAGAGGAAGCACTATATAGGTCAATTGGAAAGATTTAAAGAAAAAAGCTGGAGACATTTTGGAAGATTGATAGGTAGAAAAAATAATGTGTGTATGTCTTTTATCCCAACTAAACTAAGCTTGGAGGGAAGTAAAATACTAAATTTTGTAGTGCACTGTTTGATATACTGACCTCCTGGCTGTTTCTCACACAAAATATTCAATCTACCGACTCCTGACATTTTCAATAGCTATCCCCTCAGCCCAGAATTCTCTCTGTGCTCATCTCCATCTCTACTCTTTCCTGGCTCTCTTCAAGTTCCAGATAAAATCTCACTTTCTACAGTTAGCCTTTCTTGGTTCCTCATTAATGCTATTGTCTTCCCTCTGTTGATTACCCACAATTCATCCTTTATATAGCTTGTTTGGGCATAATTATCTACATGTTGTCTCTTCAATTGGATTGTGAGTCCCTTAAAAGCCTGGGCTGTTTTTGTTTTGCTTGGTTTTACTTTCTTTTTAAAAAAAATTATATATTTTTATTTTTTAACATTCACTTTTATAAGATTTTGAGTTCTGAATTCCACTCCCCTTCTCTTCCTCCCTCCTCCCCAAGAAAGCATACAATCTGATATAGGCTATACATGTGCCATCATATTAAACATATTTCCACATTAGTTATGTTGTAAGAAAGAATCAGAACCAAAGTGAAAATTGGTTTTACTTTCTTTGTTTTCTGGAACTTAGCACAGTGCCTGGCATATAGTATAAATTATATGATTGATATTCAGGAAAGAAGCAAAATAATGGGGAATGATGCAGTGAAAGAACACTCCATGAAGGATACAGAGGAGCTCAAATTAGTGGAAAGAACACCAGATATGGTCTCAGAGGTACAGGGGTCAAATACCATCTCTGCAAGTTACTATGGACATAATGTTGGGGAAATCTCTTCCCATCTCTGAATCTGTTTCATCAATTGTTATATGAAGCAGATGGACTAGATAATTTTTAAGTTTTCTTTTAGATTATGATATACACTGTAGACATGTGTTTATCCAACTTGAATCTGCCATATTTCATTAATATTGTTACCCTTTGAGAAAGAAGAGACAAGGTTATTTTGAACTAACAGCTATTTCAAATGTCTGCTAAATTTAAGCAGTAAAATATACAGCTAATGAACTTTTTCAGATGTCATTTAATTATTCTAAAACAGAAAGAGCTAAAACTCAAAAGAAATTAGGCTTGAATGACTTAGAGAGATAAAGAGAGAGAGAGAGAGAGAGAGAGAGGGAGGCAGAGAGACAGAGAGAGAAAGACAGAGAGACAGAGAGAGAGAGAGAAACAGAGAGACAGAGAGAGACAGAGACAGAGAGACAGAGAGAGAGACACACACAGAGAGAGAGAGAGAGAGAGAGAGAGAGAGAGAGAGAGAGAGAGAGAGAGAGAGTCGATCTTGTTTGCCAGTTGTTCCATATATTTTCTTTTAAGTTGGGTTAGTCTCAGTCTTCTGTATGCTCAAACTCCCTGGTGGTGGTTTTTTTAAAAAAAAGTATCCTGATTAGACTACCCATTTCTGATCCAGGAGATCAGAGACAGAGCAGCTCTTTCCTGTTCCATCTCTCTGACTCCATGAATTTTTCACTGGCTGTCTCTGGTGCCTGGAATATGATCTCTGCTCATCTCTACCTCCTGACTTCCTTCCAGCCCCACACGAAATCCGACCTCCTCCAGGACACCTTCCCCCAGCCCTGTTAATTCTGGTGGTGTTCTTCGGTGGAGCTCTTCTCGTTTATTCTGTGTGTAGTTGGTTTGTACATAGTTGTTGTGTGTTGTCTCTTGCATTAGACTCTGAGCTTCTTTGAAGCAGGAATTATCTTTTACCTTTCTTTGTGTCCCTAGCATTAACACAGTATTTAGGACATGGGCTGTCTTCTCAAGCGTAATCACATAAGACTTATAAAATCTTCATTCAATACTTGGTCCTCTAACTTACTACTCAATTTTTGTTATTGTTCAGTTGTTTCAGTGGTGTCCAAGTCTTCATGACACTATATGGTGCTCTCTTGGCAAAGATCTTGGAGTGTTATCCCATTTCCTTCCCCAACTCATTTTACTGATAGAGAGGTGAAAGCAAATAGGCTGAGTGACTTGCCCTTCACACAGCTAGCAAGTGTCTGTGCCCATAGGCAGATCACTTTAGCTTCTCAGTTTCCTGTTATGAAAAATAAGGAAAATTAACTAGGATAAGATGGTGGAGCAGAAATAGGATTTCCCTGTGCCTCCAGCTTCCACCTCCTCCAATACATGTCAAAAATTACTCGAAGGGGTGGCTAGGCGGTGCAGTGAATAGAGCACCAGCCCTGGAGTCAGGAGGACCTGAATTCAAATCCAGCCTCAGACACTTAAAGCAAAAACTAGGCGTGTGACCTTAGGCAAGTAACTTAACCCCAATTGCCCTCCAAAAAGTAAAAAAAAAAAAAATGACTCCAAACGAATTTTAGAGCTACAGAACACACAAAGTGACAGAGAGAAACGAATCTCCCACTGAAGGCAACCTAGCAGGCCAGCAGGAAGGAGCTATTGCACTGAGCTGGAATTTGAGCCCAGCCCCTCATAAACCATGAGGTTTTGGCCCCAGGGCAGCCACAACCAGCAGTGGCCAGAGCAGACTTCAGGAAAGTGAAGCACGAGCAGCTGTGGCAGTTTCCACACTTCTCAACCCATAAATGCCAAAAACAAACTAAAAGGTGGAACTCCGTTGGAACAGGGGTGGACAGAAGAGTGTGGTCTGGCCCCTGCCCCTGGTGAGAAGCAGCAGAGGTGAGGTGGCTGTGCTGTGTGGATACCTCAGGAGCTCCTGGCCTGCAGATTGTAGGGGATCAAGCAACCATTCAGAGGGTAATCGTTCTTGCATTACCCAGCTTGGATCTGGATGGCGGTCTTGGGTGGAGGTCCTGGAGTGGGTGAACAGGTGCCAGAGCCTGTGGGGGCTGCAGAAAGGGCACCCTCCTAATTGGTCCAGCAGCTGTGAAAACCCCAGTGATTTGGGACACAGCACTCTCCATTCTGAAAGGAGAGTTCTACCATGGCAAAGAGTTCAAAAGTCAAATAATTGACTAGCAACATGAGCAAGCATAGGAAACACAATCCTACCATAGATTCCTTTTTCAGGACAAAAAGGATCAAAGCATGGAATTGGAGGAAGACAACAAAGTCAGAACTCCTGCATCAAAAGTTCCCAAGAAAAATATGAACCGATTACAGGCCATGGAGGAGCTCAAGAATGACTTTGAAAACCAAGTAAGAGAAGTGGTGGAAAAATTGGGAAGAGAAATGACCATGATGCAAGAAAATCAAGAAAAACAAGTCAACAGCCTGACTGAAGAAAATAACACCTTAAAAATATACTACGTCAAATGCGAAAAGAAGCCCAAAAAGACGAGGAGAAGAATGCCTTGAAAAGCTAAATTTGCCAGATGGAAAAGGGATTTCAAAAACTCACTGAAGAGAATCATTCCTTGAAAATTAGATTGGAGCAAATGGAAACTAAAGACTTTATGAGAAATTGAGATACTAGAAAACAGATCCAAACAAATGAAAGAATACAAGTCAATGTGAAATATCTCATTGGAAAAACCACTGACCTGAAAAATAGATCCAGGGGGATATAGTTTAAAAATTATTGGACAACCTGAAAGCCATGCCCCCCCCCCAAAAAAAAGAGCCTAGGGGGCAGCTAGGTGGCACAGTGAGTAGTTCTCCTAAAACAACCAGAGGATCAGTCTGAGTGAAATGCAAACAGCTCCAGGCTGACTCTGTGGAATAAAGAAACAATACACACTGGGAGCATTGGGGTTGGGAGGCAGCCTCAGCCTTAGAAACTTTTATCTCAGAGATAGTTGGGGGGGGGGGCATCTGATGGTTGAGGAGGAGAAGATTGAAGGACCTTCCACTGTTGATCCATGCCAAGCACAGCTGTGGTGATGAGATGTGTCCTGGTCTGTGACTGTGGGGAGAAAAAGCTAGCATACAGCTGGTGAGTGAAGTAGCAGAGGGGTGGGGACCCTAATGACTATGAACACTTGGAGGAGAAAGAAGTCCCTGGTTTCAGTTATAGAGAAGAGAGGACAGCTGTATTTTGCATCTACTGGAGGAACTGTAGGGAGTAAGATCATTTGCAGGACAGTGTGACTGGAATCTAGCCAGGACATAAGAGTGAGGAGGAGAACCCAAGATTGAGCCCCAGGACAGACCTCAGGAAATAGCACTAAGAAGGAACTCAGGCTTGGGGTATTACTCCCCATACCTTGGGACTAGAACTTCATCACACTAATTAGTGCAAAAAAAAAAATAATAAGATAAATAAATAGATAGATAAATAAATGAATAAATGAATGAATGAATAGATAGATAGATAGATAGATAGATAGATAGATAGATAGATAGATAGATAGATAGATAGATAGATAGATAAATAAGAAGCAAAGGAGAAAGAGCCCAGGCATAGAGAGCTATAGGAATAGAAAAGATCAGGATTCATATTCAGAGGAAAATAATGGAGCTAAAAATGTCACTTTTTTTCATTGAGAAATGTCAAATGATTTCAAGCAAAAAAAAATTTATTTCAAAGAACTTAAATATCACTTTAAATATCAAATAATAAAGACAAGGAAAATAGAAAAATGAGAACAATTTAAGAAAATTATGAAAAAAGTCAACAAAATTGAAATAGAGAATCAAAAACTTGAGGAAGAAAATAATTCCTTGAAAACTAGAATTACACAAAGGGAAGGTAATGACATTCTAAGACACAAATAATAAAACAAAAAATGGAAAAACATAGAAGAGAATATGAAATATCTCATCAGAAAACTGATCTGGAGAATAGATTGAGGATAAATAATAGTAATACTGCCTGAAAATTATGACAAAAGAATGTTGACAAATTACAAGAAATTATCAAGAAAAAATTTTCCTGAAGTTCTAGAACAAGAAGATAAAGCAGAAGGAAAAATTCACCAGTCACCACTTGAGGAAAACTTGCAGGAATGTCATAAACAACTTTCAAAGCACTCAGGTTAAGGAGAAAATATTGGAATCAACAAGAATAAAAAGGGGAGAATTTATGACCAACAAGAGATAGGGAGCATTATGAAATGCAAAATGAGTAATTTTGATTACATTAAATTGAAATTTTTTTTGTACAAAGCCAATGCACCCAAAATTAGAAAATAAATGGATAAGAATTTTCGCAACCAGTGTCCCTGATTAAGGCCTCATTTCTTTTTTCTTTCTTTTCTTTTTTTTTTCCTTTTGGAGGGCTGTTGGGCTTAAGTAACTTGCCCAAGGTCACATGGCTAGTTTTTTTTGTGTGGGTATTAAGTGTCTGAGGCCAGAACCTAACTTAGGTCCTCCGGACTCCAGGGCTGACGCTTTACTCACTGAGCCACCTAGCCGCCCAAAGGCCTTACTTCTGAAATATACAGAGAATGGAGTCAAATTTATAAGAATACAAGTCATTTCCCAATTGATAAATGTCAAAGGATATGAATAGGCATTTTCAAAGGAAGAAATTAGATATCTGTAATCATATGGAAAAAAGGCTCTGAATCACTATTGATCAGAGAAATGCAAATCAAAACAACTCTTTGGCACCATATCTCACTGATCAGATTGGCTAACATGACAAAACAGGAAAATGATAAATGCTGGAGAAGATGTGGGAAAATTGGAACACTAATGCATTGTTGGTGGAGTTGTGAACTGATCTAACCATTCTGGAAAGCAATTTGGAACTAAACCAAAGGGCTATAAAAATGTGCATACCCTTTGACCAACAATACCACTTCTAGGGCTCTATCCCAAAGGGATCATACAAGTGGGAGGAGGGCCTGCATGCACAAAAGTATTTATAGCAGTTCTTTTTGTGGTGCCAAAGAATTGGAAATCATGGGAGTGCTCTTAAATTGGGGAATGGCTAAAGAAGTTGTGGTATATGAATGCAATGGAATGCTATTGTGCTATAAGAAAAGAGGAGCAGACATACTTCATAATAACCTGGAGACACTTACATAAACTGATGCTGAGTAAAGCAAACAGAACCAGGAGAACATTGTATACAATTACAGACACATTGTATCTGGGATGATTAACTTTGATAGACTGGGTTCATCTCAGCAATGCAAGGTTGTAGGACAATTCCTGGACTCATGATGGAAAAGGCTATTCACATCCAAAGAAATAATTACAGCATCTGAATGCAGATTGAAGCAAACTACTTGCTCTCTCTCTTTTTCATTTTGTTTTGTTTTGTTACTTCTTTCTCATTGTTCATTCCATTGATTCTAATTGTTCTTTACAATTTTTTTCAAGTGCTTTATTAATTTCTGATTTGCATCATTCATTTCCACCAGACTTTGAGTTAAAAATTTTCTCCCTGTTTTTCCCCTACTCACCACCCCAAAATAGCAGTCCCACAGGATACCCCCTCCTCCAATCTGCTCTCTCCCATAGTTTCTCCCATACCCCCTTTGACTTTTCCAGGGGATCCCTATGCCCCAGTGCCTGTATATCTTATTTCCCAATTACATGTAAAATAGTATTAATAATTATATATATATATATATATATATATATATATATATATATATATATATATATATATATATTTGAGTATTTGATTTTAAAACTTTGAATTCCATATTCATTCCCTTCCTCCCTTGTCTCCCACTCTTACTGGGAAGATAAGCAGTTCAGTATAGGTTGTACATGTGTGGCTAATGCAAAACAATTACATAGTAGATATATTGTAAAAGACTATTTCCCTCCCTCCTATCCCACCTCCCACTTGTTCTATTCTCTACTTTGATCCCATACCTTTTCAAAAGTGGGTGATTCCAACTTCCCTCCCCCCCTCAGCCTGCCCTCCCTTCAATCATCCCCCCTCTCATCCCCTTCCCCCCCCTACTCTCCTGGAGGGTAAGATACCCGATTTAGTGTGTATTTCATTTCCTCCTCAAGCCAAATTCAATGGGAATAAGGTTGACCCATTCCCTTTTGCCTTCCTATTCTTCCCCTCCATTGTAACCATTTTCCCTTGCCTCTTCTATATGAGATAGTTCACCCCATTCTGTCTCTCCCCATCTCTTCTCATCATATTCCTCTCTCACCTCTTAATTTCACCTTTTAAGTATCATCCCTTCCTGTTAAATTGGTCCTGTGCCCTCTATTTATGTATACCTGTAAACATATATATATATACACACATTCCCATATGTATTCATATGCCCATATACCCTCATATATAGACATATATATATATATATATATATATATATATATATATATATATATATATTTCTATTCCCTTCAACTACTGAGAAAAGTTTCATAAGTTACAATTATTGTTTTTCCATGTAGGAATGTTAATAGTTCAACTTTGATAAGTTCCTTATGATATCTTTTCCATGGTTACCTTCTCATGCTTCTCTTGCTTCTTGTAATCTGAATATCAAATTTTCTATTCAACTTTGGTTTTCTCAGCAAAAATGCTTGAAAGTCCTCTATTCCACTGAATGACCCTGTTTTCCCCTGAAACATGGTACTAAGTTTTGCTGGGTAGGTAACTCTTGGTTTTAATCCCAGCTCCTTTGACCTCTGGAATATCATGTTCCAAGACCTTCAATCCCTCTGTGTAGAAGCTGCCAGATCCTGGGTTATCCTGATTGTGTTTCCACAATATTCAAATTGTTTCTTCCTGGATGCTTGTAACAGTCTTTTCTTAATCTTGGAACTCCAGAACCCGGCTATAATATTCCTAGGAGTTTTCTTTTTGGGATCTTTTTCAGGAGGTGATTGGTGGATTCTTTCAACCTCTATTTTGCCCTCCAGTTCTAAAACATCAGGGCAGCTTTCTTTGAGAACTTCCTGGAGGATGATTTCTAGGTTTTTACTTTGATCATGGCTTTCAGGTAGTCCAATAATTTTTAAATGATCTCTCATCTATTTTCCAGCTCAGTGGTTTTTCCCATGAGATATTTCACATTGCCTTCTATTCTTTCATTTGTTTGGATCTCTTTAACAGCATATTGGTTTCTCATAAAGTCATTAGTTTCCATTTGTTCCAATATAATTCTGAAGCAATGATTCTCCTCATTGAGCTTTTGAGATTCTTTTTCCATCCGGCAAATTTGACTTTTTAAGGCATTCTTCTCCTCATTGCCTTTTTGAGCCTCTTTTGCCATTTGAGTTAGTCTATTTTTTAAGGTATTATTTTCCTCAGTCAGGCTGTTGACTGTCATTTTCTAATTTTCTTGCATTGTTCTCATTTCTCTTCCCAATTTTTCCTCCACTTCTGTTACCTGCTTCTTAAGGTCCTCTATGGCCTGTAACAAGCTCATATTTTCCTTTGAAGCTTTTGGTGCCGGAGTTCTGATTTCACTGTCTTCCTCCTATTCCATGCTTTGCTCCTTTATGTCCCCAAAATAGGAGTCTAATGTTGTAATCTTCTGTCTGCTTTGTTTCCTTTGTCTGGTCATGTTGCCCCTCAGTCACTTGACGCCTGGGCTTTTTGCCACAGTAGGACTCTGCCACCAGACAGGGGAGCTTTCGCCCCAAATGCTGGGGTATTCTCAGCTGCTGGACGTATTAGATGGGTGCCCTCACTGAGGTCTCCACATGCTCTGGCAAGCTGGACACACACCCCAGGACCTCCACCCTAGACTGCAATCCAGATCCAAGAACGTTAAAGCAAGAGTGATTACCCCTCAGACTGGTGCTTAGTCCCCCTACACTTTGTGGGCCAGGAGCTTATGCTGCCCTGTGGTGCTGGCTGGCTGTGCTGGTGTCTCAGAGGCTTCTCGCCCCGGGGGCAAAAGACATATACTCCCACTTACTGGCCTGCCCTGGGGCTAAAGCCTTGGTGTGGGGCTGGGCTGGCTCCCAGAGCACTGCTCTGCAGATTCCTGCCAGCCTGCTGGGCTGTCCTCAGCAGGAGGTTTGCTTCTCTGTCTCATTTTGTGGGCTGTTCAACTCCAAAATTTGTTTAGAGTCCCCTTTTTACATGGATTGGGGAAGGTGGAAGCCAGAGCCGTGGGAAGGTCGTGCTTCTACTCCACCATCTTGACTCCTCTTCTTTACAATTTGACTAATGTTTAATGTCAAGGTATATGTAATACCCATATCAGATTGCAAGCTGCCATTGGGGGGAAGGGGGGAGGAGAGTGAGGGGAGAAAATTTGGAACTCAAAAGCTTGTGGAACTGAATGTTGTAAACTAAAAGTAAATAAATTAAAAAAAAATAGAAAAACCTAATTGGGTCACAAAGAATCAGACATGATTTAAAAATGACTGAAAAACAGCAACATGTGCCAGGAACTATGTTAAATACCTCCATTCTCTCTTCTCCATATCATTCTACATATTGCTGCTAGAGTAATTGTCTTAAGAAATATTAATGACTCCCCATTTCCTAATGTATAAAAGTCAAAGATTTTAGTGTGACCTTTACGTATCTTCATAATTTGGATCCCAAGTATTTTCTCCTTTCTTATTTATAAGTTCTTACCATTCATCAAAGAACAAATCCTAACCTATAATATAAGGAGATTGGACTAGATGAATTCTCACCTTTTACATTTACTTTACAACTTTAAACCTATGATCCTATGACTCTATTGTCTTCCAGTGATGAGAGCTAGTCTGATGAATTCCTGGTGCACTACATTCATTTCTGGAAATGGCACCTTGGCTGTAGAACTAATCTCAAAACCAACTGGATTCCCCTTTCTCCTCTACTTCTTTGGTGTGTAATCCCATAGTTCTTGCTTGGTTTTTTATTGATACCCAGTTTTGGATGGATTGATGTTCCATTATGTAGATGATTCAGGCTCTTTGCTTCTCCATTTCTTTCTTACTGCCTTTATGCTTCTAAAGGAGGCTGGACAAAATGATGACAAAAGGGTAGAAACCAAATTATTTTGCTACCTGAGAGTAGCTTTAGTAAGAAATAAGTTTAAGAAGAGGCCAAGAGTTTACTTGAGAATTTTAGATTTTTTATAAGATTATGATATGTTTCAATTTCCTGTCATCAGAGAATTCAAGTTCAAGAACATGAGAACTTGTTTTATTTCTGAGTTTTGGGGGGCTGGGAGGGGTAGAATATAAAACAATAATTAGGACAATTTTTAATCACTTAATTATGACAGTTTTGTTAACTCATATCTAAAAATCCTTATTGCTTTTCAATCTGTGCCAGTTACCATTTCTTTATAAAAAGGTATCTAAAAACATCTGATCTAGCCAGAGAACACCTGACCAAGAGACTTAATTAATCTTGGTTCTATCACTGATATGTATAAACAATTCCTTTGAATATTTTCTTTCAAACTCAGTTTCCCTCCGTTCATTAAACGGGGAGGATTATATGTCTCTCTTCCCATCTTCTCAGGCCTTTACTATTACAGAAATTTTCAGAGGCTGTGCACAGTGGTGTGCTAGCTAAAATCCTTAGAGTCAGGAACACCTAATCCTGCCTGACATTTAATCAGTGTGTGACCCTGGGCAAGTCACTGAACTCAGTTTTCTTATCTATAAAATGAGTCTAAAGATGACACCTACCTCACTAGATTGTCATGAGGAGCAAATGATCTCATGTATGGAAAGCTCTTTGTAAACCTTAAAGCACTGTAAAAAATGTCAGGCCTTATTATTTTACTGTATTCACCATCCCAGGTATAATTATTGGGACTTTTCCCAGAAAAACACTGTATAAAATATAAAATGAGACTGCAGTGTGGCTAAGTGTTTTCAACAATGAAAGAAAATTGTGCACACAGAGACAAAATATGCCTACTTTTCTGTTAATGTAATTATTTCCCTATATTCTAATTTTCTCTTCTCCCAGATGGTGGTTTCTAACTCTGCAACACTTGGCAGGTTTTTTTTCTTTTTCTTCTGTTTCCTTTACCATCTCAGGGGGATTTTCACATTCTCTGTTACCTGTTTCTCCCATCATTGAGTTGACCTACAGGGTCAAAAGACTGGTTTCTGCATTAGTAAGTTTTTCTTCTTCTTTTTTTTATATGTTTCCTTTGTTACACAGCAGACCCAGAACCAATAAACTCCTTTCTCACTAATGTACAGCATACTGTATCTCAAGTATGATTGCATTTTCATTGCTAAAAATAAGTACTTGTTTTTAACTCTCCATAAAAGCTCCATCTCTCAGCATGGATGACCTCCTCCTTACTTGTAAACCCATTATGCTGAGATGCTAGTCACAGTGTTCCTGGGGGCAGGGAAATCCAGGTTTATATTCTGTTGCTTAAAAGAGGGAGAGTCCATGTTCTTGTCTCACTGCAAATCAATCCATATTCTTCCAGAGAACAGGATAAATACTGCATGTATTGCCTCTAAAATTAATCAGACCTTTAATTGAAATATACAGCCTTCAACCATACATAAATATGTAGAAGCTCAACAAGGATACAAAATCTTTTTCCCTTCCTGACCTGGCCAATCCAAACACAAAGACTGGTAATATCTTCCCTTCACCTCCCATTTTGTTTCAAATTTCACATCCTTTATTCACCTCCTGAGCAGGATATTGAAAGCTTATAAAAGCCGTGTAACTTCTAACCAACTTCTTTCTTTCATTTCCTTTGACCCACTGATGTCATTTTCTGGGCTTCAAGAAGGTCATGTCTTCATAAAAAACTTTCAATATGACTCTCTCTGAAAGTGATCCTTTCCTTAGCCTACATTTCCTCCCTTTCCTTCTCTGTAGCAATTCCCAGGATGCCACCTGAGTATGAATGTTGTACAGAAATAAACCAATTCCTTATTTTGCCCTCTCATGTTTCTTTGAGTATATTCTCAGGTTTTTTTCTTCTTTTGTGGATCTGCTAGCCTCGACTGATAGGTTCACCTTCACCCATTGACTAGTGTTGGATGTGCCACGTAAGTATTTCTTGGGTTCTATCATTTCAGAATGTCTGTGAGTGACCCTGTTCTATTCTCAATTTACTGCTCTTAATTAAAGTTTATTACAAAAAATTTGTATGGAAAGGGGCAGCAGCCTCCCACCATTTATTCATAAACTGTATGGCCAGGAAGAAAAAAAAAGGGTATATGGGGTGTTCAGGGAGGTCTAGCACATCTGGTATAATGGCTGCTGAGTCCTTTTTAGGTTAGCTCATCCATCTTTGGTTTTCACCTCTTACCCAATTCTTTCCTGTGGCTCCAAGAAGCTATAGCATGTGCAGTAGCCACATCATAGTGAAATGGTCTAGACAGTTGAGCTAAACAAGGTTGAGGGTAATTGATTGTCTCAAACCTGTTGGCAAATTAGGGGGATGTCTACCCCAAGTGTGTGAATATTTATCCCAGTGGAATGGGTGGATGAGAACAATTTGTTCCAATGGCCATGAATATGGATGAAGCAGGTACTGTGGAGTGCTTAGAGCTTGTTCAAGCATTGAAGATGTCAAGGTCTTACATTGCATTCCAAGTCATTGCCTGTTGTTGTGATTTTTGTCTTGCCACTGGTCTTTAATTACTCTGGAAGAGAGAGTGAAGAATGAGGCTGACTTCTGCACAACTCTGCAGAACTGTGATATCATTGATCTTTGAAATAAAGGACAAACTAACAACAATAGTATGTATAAGATATCACACTTTTAGGATCTAGTGCCTTCAGTGAAATGATGCAGTGTGTTAAATGGGAAAGGCCCCTACGTTCAGGATCATAAGATCTACTTTCAGTTCTTTGGTTCTATTACTTTCTAGCTGTGTATATTATTGGGCAAGTTGCAACACCTCTCTGAGTTTCCTCATATTTAAAGTGAGCCTGTTGGAAATGATAAATCTAAGATCTCTCTTCCAGTGCTAAATTTATATGATATATGATAATCTTTCTGTGCTATATAGACTTTCTATTAGGAATCATATATTTACTTATTTGTTATCATTATTATACATTCTGGTCCAATCTAATGCAAATCTCCCTCCATTGTTGTTGCTAGGCAACTCAACTGTAATTTAATTTTAGTTGCACTGGGAAGCTAAGTGATTTTGTCATGGTCACACCCCCAGCATGCATTCGAAGCATGACTAAAACCTATAGCATCCTGACTCCAAGTCTATTCCTTTATCCAATAAATCATGCTGACTCTCATTATATTAATATTTTTATAGCTTATATTTGCATAATACCTAAGTGTTTGCAAAGTGCTTTCCATGCGTTATGTCATTTGAGCCCCACAATAAGCCTGAACAGTAACTGCAACAGATATCATTCTCGCTATTTTCAAAATGAGGAAATGGAGACACATTGAGTTTAAAAGCCTTGACCATTTGCTATGTAAATGTTAGAGGTAAAACCATATCTCTTTGGACCTCATAGTCACTGTTTTTGTATTTTTCTACTACACTGGAAATAAAAATAGCAATTAGATAAGAATATAAAACTTGCTTTCAATTTTTATTTGTAAAGTTACTATAGAAACCTTTCTTCTTCCCCCTCCCCCCCTTTTTTTTTTTCCCAGAAGAGACTATTCAATAAACAAATAAGTGATTTTGAGTGTTCATATGTACATATAAGAGGGATTGGGGACAGATTAGCTCCAAGGTTCTTTCCTAGTCTAGCATTCTACTAATGGATGAAACTATCACAATAAAAGCTGATTATGAAAGTATTATCAATCAAGTAAATCCTATTTTTTCACCAATTTCCATTATAAAATTTTGTTTTCTATGTTCCCTTAGCAAAAATATTTTAAGAGGTCGAGCTGAAAAGTTTTGTATTTAATATGGTGACCAGGTCCAAATTATCACACCATATATTCTTCTACAAACATTTCAGAATTCTATAGTGCTTTTCAGGCCCTGGGATCTTTCTTCTTTTTACTTCTTCTTTTACTGGTCCACCTTTCCCCTTCTCTTTCTCTGGTCATTGTAATTTACCCTTTGTTTTTGGACTTTCTAAATCTGCCCACATATACATCTCCCACAATTTATTTCTTATTCTTTTCTCATTTGGGTATTTACCATGTCTAATAATGCTAGGTTTCAACATTTCTATTAGGTCTATCCTTTAATTCTATGAGTTATGACACATTATACTTTGGAAACACTTGAAAAATGCTTTCAGTTTGATTTTATGGTTTCATTAAGTAGATTTGTACTTTATTGATATTTTAAGCATGAAGTTCTATAAAGATATTTAAAATAACAATGAGCTATATTACATTTTTTTTCTACCAGTTCCTCACAATTCCTTTAACCAAATTCTGTCATCTTTCCTTTATGTTACATCAGGGACCTGTGACTCCATAGGATTATAGATTAGGGCATGTTAAAAGGGACATTAGAAGTCAACTTAGTTCAATTCGCTCATTATAAAGATAGTGGAATTGAGGCCAGAGTAGTTATATGATTTGCTCAAGGTCACATAGGTAGGAAAGAGCAAAAACAGGATTTAAATCCAGGTCCTTAACCCCAAATTCAGCACCCATTCTGCTACATGGTCCAATGACTTGCCCATGATCAGGTATCTATTATCTATTGAAGGCAAGATTTGAATCAGTTTTCCCAACTAAAATCCATCTTGCCTCTCTATATTTTGCCTTTCTGCATGTCCCAAATTGCTCAGTTATGAAACATTTGGCACTAAAGAAATGAAAGCTTTCACCTTAAGAAAACCCAAAAGAAGAAGATAATCTCTAGGGAAAACTTAAAGAAGCCTTTCCTTTCTTAGGGTTTTTAAAGACCTATAAGAGAATTATTCATAAGAATGATTCACATGATTTTCATTCTTAAAAGGGAGGATACATTAGTGCATTATTAATCATTACATTTCTAGTTTCCAAAAATCAAATCTTGAGACTTACATTTTCAGAAATCATTCTAAAAACTGGCAAGTGATCTTAGCCATACTGAGTAAAAGGGAGGAGATATAAGTGATAAAATAAAAGGTCACATGGGTTATGGAGGGTGTTTTTTCTGACTCATGCTCCTTGACTTCTTTTGCTTTTGACCCCCTTGCATACTATATGCTCTCCTTCAGTACATTTTAATCTCCCTTGATTTCCATTCCACTTGTCTTTCCAGTTTCTTATTCTACCTGTCTGACCACTCTTGTTTCCTTTGCTACATCCTCATCCATTGCCTTTTATCTAAAAGTTACTGTTCTCCAAGGCTCTGCCAGGAGCTGTCTTTTATCACTAGATACTCTCCATTGAAATGGGTACCTATTTTATGGAGATTTCACAGAAGGCAAGGTTTACTAGGTAATCAGAAGAAGTGATACAAGGATATCCTCAAGGTCTCTCTTAAGAACTTCAGAATTGGGGCAGCTAGGTGGCACAGTGAAGAGAGCACTGGCCCTGGAGTCAGGAGGATCTGAGTTCAAATTTAGCCTCAGATACTTAAGACTTACTATCTATGTGACTTTAGGCAAGTCACTTACCACCAGTTATCCTGCCCCCCTCTAAAAACACACAAAAAAGAACTTTGGAATTGATTGTGTGACATGGAAGACTTTGTCACAGGACTGCTCAGCATGGCATGCCCACATCAGAGAAGGTGCTGTGCTCTATGAGCAAAGCAGCAGCTCAAAGGAAAAATAGGATGCACAAATTTAGTGAATCCACCCCAAATGTTTACATGGACTATTTGTGCAAGACCTGTGGTAGAACATTCTGAGCTCATATTGGTCTGATCAGTCACAGATGGACACCCTCGAACCAGGTTCTTGCATAGTGATGTATTTTGGTCCCCTTCAAGAACAAAGGACAGCAACCAACCAACATGAGGGAGACATAATTTTTGGCTTAGCATAGTGCCTAGCACTATAATTTAAGTGCTAGAACTTAATAAATGCTTGTTGATTAATCAATTAAATCCATCCATTCCTTTGGTTCAGTTATCATCTCTATGCAGATCACATATATGTACATGCACATATATGTATATGTATGTGTGGTGTATTCCAGATTCAGGCCTAAAGAATTATATTTCCAGCAATCATTCTAAAGAATTAGCAAGTGATCTTAACCATATGAAATAAAAAAAAACAGAATACAAATGATAAAACTACTGGATATATACATATATAATAGAAATATGTGTATGTAAATATACAAATATACATATGCATGCTATTATATATACAAATATTCATATATAATACATATATACACAAAATATATGTATGTATGCTTATATATATATACATATATATGGAAAGAAAGAGACAGAGAGAGAGAGAGAGAGAGAGAAAGAGAGAAAGAGTGAGAGTTGTTGTTAAGTAATTGTTCAGTCATGTTCAATTCTTCATGACCCATTTGGGGTTTTCTTGACAAAGATACTGGAGTGCTTTGCCATTTTCTTCTCCAGCTCATTTTACAGATGAGCAAACTGAGGCAAACAGGGTTCAATGACTTACTCAGGGTCATACAGCTAGTAAGTGTCTGAGGACAGATTTGAACTCAGGAAGGTGAGTGTGCTTGACTCCAGACCTGGTGCTTTATTCACTATGCCACCTAGATGGCACACACACACACATATACACATATATACATGTATGTATGTGTTTATGTATATATCCAGACTGAATGTATATATTCAGATTTTCTCTCTAACTTTAGTCCAAAATCATCAACTGATGTTGGATGTCTCTACTATGATGTCTCTCAGATATTTCAAATTTACCATATCTAAAAAGGAGATTTCCACTCCCTCCAACCCCAACAGATACTCTCATATTTCTTTTGAAGGAACAACCACCACTCCTGGGTTTGAATCCTTAAGATTCATCTTTGACTCTTTGCTTTTTCTCATTTCCCATATCCAACTAGAAACTAAGCATGCTCAGTTGTAACTGAGGCACCATTGTGTAGTAGGAAACATGCTTGATTTGATGAGGAAGACCTGGATTTCATTCTCATTTCAAACACTTACTAGCTATACAATCCTGAGCAAAGCACTTGTAGCTTCTCAGTTTTCTCTTCTGTAAAATGGGACTGATAATAATGTCTATCTCACAGTTATGTGGATCAAAATCTATATAAGGTACTGTATTGACTTTAAGGAGATATGCAACAGCCAGCTATTGTTATGACAGCCAGTCTTTCACATCCATTCAGTTCTCTCCTTTCATACAACTACCACCCTAACTCAGGCCAGAATTCTATATCAATGGACTTTTGTAACAGTTTCCTAACTGGTCTCACTGCTTCCAGTCACTTCACTCTTCACTCCCTCCTCCACAGAGTTGCTAAAATGTTTTTGTTTTTGTTGTTGTTGAATATGTTGGTTATCTCTTTGCTCAAAATCTTATTGCCTATATAATAAAATATAAACTATTCATCCTGGTATTTAACACCCTTCACAATCTGGTTCCAATCTGCCTTTCAAGTCTTATCACATGTTACTAAACCCTTTCATACACCCTCTGGTGCAGCTAAACTGATCTCTTTGCTGTTTTCCAAGATTGCCATTCAATTTCCTTCCTCCATAAAGCTATACATGCCATAATGCATCTGTAGAACATGTTCCCTTTTCATGCCCCCTTTTAAGTATCCTTGTCAATCAATTCCCTTCAAAAAGCAAACATAAATTCTCATGTAAGGTGTTGCATTTGTCATTCTGGATAGATAGAAAGACAGAAATGAAAACGAAAAATAATCCCTATGCTTAATAAGCTTATTTAATTTCAGACTAGATACAGTGATCCCTATTAAGTTTTCCTTCATCTCCCTTGCCCTGCTTAACTTAGCTTATTCGTATTATCTGTTTCCATGTTTTATCCCCTAGTCAGATGTAAACTTCCTGAGGTGGGGTATATTTAATCTCTGTCATTTATCCCCATTGCATTGAGTGTAGTAGGTGCTTAAAGTTTGTGAGAGTAGAATGGAGAGTAGACCATGACTGTTTATTTACTTGTTTCATCTTTGGGTAAATTAATGGATTCTTGATATTTTTAATCAATAAGTATTTAAAATATAGAAGGTGTTTAAAAATCTTAGTGAATTTTTAAGGCTATGTAAGCTTTTAAAATGTACTGATATTGGGGACACCTTGTATAATCAACATGAATGAATGTGACTTGACACCTAAAAGATTTAAAGGAATATAAATATGATTTGGAACATATATGGGTTCCCTTCTATTGGAAGGTACTCCTCTTCCCTATCGTGGTACTTCCAAGGTCTTTTCATCCCATGAAATGTTTTTGTCTCTATTTTTCCAAAAGTCTAACACAGAATATTCACTGAAGCACAGGAGACGTTCCTCTAGTACCTTAGGGTACACGTATTCCACTAAGGTGCTTCCTAGTACCATTTCTGGTAATGCATTTCTTCAAAGATTTGTTTTATATCACTTTCATTCACTAGTAATAACTAGCAATGTGTTACAGAATGATTTCCCTATAGCTAAGTGGCCAGTTTTCAAAAAATATGCAAAATCCAAGAACATTTTCAGCATCAGAAAAATGCTCAAAAATCACTAATGGTACAAGACAGTCAAATTAAAACAACTCTTGACTTTTTACTTTATGCTAACCATGTTAGAAAAGATAATAAAAGACTGAAATAGTCAATGCTGAAACAGCTTCAGTAAGTCAGGAACACTAATATACTCTTGAAGGGATTTTGAATTAGTCTAAATATTCTGGAAACCAATTTGGAGTTATGCAAAAACAGTTACTAAACTATACCCCATGCTCAAACTCTATACCACAATAAGTTTAAAATAGATTCCTATCTTGAATACAAAAAAAAACCCAACACCCACATCATTAAATAAAAGAAAAAAAATGAGATCAGCATCTTTCACTTCTTTGTCTAGGCAAAGAATTCTTAACCAAACAATGGAATAGAATATTTTCCCTAATGGTTTTTCTGTCTTACTACCTACAAAGATTATTCCAAAGTATGTCTTCTCTCCTCAAACTGCCTACATCTCCCCCTATCCTCATATTCTCTGCTGAGGACCTTGCTTCACACTGAAGAAAAAAATAACAAAAAAAATGTGTTATTCACCATGAACTCCTTCTCCCCATTTTCCATCCTTTCTATCTCAAAAACCCTTGGCATCATCTTCCACTTTAACCCCTCTTTACTTCAGTTTCTAATAATAACATATCCCTTCTCTCCAAGTCCATCCCCATTACATGTGCCATTTATCTCACTTCTTTGCATCTTGTCCTCTAGGCTGCCCCTTCAAACATTTTCCATCCCTTTCTAATTTCCATCATCTCTGTATCTATGGCTTCTTTGCCTGTTGCTTACAAATGTACCCAAGTACTCTTTCTTCAGTAGATCCTACAATCTCCTCAACTTATCATCCTATATTTTTCTTCCCTTTGGCAGCCAAAGTCCTAGAAAAAGCTGTCTAGCATTCATTGTTTCTACTTCCTCTCACGCACTTCTCTATCTTTCACAGTCTGTTTACTAACTCCTTCACTCATCTCTTACTGGACATATCTAATGACCTTTCCTTAAACATCATTTATTTTTATTTTTGAAGCATTTGATACTGTTAATCACCTTCTCCTGGATATTCTCTCTTCTTTGGGTTGGTGTTACACCCCACTCTTTCCTGCTTTTCTTCCTACATGTCTGATTGCTCCTCCTCAGTTTTCTTTTGTGACTCATCACATATGTCCCACCTCCTAACTATAGGTGCACCCCCTAGACTACTGTTCTCTTCACTCCTTTCTATTCACACTGCTTTACTTGGTGACCTCGATGCTCCCATGGATTTAATGATAATCTTTATGAAGATGACTATCTTCATATTACTTCATAGTAAGATCTCTCTCTCTGTATATATATGTATATATATATACATATGTGTGTATAGTATGTAGTATGTATGTGTATATGTATATGTCCTCAGTCTCTCTCCAAAGCCCCAATGACCAACTCTCTATTAGACATTTTCAATTACATTTTCCCTAGACCTCTCAAACTCATATTCTAAACAGAACTCACCCAATTCCACCACTCTCTCAAACTTCACTATTTCTATCAATGGTACAACTATCTTTCCAGTCTCCTAACTTTGCAACCATTATATTTAACTCTTTATTCTCTTTCATCCCACAAATCTAATCAGATCCCATTTCTATTGTACCTCCTCAAGATCGCTTGCATTCATCCCTTCTCCCTGCTCATACAACTGCTACCTTAGTTAAAGATATAGTCACCTCTTATCTGAAAAAAAATGATCACAATAATCAAATCACAATAATAGTCTACTTGTGTCAAACCTCTCCTGACTCCGATTCCTTCTCTAAGCAATTGCTAGTGATTTTTCTTAAGCTTAGGACTATGTCACTATGTACACAATAAATTGTAGTTTGAAAAAGTGAAATAAGTATTTATTAGGCACTGAATTTCATGCAAAGGATTGTGCTTACTGCTAGAGATACAAATAGAAAATCACAGGAATCTCAGATCTCAAGAAGCTCACAATTTAAGAGGTAAAGACAGCAAGTACATAGAGGTAGCAGTGGCCCTTAGGTTGTATCAGCAAACCAAATGGCAATGCATCTCCTGTAGTGCCATTTCCAGTGACAAATTCTACTTCTAAGACTAAACTATTTAGCAGTTTCAAAGCCTCTGGTAGTGACAACTTTCTTTCCTTGACCTTTAGTTGCTGTGGTTACTGAGGAAGTAGGGTTTCAGAAGCACAAGGGTACTCCCTTAGAGGATGACTTTAGAGGCTAGGCTGGTGTAGGGAAGGGCTGGTAGTTTGGAGGGTACTATTCTTGGGGATCTAGGCTTATTTGCCTACCATCACTGGTAGTTAGTTTACAACTGGCACCAATGGTCACAAGAATGATGACTTCTAGAATAGGAATAAATAGAGCCTTCCTTAAAATAATAGGTAGCATCTATTTAAAGCCATCAGCAAGTATTATATGTAATGGGGAGAAGCTAGAAGCATTTCCCATAAGATCGGGGGTGAAACAAGGATGTCCACTATCACCCCTCTTATTCAATCTGGTACTAGAAATGTTAACAGTAGCAATTAGAGAAGAAAAAGAAATCAAAGGAATCAAATTAGGCAAGAAAGAGACCAAGCTATCACTCTTTGCAGATGATATGATGATATACTTAGAGAATCCTAGAAAATCAAGTAAAAAACTACTTGAGACAATAAATAAATTTGGCAAAGTTGCAGGATATAAAATAAACCCACATAAATCCTCAGCATTCCTACATATTTCCAATGAAATTCAACAGCAAGAGATAGAAAGAGAAATCCCATTTAAAGTTACTGTAGACATTATAAAATATTTGGGAATCTACCTGCCAAAACAAAGCCAGGACCTAGATGACCACAACTACAAAACACTTTTCACACAAATAAAGTCAGATATAACTAATTGGAAAAATATCAATTGCTCATGGCTGGGTAGAGCTAATATAATAAAAATGAAAATTTTACCTAAATTAAATTATATATTTAGTGCCATACCAATTAATTTACCAAAAACTACTTTATAGAGCTAGAAAAAAATAGTAACAAAATTCATTTGGAAGAATAAATGGAATTAATGAAAAGAAATGCTAGGGAAGGTAGACTAGCTATATCAGATTTCAATCTGTATTATAAAGCAGCAGTCATCAAAACTACTTGGTACTGGCTGAGGAATAGAGGAGTGGATCAATGGAATAGATTAGGCACACGAGATTCAGAAGTCAACGACTATAGTAATCTATTGTTTGATAAACCCCAAGACCCTGGTTTTTGGGATAAGAACTCACTATGTGACAAGAACTGCTGGGAACACTGGAATATAATATGGCAGAAACTGGGTATAGATCATTATCTAACACCATATACCAATATCAAGTCTAAATGGGTGCATGATCTAGGTATAAAGGTTGATACTGTAAGCAGTCTCCTCAAACAAGGAATAGTTTACCTGTCAGACTTGTGGAGAGGGAAAGACTTTATGTCTAAACAAGAAATAGAGAACATTATAAAATGTAAAATGGATATTTTTGACTTTATGAAATTGAAAAGCTTCTGTACAAACAAAGCCAATGTAACCAAGATTAAGAGGGAGGTAGGAAATTGGGAAAGAATCTTTACAACCTATGTCTCTGACAAAGGACTCATTTCTAAAATATACAGAGAATTGAGTCAAATTTATAAGAATACAAGTCATTCCCCAATTGATAAATGGTCAAAGGATATGAACAGGCAATTTTCAGAGAAAGAAATTAAAGATATCTATAAGCACATGAAGAAATGCTCTAAATCACTATTGATTAGAGAAATGCAAATCAAAACAACTCTGAGGTACCACATCTCACTGGTCAGATTGGCTAAGATGACAAAACAGGAAAATGACAAATGCTAGAAAGGATGTGGGCCAATTGGAACACCAATTCATTGCTGGTGGAGTTGTGAACTGATCCAGTCTTTCTGGAGAGCAATCTGGAATTATGCCCAAAGGGCTGTAAATACGTTCATATCCTTTGACCCAGCAATTCCACTCCTAGGGTTATATCCCAAAGAGATCATAGAAGTGGGAGGAAGACCCATATGTACAAAAAGGTTTATAGCAGCTCTTTTTGTGGTGGCAAAGAATTGGAAATTAAGGGGGTGCCCATCAATTAGGGAATGGCTGAACAAGTTGTGGTATATCCATGTTATGGAATACTATTGTTCTATAAGAAATGAGGAGAAATGGTCTTCATATTTACCTGGAGAGGCTTATACAAACTGATACTGAGTGAGAAGAGTAGAACCAGGAGAAATTTGTACACAATTACAGACACAACATATGTGTGATGACCAGCTTTGATAGACTGGACTCTCCTTAGCAATGCAGTGATATAAGTCAGTTCCAAAAGACTCATGATGGAGAGAAATATGTGCATCCAGAGAAAGAACTAGAAAGAACTGAGTTTATATCCAGGTGGAAGAAAAATACCTGATCTTTTTCCTTTTCTTATTTGGTTTTATGTCCTCTTTACTATTTCTCATTCCATCTGATACAATCTGTCTTTATAACCTGACTAATGTATAATGTGAAAGTATTTACAGTTCCTATACTTGACTATATGCCACCATGGTGGGGGAGGGGAGGGAAGAGAGGGGGACAAAAAGTGAAACTCAAGGAATTGTGGAATTGAATCCTGTAAACTAAAAGGAAACAAATAAATTTAAAAATAAAAAAAAATTAAAAAAAAGAATGATGACTTCTTCCATACAAGGGTTGGCACCCTTAATGATGACTATGCAAACTAGGGTGGGAGCAGGGCCTGTGGTCTGGAGAGCATTGTTTTTCTTAGGGTTCCTAGGCATGGGGTCTTACATTATCTCCACTAGGGTCTAAAGGGAAGAAGTGATTGGGGCAGTAGTAATGGGTTTAACCCAACTGGCATATGACACTCTGTGCCTCTCTAGGTGTTGTCTTGATGTTTCAGCTAGATTTGCTTGATGGCAGTTGGCAAGGAGGTTTGCTTCCCTAGACAACAGTGAGAATTGTGCAGCAGGTTGGAATCAGTGAATTCTTCATGACTTGAGGATAAAATAGAGACTCCTATTTGGCCTCAGTGTTCCTTTTCAGCATCACTGTTCATTCCTCCCTTTTCCACACATTCCAATCCAACCACATGGCTTCCTTGCAGCTCCTCAAATCCAACCTTCCATGACCTGCTTCATGCCTTTATTTGGCTGTGTCTTCTGACTGGGATGCCATCTTTCCTCACTTCTACTTCTTATCTTAATTCTTTCAAGATGGAAGTTAAAATACCACCTTCTAAAGGAAGTTCTTCCTGCTCTCACTAGCTACATGAATCCAGTCTCCTAACACTTATATTGATTTTGAATATGTTATGGCTATATTTAACTACATGCATATTTTCTCCCCACATAGAATGCAAACTTCTTGGGAGCAGGGACTGTTTCATTTTTCTCTTTGTGTTTTCAGACCCATGATCTATAACAGGGGCTTAATAAATGCTTGTTGAATGATAGATTGGAAACCTCTGGCTATTTGTGAACACACAGTTAAGTCCTTAGTCCTTACTTCTCTGCTTGTGCATGTAATAATTGGTAGGAAATTATAAAAGGAGGAAAGAAGAAAACAAGTTTCTGAACCCTGTGTTTGTGGTATAATTGATAGAAGTGTAGACCTCAAGTCAGGAAGCTTTGGATTTTAAACTAGTTTCTGCCATTTATGAATTTTATAACCATGGGGAAATTGATTTACCAGTCTGAGCCTCAGTTTTTTCATCTGTAAATAGGAGTGATGCTATCTTTAGAATGTGTCTATAGGGTTTTTGTGAGACTCAAGTAAGATGATTTATGACAAATTGTTTGCAGACTTTAAAATTCTATATAAACGGTTTATTATAGGAGAGGGCAAGGTACCCTCTCCTACTTCATATAAGGTACTGGTAGTGAGAGATACTTTGTACTGGACACCCAAAGTGTCCAGACCAGCAGGAGTGGGAAAGGAAATATTAGAACTAAGATTAGGTAGTCTTCCATTGACCAAGTTATTTGTGAGATTTCTTGTCAGTTGCCTTGTTGATTCCTTGATGTCTGTAATGATCTACCTCATATTTAGAACAGAGTTGTGTGGTACAGTGAAGTTTTGTCTAACATGGGCTTATATGATTCAGTGCCTTGAAAATTTTGCACTCAATAAATTGAGTGCACTCGATTTGTTGAATAGAGTTGCATTCAGTCTAAAACTTCCAGAACAAACAATATCACTGTCTACTCATTCTTCTCCTCCTGTCTGTCTGGCCCAATTACCCTTGGAGAGCACATAGGAAAGATTTAAGGAAGTTAAACCTTAAGGGAATGAAACAGAATCTCACATTCTCCTTCCTGATTTCCTCCTTCTCCCCAATAAAGCTCTAAATTGGCTCTTGATCATCTTAAATCCAGCCCTAGATTAAGAGCATGAAAAATCCTTGAAACAGAACTAAAATGGGAAATACTTAATGAGTTTTCCAGCTACTTCACCAATGGCTATACTGAGTTGTTCTCCATGGTGCACTGAATCACAGTGTCAAAGCTGCTGCTAAATGGTCTGCTGGTTCTCCCATGTTCTTTAGAAACCTTTTTTTCATTATGTTAATAAATCTCAGCAAACCTCTTCTCCTGATGTTCAACCTAGATATCCTCCTAACCCCACCCCCATTTAATTGATTTGGTTCTTACCTTTGAGTCTATTTAAAGAAACACATTCTTCATTTAATTGGGTCCTGTTCCATCTCCTTCCTCTGCTAGTAAATCAGTGTGTTGACAGAATTTCATATGTATACATGTCATTGTTCACCCCCAGGGACAAAAGCAGGAGGAAAACTACATGCATTGACAATCAGAGCTGCTCCAAATAGAGAGAGTGCAGGGGAAAGAGGCCCTCTCCCTCCTCTCTCCTGTTTCTAAGGGTGTCCCTTATGGTGAGAGAGTTGTTCTGCCCACTTCCTTTCTATGGTTATAGCATCATTCTGGGCATTTTGCCTCATGGATCTGAACATTGGGATTCTGATGGTGATTTATGATTAAAACAAGTGGCATAGTAATCCTCAGTTTCTCTTGCCCAGAAGATTTACCCTCAGGTGGATAGAGGGAGACATCCTAGCCTAGATTTTTACATGCTCAATTTTGCAGATCTGCTTGTTTCTTTCCTTTCCCCTAGATGCTCCCCTTTCTTCTTCTGTTTGGACTCTGGGCTGTGTCAATATATTAGGAAGTTTGGCTGTGCAATCAGAGATTGGAGGCGTTTCCTCTGAATGGAGCCCAGAGCAAAAATGCTTACAAAGGTTTTTTTTTTTTTTTTCAGTCTGGAAAAGGGACTCCTCCTCTGGGGTATGCATGGGTTTTGATTATTCATCAGCAATTATACACATCCAGAGAAATGACCTCATATATTCCACAGACATGAACCAAAAGTATGACACAGATGTTCTGGAATAAACAGTGTGAGTGCAAGCACATAGCTTCAGAGTATTGTAATGGCTCTTAGAGAAACTGGGTCAAAAGTTTCTCCCTATACATACACACAAACACAACACACACGTATACACACACATGTGCATGCACGCACAAACCACAACTAACAGAGACAGAAAATATAAAAGTTTTTTTCTTCTGCTTTCCTTCACAGCTTCTCTTTTTATGGATGACCCCTGGGGGTCTCTCTGCACTCCCTTCTCCATGAAGTGATTTGTGGAGTAGAAGTTCTTCTGACTCTGGGGATTCTGCTAGGAGATTCAAAATGATGAATGCAAGTTTCCTTTTCCTCCCAAAATGCCTTTAGTTTTTTTTTTTCTTTAGATCTCTAGAGATCTGGGTTTTTTAAATTTTGTTTTTACAGATGTTTTATTTGATACTGAGTTTAGATTAGTTAGTTAGGTGAGAGAAGTAGCCTGGCCTAATTGATTGACTGATAAATCTGGAGTCAGGAAGACCACCCCTGACACTGACTAGCTAAGTGACCCAAGACAACCTACTTCATTTCTTTGAGTATTAGTTTCTTCAAATGTATAGAAGGTCTAATAGTGACTTCAGTGCTTACCTTAGGGACTTGTGAGGCTCCAGTAAAATAATGTATGGAAAGATGCTCTGTAATATTGAAAAAGGAGTAGAAGAAAGACTGTACTTGTGTTTTCATAGATATAGGAAACTCCTACCATTTTTATCTTCTACCAGCAACTTCTCTGAAACAATTTTCTAGAGCACTGAGAGGCTAAATGAATCACTCAGGATTACATAGTCACTAGACTCAGAGGCAAGATTTGAACCCAGATCTTTGTGGCTTTGAGTTGAGCTATCTATTATACTGCAGCCTTTCTTTATCAACTTTAAGGACTATATGTATGACAATTGTTTTAATATTGAGAATAATGAATAGGTAATAGTCACTTGACAAGTTCATATTTAGAACATAAACTATGTTCTTTAAGGCCTTGTAAAGTTACTGATGACAAAGATAGCATCTTATATCTACTTAGGAAACTAGCACATAGTAGATACTCAATGAGCATTGCTAATGTTATCTTACTTGAAGGAAAATCATGCAAGTGGTAAACCATCATCTGCCTCCATCTACCCACCCATCACTCCATACTTAATCATTTAATGTTTGTCCTTTGAGAATATTTAAGGAAAAGTATCAGTTTGAAGTTACAATAAGTAAGTAGAAAAGAATAAAATTTTATTACAATAATAATGCCGCCATATAGTTTCTTCTGTCTAAGAAGCAAGAAAACACATTTGTCTAGGGTAGGCAGGCATCAATTTGGCTAGAGGTGAAGCTAAGCAACTGAGGAGTTATTAAGTTGTTCATTAAGGTATAAGAAAGAGAAAATAATATCAAACCCACATATCATCTTTCCTAATTCAGATTCCCCATTCATTTTTCCTCATGGATTTATAATCCACCAAATATTCATTAAGTAGTTATGTGTGCCCAGGAAAGTTTCTGACAGTGACAAGGTGAGTTATGTACTGAAAGCCTTATCTTCATTTTATTGAAGGTTAGCAATAAAACCCAGCTCTCTTGATCCCAGGTACAAAGTTCCTTCTACTATACCCTGGTGTGTCTATTAGAGAACTGATATAATGAACTCTTTCTTGTGGACACTGAGTATAGTTTGTGGGGTACTTTGGTGGTTCCACTAGTCATCAGTAGATGAAGTTACTCATTGAGGATTGTCCAGAATCAGCAGTTTCATTTTTATGGAAGTGGAAGAAAGGGTGAAGAAGGGATGTCAAGGAACTGAGATAGGTAAAGATACCTTATTGAGTGCTTTGATCCTCACCATTTTAGATACCCTGAATTAAGAAGGGAGAAGAACATGAAGGGCATGAGGAAGGTGATTCTCAAATCCAAGCATTGAAGCTAATGGGAAATGGAAAGTTGATAGGGCTTCTGAGCTCCCTTTAAAGGACGACTTTGGGAGGAATTTTGTGCTCTGACCTCCAGCCCTCCAATGAGAGGGGCAGAGATAACTGAGGATACTAATGAGTTATAATTAAATTATTTCCAAACTCAATTTTTAGATAGATATTGTTCACAGTCTTTGCCTCTATTAATTATGTTTCTACAGGTTGTGGAAGAAACTAAAAGCTTTGATGAAATTATTTTGGTTATTACTGAGGTTTGTGCTATTGCTAAGGCTCAGCCAGCTATATGGCACCAGGCCTGGAGTCAAGAAAACTCATCTTCCGTTCAAGTTGGCCTCAGAAACTTACTAGTTGTGTGATCCTGAGAAAGTTACTTATCCCTGTTTGCCTCAGTTTCTTCATCTGTAACACGAGATGGAGAAAGAAATGGCAAATTATTCTAGTATCTTTGCCAAGAAAACCCTAATGGGTGTCTTGAAGAGTTGGACATGACTGGACAACAGCAAGATTTTTGTTTAAGGATTTTTGTTAAACAACAAACAAATAAAAGAAAGCCAAAAACCTTTCTTTTATTCAAAGTAGGAAGAATTTGTTCTCACCAGCATTAATAAGTAACCTCAATGCTAACCCGGAAATCTTAGACCAGGGGTTTGGAACCTGTGGCCTCAACATGTGATCCTCTAGGTCCTCAAGTGTAGCCCTTTCACTGAATCCAAACTTCACAGAACAAACTCCATCAATAAAAGGATTTGTTCTGTAAAATTTGGACTCAGTCAAAAGGCTGTATCCAAGCACCTAGAAGGCCACAGGTGGCCTCAAGGTCATAGGTTCTGAAACCATCTTATACTTTCTCATTGGAGGTATGTAGGGCAAGTGATCTGTAATGAGAAGCAGTAAGTTTAGAATTCTATCTCTTCAGAGAGGCAAGGGTCTTTTGGGATCATCCAGACAGACCTCCCACTTGATGTACCAATTCTCTGGGTATCACCATTGAGACATCCAAACTAACACAGTATTAGAGAGTTTTCTAGAGCACTGATAGGTTAAGTAACTTGTCTTGGGTTACCAAGCCAGTATATTCCAGAAGCAAAACTTGAACCCAGATCTTTGCGGGTTTGAGACCAGCTCTCTCTCCTAGGGGTTCATAACCTGGTATCTATGATCTTTAAACAATGTTTTTGATAACTACATTTCAATAATAATTGTTACTTTGTAATCCTGTTGATTTTATCTTAGGCCTTTATATCTATTATTTTAAGATGGTATCCAAAGGCTTCACCTGACTGCTAAAGGTGTTCAAGCCAAACTAGGTTAAGAACATTTCTCTAGCCTTTCCACCATGGTTGCTATTTATAAATATCAAAGCACATGATAAATATCAATGATTATAATTGCATTAGTGATAGTTAATGAATAAGATTTAGTGGGCAGGTTTACATTTAGAATCCAACCTAAACTTCTTAGTATAGAGACTGTCTTATACCTTTTTAGGCACGTAGCACATAGTAAGTACTCAATAAATCTTTGTTGAATGGATAAATAATGAGACACTACTAATGTTACTTGACCTGAGAAGGAAAAAAGTGTCATTTGCAGCTCACTACCTCATGAGGTATCAGATTTCTTTGTGGGCTGTATTGAGTTAGAAGATTCTCTCATGGAACCATTGAGTTAGAAATAAAAGTCAAGAGAAGTGGAATGACTTATTAGCTGTATAACCTTTAAGTCATTTAACATCTATTTGTCTCAGATTCCTCAAGTGGAGATGGATATAATAATATCACCTACCTCCCAAATAGGTTGTGAGTTTCATATGAGAATATTGATAAAAAAGTTCCTAAGGAGGGAGCCAAGATGGTGCAGTATGAAATAAGTTGCTCTCACCTCCCTTATTGACCTTTGAAAACCCGGGAAATATCACCCCAAAAAATCTCTGAAATAGCCAAGCCAGCAGAAAAAGGGATGCAGCAGTCTTTTAGTTGAGGAAGCTTGGGAGCTTAATGGGAAAGGTCCCTCACATTCTGGGAGTCAGGAAGTAGAACAGGATGGGAGGTGCCCCAGCAAGCCAGCATCAAGTCCCAGCTCAGCAAACCAGGGGGAGATCCTGAGCACCAGGGTGATTGAACAGGCAAGTGCTAATACCAGCACTCTCCTAAGTGCCTCCAGCACAGGCAGGTAGATACCAGCTTGGAAAACTACCACATGTGCCAGCTTTCTCCAGCAGCCAAATCTTCTAGTAATTCAACACAACTCCAGGAAGCAAAACTCCAGATTGACAGATATCCTCTAGCAGCCAAACATTTGAATGCAAAGCCTGGGTGAGCAGGCATCCCCCAGGGGCCAGACTCCACACTCTCATCCAGAGAGCTCCAGTGTTACTGACTTCAGCTCAGTACCAGGTAAACTGCCAGACCCCTACAACCTCCAATAGTCAGCACCTGAGACCCCAGCACACAAAACCAGTGATCAGGTCTCAGGATCCCAGCACAACAAGCTTGGGTCAGTGACCCCTGTGCTACAAGAGGAAAGCTCAACTTCAAAAGCCAGGAAATAGGCAAACACCATGAGAAAAAAGCAGAAACATTCTTATTATGGGGATAGGGAAAATCAAGGCACAAATTCAGAAGAGGACATCATTGTCAATATACCCACATCTGAAACCCCAAAGGGGAATATGAACTGGCCTCAAGCCCAAAAATTCTTCTTGGAAGAGCTCATGAAGGATTTTAACAGTCAAATAAAAAAAGGTAGAAGAAAAATTGGGAAAAGAAATGAGAGGAATGTAACAGAGAAGCAATAACCTGGGAAAGGAAGGACAAAAATTGACTGTAGAAAATAAGTCCTTAAAAAATAAAATTTGCCAAATGGAAAAAAGGACACTGAAGAAAAGAACTCCTTAAAAATTAGAATGGGTCAAATAGGAAGGGAAGCACAAAATCAGATAGAAGAAAATAATTCATTACAAATTAGTACTGTGCAAGTGGAAACTAATGACTCTTTGAGATATCAAGAATCAGTCAAACAGAAACAAAAAAAAGAGAAAAAAATAGAAGAAAATGTAAAATACCTCATTGGTAAGACAACTGATCTGGGAAATAGAGCCAGGAGAGACACATTAAAAATATCGGTCTCCCTGAAAAGCATGAAGAAAAAAAAAGAACCTGGACAGCATCTTTGAGAAAATCATCAAGAAAAACTGTCCTGAAGTCCTAGAACCAGAAAGTCAAATAGTTATTGAAAGAATTGAAAACTCCAAGGAATATCATAGCCAAATTCCAGAATTATCAGATCAAAGAGAAAGTACTGCAAATATCCAGAAAGAAACAATTTAAATGTCATGGAACCACAGTCAGAATTATGCAGGACCTTGAAGCTTCTACATTATAATATTAGAGGGAATGGAATATGATATTCCATAAACAAAGAAGTTTGGATTACAATGAAGGATCAACTACCCAGCAAAACTGAACATAATATTTCAGTTGAGGAGATAGAAATTCAATGAAACTGGGGACTTCCAAACCTTCCTGATGAAAAGACCAGAGGTCAATAGAAAATTTGATCTTCAAATACAAGACTCAAGAGAGACATAAAAAGGTAAACAAAAAGAAAGTAACAACAGAAATACCAATATTTTATTAATAAGGGAAAACTATTTGTATCCCTAGAGGAGAAGATAATATGTGTAACTCTTGAGAACTTTATTGTTATTACTCCATTTAAAAGAGGTATACATAAACAGAGGACATGGGTATGAGTTGACTTTGATGTGATAATAAAAAATCTAATTAAGTGGTGAGAAGGTATTGTACTGGGAAAAGAAGAAAAGGAGGAGGCAGACAAGGGTAAATTATTTTATATTAAAAGGTACAAAAATCTATTATGGTAGAGGGAAAGAAAGGAGGGAGGTGAGCATTGTTTGAACCTTACTCTTATCAGATTTGGCTCAAAGATGGAATAACATAATCAGTTAGGAATAGAAATTTAGTTTACCCTATAGGAAGTAAGAGGGGAAGGGGGAAAGAAAAATAAGGAGGTGGACAGAAGAGAGGGAAGTACTAAGGGTAAAGGGGAAGAAAATGGAGGAGGTTGATAGAAGGGAAGGAAAACAGAGGAAGGCAGTAGTCAAAAACAAAACTCTAGGGAGGAGGGAAAGGGAGAAAGGAGAGAGAAAAGCATAAATGGAGGGATGATAGGATAGAGAGAAAGACACAGTGGATTAAATTGTAAAGATTTTGCACAAACAAAGCCAATGTAACCAAGATCAGAAGGGAAGCAGAAAGCTGAGAAACAGTTTTTATAGCCAGTGTCTCTGATAAAGCCCTCATCTCTAAAATATATAGAGAACTGAGTCAAATTTATGAGAATACAAAACATTCCCCAACTGATAAATGGTCAAAGGATATGAATAGGCAGTTTTCAGAGGAAGAAATTAAAGCTATCTATAGCCATATTTAAAAAAAAATCTATAAATCACTATTGATTAGAGAAATGAAAATCAAAACAAGTCTGAGATACCACATTACACCTATCAAATAGGCTAACATGACAAAACTGGAAAACAATAAATGTTGGAGAACATGTGGGAAAATTGGAACACTAATGCATTATTAGTGGAGTTGTGAACTGATTTAACCATTCTGGAGAGCAATTTGGAACTATGTCTGAAAGGCAATAAAATTAAGCACACTCTTTGACCCACCATTACCATTTTAAAGTCTGTATCGCAAAGAGATCATAAAAATGGGAAAAGGACCCACACGTATAAAAATATTTATAGAAGTTCTTTATGTGGTGACAAAGAATTGGAAATTGAGGTGATGTCCATCAACTGAGGACTGGCTGAACAAGTTGTAGTATATGAATGTAATAGAATACTACTGTGCTATATGAGCAGGCAGACTTCAGAAAAACCTGGAAAGACATATGAACTGATGCTGAGTGAAATGAGCAGAACCAGGAGATCATTGTACATAGTAACTGTCACATTGTGTGATGACTGAGTTTGGTAGACTTAACTCTTCTTGACAATACAAGGATCTAGGAAAACTCTAAAAGCCTCATGATGGAAAATGCTATCCACATCCAGAGAAAGAATTTAAGAGTCTGAATGTGGATGGAAGCAGACAATTTACTCTCCTTTTCTTTGGTTGTTTTGGTTTGTTTCTTTTTTCTTTTTTCTCCCATTAGTCCTAATTCTTCTTTACATCATGATTAATGTGAAAACATGTTTAATATGAGCGTATAAGTAGAGCCTCTATCAGATTGCACACTGTCTTGGGGAAGGAGGGGGAAAGGAAGAGAAAATTTAAAACTCAAAATATTATGGAAGTGAATGTTGAAAACTAAAAATAAACAATATTTAAAAAGTTCCAGGGGGACTTTTTCTCCATTGGGAGAACTGTCATCAGTTCCAGCCTCAGATACTCAGCACCCACACAAAAATAACTGGCTGTGTAACCTTGAGCAAGTTACTTAACCCCGATTGCTTGAAAAAAAAAGTTCCTAACACAGTTTCCCTAATAGCTTATGAATTCATCTCTTACAGCTATTACTTTTCTCATGGAAGATGGAAAGAATGCTTCCAATCATTTGTTCAGGGGCAAATAATGAGTGACACATAAACCCAAGAATGAAGGACCCTTCTACAACCCGTGTTTGAGAAGTAAGCTACTTGAGGACTTGCACAGTCTCATACTTTTTGGTCTGTATCCCCAAAGACTAACCCAGTGCTAGACACATAGTAGACATTTAATAAACACTAATCAATTGTGCTACTACAAAACCTTAGAAGACATTACTTCTCTTGGGATTATGAAAGGCTGGGTGCATTAAATTGTATAGAGTTAAAGTCTATAATGTGTGGTTCATAAAAAAATTGACTTGAGTTCATTTTAGAAAGGGATCTAGAAAACACGTAAAAAGAGGCTCAAGGGTCAACTTGAATGTCATTAAGAATCATGAATGCTTTCTAGGAAATTGGGTATTTTCTGTTTCATCCTTGGCTTGAATGCATACTATTTTGGTGACACAAAAGAGACATTTATTACAGGCTTTCTCTCACCACTCTTTACCTGTTTCTGCAAATGAAAAAGAAAGAAGAAATCCCTGGGAACTATCAAAACAGTTTTGTGTCCTCATACCACATTATTAACAAGAGTAGAGTTTCTACTAGATGCAGGCACATGGCAGACAATTGCAATGATTATGCTAAGTGACAGATAAAAGCTTCAATTTACTTGGCCTAGCTGTAGTCTTGATACAATCATTTCCAGTCTTAAAATGTATCTAACAGTTTGAAACTCAGAACATTGCTCGAATCCATTGACTCTGCTTACTGCTGCCAAGGCACATTATCCTCCTGCTGAGCATTCTCCTAATAATTTCAAAACCATTGAGAAGTACCCTGGAGTCAATTAAAACAATCCCCACTAAATTAGGTTTCAAGTGTTGTCTATTAGGCCCTGGCAGCAACATTGCCCTTTCATTGCATCAGTGAAGGCTCAAACCAATTCAACCTAATGGAGGGGGTGTGGTGTGGTTTAGAAGAGAGAGAGAAGTATTCTAGAATTAGAGGCATGCTCATAAATATGGAAATATCTCAGAGATATTATCTTTCAATAGCTTATTCTTTTAATCATGTGATCTAGGGTGGTTTAGGGAGATTGCCTGCTGCTTTTGTCCATGATTCATTTGCATAAAATATCTAGCATCATGTTTGAATAATCCAACCCAGAAGTGTAGAAGCCAGTGGAGAGCAAGGTCCTGATGATCTAGAAGAAAAATGTCTAATCTTTGAGACAGGATTGGATGAACAATGGTGTTCTAGAAGGTCAGAGGCAGAAGCAGGGTAAGTGGAACACTAGGGGAGAAAGATGTACAATCTGAGGGAAAGATGGTATCACCTCTTGTTCTGCTTCTGGATTCAGAAGAGTTGGGTTTGAATTTAACCTCTGGTATTTATTACTTGTTGGTCACAATTTTTCTAGACCTCAGACTCCTCATATGCAAATTAAGGGTGTTAGATGAGAAGCCCTCTGTAGCTCCTTCTAAGTCTTTTGGCAAATCTCATTCTTAAAGGGCAGTGGAAAATTGATATCCAGATGTACAATGTACTTCTCCATTAACTTACCTTTTCATATAATAAATAACAAGATATTAATAGTAATAATACAAAACATTTACTTGTTGCTTTAAAGTTTGCAGAACACATAAACCCTACGAGGTAGCTATTCAGTTAGATTTAATTTATTTTATTTATTATTTACAATTATAATAAAATATATATCCGCATATAATATATAATAAAATTATAAATAATGTTATTATTTATAATTTAATTTATTAATCACCTTCTATGTGCAAAGCACTATTTTGGGTACTGGGTATAAAAAACCAAAACTCAAACACTCCACAACCTCAAGGAGCTGAATTTCTACCAGAAAGATATAATATGCAGATAAGTAGATGCAAAGTATGTGCAATGGAATTAAAAAACCATTTATTTCAAGAGAGAGAGAAGAAAACTGGAAATACAGCTAGGTGATTTTGAGTGGGTGGAGGGGTTGAGGTTGGAGATAAGAAAGATCTTCATATAAGATGTAGCATCTGAATTGTGCTTTGAAGAGAGTCAGAGCTTTTTAAAGGTAAAGATGAAGAGGGAGAACATTCTTCGACATGGGGGTCAAAAGTGGGGTGTGTGATATCTTATACAGGGAGAAGCAGGCCGGTTTGACTGAAATAGAGAGTACTTGGGAAGTCACACAAAATGAGACTGATTTGCTATGTAGGATCCATATTGCAAAGGGCTTTAAATGCCAAACCAAGGAATTTGTATTTTCTGTTAAAGGCAAGAAGCAGCCACTGATGATTTTTGAAAATAGAAGTGACATTTGTGTCTGAGAAAAATCCATTTGGCAGCTGGATGGAGTTGGAAGATGGGGTTGAAACAGAAGAGCTGTTAGCAGTAGTTCGAGTTAGAGGTAATGAGGGTACAAACTAAGATAGTTACTATATGAGTGTACAGAAGTGGTCAGATGCAAGAAGCATTGTAAGCTAAGAATTAACAGAGCATAGCAAATTATTATAAAATCATGGGGAAAGGGAAGAATCAAAAGTTACTCCCAGATTTTAAACTTAGTTGGGGATGACCCAAAAAGAAGTGAGAAAATTTAGAAAGTGGGGAGATTTTGAGGAAAATAAGAGTTCCATTTTACACTTGTTGAATCTGAGAAAACCATGGAACACAGAGAAACGTGCCCAACATGCATTTGGTGATATAGGATTTATGTCTAGAAGAGAGATAGACTTAGATGCATAAATCTGGAGTTACCTCTACTGACATGATAACCCTAGGAACCCCTAGATAAGATCACCAAAGGAGAAATTATAGAAAGATGAGAACGATCAAGGAAGAAAATAACCTCCCTTGATATCCACACTTACTTAATAGAAAAATGATAATCCCACAAAGGGACTTAGAAAGGAAGGAAGAAAATTAAGAGGGAGCTATGTCACAGAGGCCAAGAAAGGAGAGAGGGTCAAGAAGAGGGGGATGAGATGGTACTAGCAAAAAGTGCAGAAAATTCAAATACAATGAAGAGTGAAGGAAGGCCATAGCATTTAGCAATCAAGAGATAGCTTGTCAAAGCAAAAAAACAAAAAACCTATCTGTGTCTGTATCTGTCTTGGGCAAGCCACTTAACTTCAATTGCCCTGCCTTCCCCTCTCCAAAAAAAAAAAATATATATATATATATATATATATACTTATCACCACACCCAGAAATAACTGGCCGTGTAACCTTGAGCAAGTTACTTAACCCAATTGCTTTAAAAAAAAAAAAAAGAGATAGCTTGTCACATTGGAGAAAACAGTTTCAGTCAGGTGTCAGGTTTGGAAGCTAGATTGCAAGAGGACTAAATTAGCATGATACCAGAAGAACATCCAGGCTCTCTGTTGGTTATCCCTTTGATCATTCTATTTAATCATCATATATTCTTTTTCAGTAATATATCTCTTTGATAGCATCATTCATGACAGTTATCTTCCATTTTCCCTAATTAGTAATATATTGCAAGGTACTCACAACTACCAAAGACTTCTTCCTTTACTCTTTGGGAGATCCTTAATTTTAATTCTTCAGATACTGCAGTATTCTTTAACTCATACACTCTCACTAGAGGTCTACTGATAATTTAAAAAATAGGATTTTTGTTTCATGAACAAAAACTTGGGGGTCATTAAAAGAACTTTGAATTTCCCAAAAGCAATCTATTCTTTTTTTTTTTTGCTATTCAGTTCTAGGCCCAAGACATACACTGGTGAAATCTAAAATTCTTCTATTGACACAATCTGTCTTGGATTGTGTTCCTTGATATGAAGGCAGGAAGGAAAGTTTGAAGCAGCGAAGGAATGTTTGTCAATAGAGGAGAAAGAATAGAGAAATCTGGATCTCTTGGGAAATTGGGCTTGTGGCCCATCAGTTACCCTCAACCTGGTTCAGCCTGTCTGCCAAAATGGTTTACCAGGGTGTAACCACTGCACATGCTAAAGCTTCTTGGAGCCACAGGTGAAAGTTGGGTGATCAGTTGGACACCACAGGTGCAAAGGAGACCTGAAAAAGCCTGGAAGCCATCACACCAGAGCTGCTGTTTTTCCCTGAACACCTGTACACCCCTTGTGGGACTTTATTAGTCTGGCGTCATGGCCCCTACAGTACCCAAGCTCACACATAGCATGTGCCAGAACTGGAGTGAGCAATGCCAAAGGATGGGATCAGGTTCAGGATAAAGCTGCCTATTTGAATTGTACCATTCGAGCCTACTCCTGATGTATCATTCCTAGATCCAGGTGCTCAGCAATGGGAGTCAGGCATATATTACACCACTGAACCTCTTTACATGTAAAACCTACTAAGAAATAGTTTAAAGTTATAAACTTTACAAATTTTTGTGGAAATATGATTACTAAACAACTGGAGTGATAAAATTAAATTGACCATGCAATATCACAAGTCCAAAGATAAGTGATTTAAATAAACAAACAAAAAACTAGTCCAACTGGAAAAAGAAATCACCAGCCTGGGGTAAATAATTTTTTTGTAAAATAAATATATGTTTTGCTTAAATTCACTGTATCCACACTGATCACTCCTTTGCTTAATGATTCTTAGTTATATAGTTTCTATCCAGAACCCTTCCATTACTTCTCATCTTGTGTAATTCCTGTGGGTGTCCTTCCACAAATCCTGAATTAAGTATTCATTTAATGCAAAGAAGGCCCTTTTCTTGATCTACTGAAATTTCATGAATTCCAGTGTAAAATGCATCATTGGTGTTATCCATATACAATCTCTTATTCCCAATACATTTTTATCCCATCTCCATTTTTGATTGTATGCAAAAGGGGGAATAGGAAGAGACAGCATTTATTAAATACCTACTAAATGCCAGTCACTGTGTTAAGTGCTGTAAAAATATCTCATTTTATCTTAACAACAACCCTATAAGGTAGATGTTATCATCATCCCACTTTATATTTGAGGAAACAGAGGCAGGCCAAAGTTAAGGGACTTGACTAGGGTCACACAGCTAATAAATGTTTGAGACTGGATTTGAATTCAGGTCGCCCTGACTCCAGGCTCAGTATTCTAACCACTGGGCACCCTAGTCGCCTTTCATAACACTTCCTCCTTGCAGGCTATCACTGACAATATATTGCAGGCAGTTTATACCAATAATGCATCCTTTTATTTCCCCATTGATCACCTGCAACCTTGGTTTTCTGTATAGCATCATGTTTCTTAAGTTACAGCCACATAGATCTAATGGGAAAATACTGATTTGGAAAGCATGAGGTGTTTGTGTGTGTGTGTTTGTGTGTATGCGTGGGCGTGCACACGCGTGCTTTGGGAAACAAACTTGGATCTTTGAAAACACCATGTAAACAACTTTCTTATCTTTCAGTTGCTTATTTTGGTTATCGTTTGTTAGGTTTATTTAGTCTTCCTGATTACACTATGAATACTTTAAGGTCATGGACATCTCTGTTGCTTATTTTCTCCACTTGAGAGTTTCTAGTGGCACATTCCACACTGGTAATACTCAAAGAATAAGAAGAAGGCCATTAGCATTGAAGATTTCTTGACAAACATAGAAAGAAATTGCAAACAACAAAAAGGCTTAGGAAGATTTAGATCTATATCTTGTGGGGTGGGGAGGCGGCATTCACATAACTGAATAAAAAAAGATAAAAAAGGAAAAATTAAAAAAGAGATAAAAAAAGCCTAGTCTTCTATATTCAATGGATACAGTAGATGCTTAATATGAAGTTATTGAATCAATGAATGGATCGTTGTTCCTGGGACATATCACTATTATCATCATCCTCCTTATTATTATATACCATTATTATGATTGGTGGGGTAGGTAAATACAGCTCTCATTTATTGAACACTTTATGGTTTTCTATGACTTTCATACGTATTATTTTTATTTGTTCCTCACAAGAGCTCCATGACAAAAGCAGGGTATTATTATGATTCATTTTTCAGATGAGCAAACTATGGCTCATAAACTTAAGATAATTTACTAAACATCATTCAGATAGGTAAATTGTGGAAACATGATTCAAACCTTGTTCTTTTGACGCTGAGCTTCCTGGACTTTTTTCCTATATATTCTGACTTTCTATATGTGCAAGGTACGGAGAGAACAACTAGAGGTTGTTTAGATAGATAAAGTTTATATCTATCTATATCTACATTTATACCTATATATACCATATAGAGAGAGAGACAAATTGACATAAATATAACTATATCTAGACAAAGATACCCAGATCTAGCTATATAAATATAGGCATATCTATGTTTATCTACATTTGGATACCTATGTCTCAATATAGATATGTCTATGTCTGTCTCTATATGTACACACATACACAAATATATATGTATATAAATCTTAAAATATTTTCATTACATTTATTCAAAAGCATGAAACAGTTCTAAAGGTTATTATTAGTAATTACAAGGAATAATAAAATATTATAAAGGAAGTACATGTAGTTGGTGAATAAAAATAATAATTGTTTTCTCTATTATGGAACATGATGTTTAATTAGGAAAATCAAATATCATACTGCATGTAATAACTTTATGAATCCAATCCTTGAGACTTATGATATGCATTGCATGGACAAAACTATTATAACATAATATACTGTATAGGAGAGAAGGTGACTATGTCACAGGGCCAGGACTTGAGAGTCAAAAATCATCTATCAGGGAGTGTTCTCATGAAACAGAAATTATAAAGTTTTATTGAGAATGTCAGAAAAGCCAAAGGGAAAACAAGCCAATAACTTATTCAATTCAATAAGTATTTCACAGAATCTGAGAGTTAAAAGGACTTTACAGACCATTTAGTACAATCCATATTAGTGGGAAAAAAGAATTCCCTTTAGAATATATCCACCAAATGGCCACGTAAGCTTTTTTTGTTGGAAGTCTTCCAAGGGATACCTATGTGCTCCTGAGGCAGCCCATCACACTTTTGCATACCTCTAACTAGGAGAAAAAATTTTCCTCACACAAGATATGATAATTACTTTTTTTACCTTTTTGTAACTTTGACCTATAGTCCCTAGTTCTACCCTCTGGGGCTGAACAGATCAAATTGAATCTCTCTTTCAAGGGATAGCCTTTAATTAATTCCATGCTATGAACAAAATGAAAGGTGGTATGTCATAATTGATGAAGAGTTGGCTTCAGAACCAAGAATACAGATTCAAGTTCTTCCTGTGAAGCATACTGTCCATGTAGTTCCATGCAAATAGATTACCTTCTTAATATTCTAGGCCAGAAGCAGCAAACTGTGGGGTTGCATGGACCAATAATATTCTTAAGCACTTTAGAACCAAATTAAAATACAATTGGAAAATATTTAACAACAAATAAAAATATGATGAAATACAGATGGTTACATTTTAAAGCTAAATGAATATATGGCCTACAGGAATCCTTGTGTATGGTTTAGTGGCCTCCATTTCTATTTGAATTTGACGCCACTGTTCTAGACCACTTTCTAAGAATATAAATTTTAGAAAAGGTACAGGTCTGAATTAGTAAAAGAAGTCTTCTTATCTATTGTTGTTGTTCAGTCATTTCCAACTCGTTGTGACCCTATTTGGGGTTTTCTTTGGCAAAGATACAGAAGTGGTTTTTCATTTCCTTCTCCAACTCATTTTACAGATGAGGAAACTGAGGTGAACAGGGTTAAGTGACTTTCCCAGGGTGACACAGCTAGTAAGTATCTGAGCCCCAATTTAAACTCAGGTCTTCCTGACTCCAGGCCCAGAGGTCTATCCATTGCACCACCTTGAGACAGTAAGGTGGTGGGGGGTGGGGGGGGATAGTACACATCTGGTCAGAAGGAGATTACAAGCTATTGGGTATAGCTGGTGCTGATTGGCAACTGTATCGTCCATACGAAGTTCTGGGTCTCAGTTCTAGGGTGAAGAGTAGTGCTGGTAGTCAGCCAAAAGGGAGTAAGGGCCTTTTCACAGTTCTAAAGTAAAGAAGAGAACTAGTGCTTGTGGTCGCAGAGAACCAGGGGATTTCCTGGGTAAAGACCAGAGTGCAAACCAGGAGAGCAATGACCCTCCCAGGACCACTTTGGAAGAACTGAAAACTTCCAGATCCCCAGAACTAGCTCTGAAAACAGCAACATGAAAAAAAAAAAAAAACAAAACCTCATGTTTGTGACCGTGTCTCCTCACCTCTAGGTGAGCAGAGCTCAATTTTAACGAAGTTCAATGTCAAGAAATAGACTGGTGACCTATTGCTATGTACAGAGTGGTAGATACACAAACATAAACAAGATATGGTCCCTGCACTAATAGGCCTTATATGTCATGTACTCAAATTATCTTTTCAGACTGATAAATTTTTATATCCTAGCAGAAATATTGGTGGCCAAGCTGACAAAAGAGGTGGAAATATAAGGAAGGGATGGAATATTTCAAATGAATAGTATTTGAATATTTATGGAGGGCAGTGTCAGGATTTCACTGTCTTTTACTGTTGCTGGACAGCTTATTAAGAGAAGTTTGTTTGGGTAAATGTAATAATTATGGTAAAGTAATACTGAAATAGTACATGTGCCTCAATAGATTTATGCAGGATAATAATGTAATGGGGAATAGAGGAGTTGAATCAGAGAAGCTCTAATTAATTGGATTCTTTTCCAGCCATGGAAGAGAAGGAACAAATAACAGATACAAGGTGTTAAGGTCTCAAGCAAAGCACAAAAATGTGTCTGCAATCTCTAACATCTTTGTTAGGTGTGACAGCATTCTCTGAACAAAATGGAATTAGAGGATATCTTCTAGTTAGTCAAAGATTGACCATGGCCCTGATGGCCCTTTAAAAATATGAGATATACTTCCTAGCACTCAGTCAAGGTAGAAAACAGGTCTGGACTATGACCTCGGGCAGAAGGGAAGAGAATCAGTTCTGGGAGAAGAATTTAGTTCTCTTTTTAATGTATTTATGTATCTATCTATTTTTAATTTTCAACATTCATTTTTACAAGATTGTGAGTTCCAAATTTTTCCCCTCTCTTCTGACCCCTCCCCCAAGACAGTATGTGATCTGATATAGGCTATACATGCACAATCATATTAAGCAGATTTCCACTTTGGTCATGCTGTTGAAGAAGAATCAGAATGAAAGGGAAATACAAAGAGAAAGAAAAAAAGAAGAGAAAATAGTATGCTTCGATCTTCATTCAGTATCCATAGTTCTTTCTCTGGATGTGGATGGCATTTTCCATCATGATTCTTTTGGAATTGTCTTAGATCATTTCATTGCTGAGAAGAGCTAAGTCTATCAAAGTTGATCAATGCATAATGTTGCTGTAACTGTGTATAATGCTCTCCTGAGAACATAGTTCTTGAGAGAAAATAAGTTCCAGCTTTTGGAAAGAGGTAGGAAATTTATCTTCCCTCTACCTCTCCTCATCATTCACATTGTCTTATAGTAGAGATCTACTTTCCCAGTAAGAAATACTGGACTAAGTGAATAAAGAAAATTATCTCTTCATTATTGGGCAAATTGATTGCAAAAGTAAACCCAGAAGAAGTTGTAAAATCCATGTTGAAAAATAGCACAAGAAATTAAAGGGGACAAGACTTGTAAGTTTCTCAGAATCTTCATGTTTGCACCTCTATTTTTTTCTTAGAAGGGAGAATTGAAGGAGGCATGTGTCAGGAAATGCTTGATATAAAAATGTCATCAATAAAACATAAATAAATAGAAATAATGTATGTATAGGAGGTAAAAGACAAAAAAAACCTCAGAATAATCAGAAGACATTGAACTCAGTGAAACTCAGTTCAAAACACCACACTTCAATAGATCTGTAATCTCATCAGAGGAAATAGTCCTTCTAGTAACTATCATGATCTCTTCACATACTCTTGTCCAATGACCTAAAATAGAAAAAAACTTAGAACCAATTAATAAATCCACATATTAATTAGCAGACCCAAAGGAACTGAAGATGAAGTGAGAAGGGCCCTACACTAATACAATTTAAGTTGTTCATGGTTCATCTGATGCAAAATAAAGTTAAAGCTCAATTAATGGTAAGGCAATAGACTATTCTAGCTCATTGCATTTTCTGATGAACTAAAACTTAAATAGCATCCTTTTGTTTTTTTGATGCTTTTACACCAGTTTACCCAAGTAATTTGAGCTTTGCTTAAATAAGGGTTTAAGTATTTAAATAAATATTCAGTAATAACTAGTACAATGGGCTATCATCAAAGATTATTTATTAAGTGCATTGTCTTCCCATACATGGACAGTTGCATAAATAAGTGCATATTTATATTAAGGATCTACTCTGTGCAGAGTACAAGTAGATAGCTGGGAGAGACACAAAGTTCAAATAAGCTATAGTCCCTGCCGTCAACTGGTATTTAGTCTACTAAAAAAATAATCCATCAACAGAATAAAAACATAATACCCATTCACTATGATATGTGCATTAGAGAGGCCAGATTTTGACTCAGGAAATGAGTCTTCCTGATTTCAGGCCTGGCACTCTAACAGTCAAAGTTAGAGGGGTTGAGGAAAACAGGCACATTAGTGAAATGCTGATGGACCTGTGAAGCAGTACAACCATTTTGGAAAGCAATTATGCAAATAAAGCAACTAAAATATCTTTACCCTTTGAATCATAGATTCTACTGCTAGGTATATATTCCAAGATTATTAATAACAAGAAAGTACCCATATATATATGTATGTATATATATATATATATATGTGTGTGTGTACCACAATATTTTTGTGATAGAAAAGAAGTGGAAAAAAAGTAGATGTTCATTAATTGGAGAATCACTAAAGAAATTATGGCACATGAATTTGAAAGCATATTACTGTGCTTTAAGAAATAATGGATATGATGAAGCTAAAGAGATACAGAAAACTTCCATGGACTGATATGAAGTGAGGTAAGTAGAGCCAAGAAAACAATACACACAATGACTACAACAATGTAAGCAGAAATAACAATCACAAAACCATTAAAAAGTGAATTTTGCAAAATTACAAAGGATAAGAATGGCTCTAAAGAAGAAATTTGAGAAGGTTCCCCCATCCCACTGCTTTGCCAGGATGAAATTTAGGTGATAATAAACAAAAGAAATTATTAAAATTTTACTTTTTAAAGCTATAATCTTTAAAAAGAATTTTCCTAACACCAAGGAGATGAGGTAGGTATTACAAGTTTTAATTTGCATTATTAATATTTTTCCATCAGTTTATTAGAGCTATATAATCAATAAAACAATAAATCAAGCCCTGTTAGCATTTTCTGGCTTCTGAGTTATAGAAAGATGCTCACACTGAAAATTTAGCAATTTATTCTCACAAGTTAGTTCTAGTACATTCCAGTCTATAATCCTTGAAACAAAAAGTTCTGAAAGTCTGATGAAATGCAAAAAAAAACCCCTGCAAAGACAAGAAAAAGCAGAATAACAGGTACTGGTTATCTAGGGGGAGAGATGAAGATCAAGAATTTGTCAATATGCCCTTAAAAGCATTGGTTAACATGGAGGTTATCCTTCCTAGATGACCCAACTGTTTGGTCACCTTGGTAATTATTTCCCTACTGTAAAACAAAGCAAAACAAACAAACAAAAAAAAAACCCACAAAAAAGGGCTATCATATTGACAACATGTTAGTTTGGGTGACATAAAATAAATCTCCAGATAAGCAAACCACCAAGAGTCTAGAACCTCCAAGGCTAAGACCTAGAACCTAGAATTGAGGAAGAAAACATACTCCACCATTCTTTTTTTTTTCTTTTTGGAGGGCAATTGGGATTAAGTGACTTGCCCAAAGACACATGTCTAGTAGGTGTATCAAGCATCTGGGGCCCGATTTAAACTCAGATCCTTCTGACTCCAGGGCCAGTGGTCTATTCACTGAGCCACCTAGCTGCCCCTACTCCACCATTCTTAACTATTACATTACTATGACAAGATATGTTGACATTTGATATCTTTTAAAGTTCTGGAACTTAGTTTCTTTAAGTATAAAATAAATATAATTATATTTTATTTACCACATGATATTGTTGTAAGAGACAAATGTGAAATAGTTGTAAAACTTCTTAAGCTATGCCATTGCAGTTGGGGAATCTTCAGCCTTGAGGCCACATGTGCTCTTTTAGGTCCTTGGGTTCTGCCTGTGACTGAGCCCAAATTTACGGAGCAAATCCTTTTACTAAGGGGATTTGTTCTGTAAAATTTGGGTTCAGTCAAAGGGTTGTACCTGAGGACCTAGAGGGCCACATGTGACCTGCTGGCCACAGGTTCCTCACCCCTATCCTATACCAAAACTTATGCTCCATGTAGACAGGGGCTATTTTTTATTTAGTCTTTATGTCAGTCAGTCAATGGTCCAGAAGCATTTATTTAGTGTTTACTATGTGATAGGCAATATGCTGAACAGTGGAAATATAAATACAAGCAGAAAGAATGACAAGTCTTGCCCTCAAGAAGCTTATATTCTTTTTATTTTTTTGCTTTTTTGGAGGGCAATTGCGGGTTAAGTGACTTACCCAAGGTCATATGGCTACTTTTTTGGTGTGTTAAGTGTCTGAAGCCAGATTTGAATTCGAGTCCTCCTGACTCCAGGACTGGTTCTCTATTCACTGTGCCACCTAGACACCCCAAGGAGCTTATATTTTAATGGGAGAAGACAGCATACAAAAGGGAGCTGAAAAGAGGAAGGCAGTGTAGATGAAAGTACACAGGGTAGGTCCATGATAAAGGAAGTCTGAAATGCAGACTGTAGAGATATGGGCTAGGCATTCTTCTTATATGAAGATTCTGGGAAGGGCCACCCAATTAGAAGGAAAGATCATAAGGACACAAGGTATAGCATTTAGTACCTGAGATTCTTAATATTTTTTGTAAATAGTAATAATAACTGCAATAACGCCAACATATTTATATGGTTCCTAACAATATCTCTGAGTTGATCAGGTTCAGTATTTCAAAGGAAAAAAACAAATTCACAATCACAGCTTAGCTATAGAAAATTTATCTGGCTATAAAAAATACTCAATCAAACAAACAATAGGCCAAATAATTATTTAGTGCTTATGAAGTGCCAGGCACTGGGCTAAGCACCAGGGATACAAAAAGAGAATTCTTGCTTTCAAGGAACTCACAATCTAATGGGTGAGAAAAGAAGCAAATATATACAAAACAAGTTTTTTTTAGTGAATTATTTTCCTCTGTTAGATTTTGAAAATCCTTTTCCATATGTTCAGATTTCATTTTTAGGGAAGTATTTTCTCTATTTAGATTTTGAACCTCCTGTCCTAGTTCACAAATTTAACTTTTTAAGTATTTATTTTCTTCAGTGAGATTTCTTTTTTCCATTTTGGTCAATGTAATTTTAAAAGAATTAGTCAATTTATCTTCTACCTCTCTAATTTGCCTTTTAAAATCTTTCTTGAGCTCTTCCAAGAATGCTTTTTGGTCTTGAGACCAGTTCATATTTCCTTCTGTATTCTTAGGCGTGGATATAGAGTCAATAGTGTCTCCTGAAAGTGATTCTTCTCATTCACAATAATAGGATTCAAGCATCTTTGGTTTTCCCTTTCCAATTTGTTTCTGGCCCATTGTGATTGCCTATTTCCTGGCTTTTAAAGTGGATTTCTGCTTCTCAGGGGTACAGAGGGCTCTGACCCATGCTTCTCAAGCTGGGAGCTAGGGTCCTGGTTGTTGACTTTGTGTACTGTAGCCTCTAGGTGTCTAGACTGAGGCTAAGGCCAGGACTCTCAGTGGTTCCCCTGGGTTACCCTGAGGGTGACAGAGTAAGGTGTGGGGGAGGGGTGGTTTGGCCACTTCAGGTTTCCACCTCTGTGCCCCTGGGCTAGAGGTCAGGCAGGCTCAGCAGCTGGTGGCCTGATGTGCTGGTTTTTTCAGATTTCCTTGATTGTGCTAAGGTACACATGGGCTTTTGTTGTTAGAGCTTGCTGGCTCCACCCCCCTGGTTTTTGGGATCTCTGGCTGGTCAGCTGAGATAGGGCTTGTTGGGATGCCTCCCACTCTTTACTTCAGGCTCAGCACAGCTTTAGTCACACCCTTCCTCTAGGATTCCCAAGCCTGCAGCTTCTTCCACTATTTCAGGATTTTACACTGGGGCAATAATCTCTGGGTTTTCAGGGTCAGGGAGGGGGATTAGAGAAGGTAGGGTTTACTCTGCCATCTTGGCTCCACCCCACCCCATCAAACAAGTTATATAAAGGATAAATAAAAAGTAATTAACAGAGGGAAGGCACTAGACAGTAATAGGTAAATTTCATGAACTTATGCATGTAGAAAGGGTAAAAGAAGATATATGCCAAAATTTTGCTTCACTTTTATCCTTTGGGTTCTCATCTTCGTCTAACTCAGGGTAATGAAGTTACAAGGATAATTAATACTAGGAAGTCTGCTCTAGCCAGACATATAGACATTAGTGATTGTGTGGTTTTATACTGGGAAAGACAAAGGGAGTTGGAGCCTCTTACAAATATGCCAGTCTAGTGTAGTGGGAACCTTTGAATATACCAATGGTGAATAAATTAGATGAAATTGAACACAGGAATTCATAGAATTTCTTTGCAGTCAGGGACTGAATTAATACATATTACTAACTCTAGCATGTATCCTTCATTTAGAAAGGATCTCATCTAATGAGTTTTCAAAAACTCAAACAAAAGTAAAGCAAATAGTAAAAATATTACTATCTTCTTTTCATCGACGATGAACGTGAATTTAAGAAGTTACTAAGTCACTTACTGTAAGTGACCCAGATTGTGTCAGGGTCATTATATGAATCCAGGTCTTCTGACTTATGACCAACTACTATTTTTCTATATCATGTTAATTTCCACTTGAAAGAAAGAAAAAAAGAGGTATGGGAGGAATGGATATAAGGAAATAAGGAAATGAGAAAATAAGGAATGCAAGGAGGAAATAAGGGAAGAAAGAGAGGAAGAAAGGAAAGAAGGAAACCTTTGAGAATAAAAAAAATATTATCCAAACATGAGGCATTATGTTCAAACCAATTAAGTGACTGACATATCACATGTTTGTTAGATAAAGACTATCATCAACTTTATATTCCATAGTCTAATATGAAATTAAGTTTGTCCTAGTGAATTTGCAGCAGAGGGAGAAAATGCTCTCTTTGTATTTATTTTTAAGATTTTTAAAAATCCAAATGTCAAGTGACTGCAATACATTTCCTACTATTTTTACAAACACAAGGAAAGTCCAGGTTTAGTCCAGGAAATCCCCTTTAGGTTTGAGATTGCATTGTACTAGAAAAATAGGCAATCATTCTGGCAAAATTCTTCCTAATTTTTGGTGCCATGCTATGTAAGTCAGACAAATAAACATTGTGGTGAAGCTTTTTTTTTGGGGGGGGGGTAACTTTGAGCTTAGGCTTCCCTCCCCTCCCTAAAAAAGTCATACATATTAGCAAACTAGTCAATGAGCTCACCTTCATTAGCTGTATCTTTTTAACTTTGGACATATTTTCTACATCCACAGTGACTTAATGGACTATAACCAGCAATTAATGGCTTTCAAATCAGCAGGGTTCCTGAATTGCACAGTAACCTGAAATTAATTATTTAGGGAAGCTTTCAGACCTCCATCTTGCCAGGCATTTCAAAGACTATCTTCCTAGGCATTTTCCCAGGCCACATTCAGCCAGGAATCTGGGTTTATGAAGCAGTCTTATAATAATAAAAAAAAATAATGCAATTCCCTTTATAAAAGTTGTGTAGCCTTACATAATTGGCTCTGTTCACCTGCCTTTGACCCAACCCTCAAGAAAATGCAAAATGTGTATCTTTATGGGAAGGCTGCTACTCTTTAACCCAAAGTAGATGTAATCCTCTATATACTAAATCATAATTATAAAAGCAAACTAACAAATATATTCTATTGGATTGTATCTTGCAAAGTGATTTATCATATAATCTCACTTGATCCTCATAATTTTCTTGGAAGGAAAGCAGGATGTATATAATTATTCCTCTTTTGAATATAAGGGAATAGGTTCAGGATAAATGACCATTCATCCCTCCAAATATTCATTCCTTTGTTAAACATTTACTACATGCAATGTATTACAAAAGTGTGGCATATATAAAATGTATAGTTTAAATAATATTGCATTTATATCATTGCTTTTAGGAATACCAAAACTATACATATTTAGGAAATAGTACACACCTTGACTTGAATTAATTGGAACTAAATTGAATTATCTAATTTGATTTTGGCAAAACCCTTGTTTATGAGGTTCCTCATCAAATATTGTAATCCCCATGAAAAATGTCCTATTGCTAGATGCTGACCAAAATTTAACTACTGAGTGATCTGCCTATTCATTGGTTAGGCCATTTGACTGATTGACTGCTCCTATGCTCCTGCTCCCACTTGGTCCCTGAGTGAATTTGCCCAACAATAGCAGTAAGATAAAAGTCAGAAACCCAGAGATCTGGACTCACCCAGGGTACATTCCTCCATTCTCCTAAGTGGTCATGATTGCCTATGTTTGCCCATGCTATTGAAAGACTGTCAAACCACAAGTTTATTTGTCTGTGAACAATAAACTCCTTGACTGCCTGTGATCCTAGAATGCTTGTATTCCTTCTCTGTTATCTATCCTATGAATCCTCACACTTCCTTTTTTTCCTTAATGAGGAAACTAAGTCTCAGGGAAATTGTCACTTGACCCCAAATCAACTTGCAGAGTCAAGAAATAAATCTGGGATTACTTAGGATTGATGGGGGGGGGGGGGAAGGAAATATTAAATTATATACCTTATATTATATCATATAGAAATCATAGAGAAAAATGGCTATACCCAAGAAGACCTTACTTTGCATAGTTGAGCATAACCAAATAGTCAAAAACAATTGTCCTTTGGGAGTTTGGCTTTATCAAAAGGCAGGTGGGAAGGGGAGAGATTCCAAGAATCCTATCAATACTCTTATCTGGGCCATGCAAAGGGAGGCAAAACAACAATAGCAACAAGAGTATAAGAACTAGAAGGAATAAAGTAGAATGAAGGAAAGGATGGGTTTAGGAAGGGGATTGAGGAATAAAAGGAAAATTGCACAGTATCCAGTGAATTGAATCTGACTTGGGAGAGGAAGAGAAAATGGAAGTAGAATCCTGGGATCCCATCCTTCCAAGAAGTACTAGCTTTAAATTGAGTATTTCCTTCTTTCCTTATTTTTTTTCCTAAAGGTAGTATAATATTGTAACAACATTTGATGGGGGGGGGGGGGGAGTGAAATTTGAATGAGATGAACTTCTCAATGAAATAGAGGTAGGTTTAGCAGAATAATAAGAAAGCAAGCCCTAACACTTTGCATATAAGAAATTCATCAAGATGGCTGGATATAAAGCTTTTGGCAAGTGTTTAGTATACTTTAGGCATTTTGGAATTATCAATGCAAGCAAGCAAGCCAATACCTACCCTCAAGGAAGTTATATTCCACTGGGGAGGGAGTCAGATAAAACAGAAATGGGAGTTGGAAAAGGAAGAAAGGTACAGGAGAGGGAGTATATGCATATGAAAGTATAATTCGGAAGCAAGGTGGAGACCTATTTCTGGGCAAAATAAGACAAAAGCCCCAGGTTTTTCCAAGGTCCCAGTGGAAAGTAGGTGGTAATGATGCCCAGAGTGGATGTTATTATATGATTCCATCTGGTGATAAGTAGAGGAGGCATTGATGGAGTTAAAATGGCAAGGTGAAGTAGAATTTATAACTATCATCTGATTAAAAAAAAACTATCTCACATAAGGTAACAGTTAAAATACACGTGATTGCAGAATATATACAAAGAAAATATATTATACTTAAAAGCACTACAAATTATCAAATAATATAATATAAAACCTAGGAAGACCTGGGTTCAAGTCTTGTCTCTAACACATATTGGCTGTGTAGCCTTGGGTAAATTATGTTAACCTCAGTGATTTAGGAAACTGTGAAATTACAAGTATTAGAAAGTCCTTACTTAAATTGGTATAGATAATTTCCCCCCAAAGAATTTCCTATAATAGTGAAATTCCTATCCTACTAAATGTGCATGAACAGAAGTCATAGTGTATAAATACTTAAAACAAAGCTAAGTTGAGTTATCAGAATTCTTAGGAAAAATTATAGGTGACTTCTTCTGTATATTTAATATTTACAGAAATCTAATGAGATTAAACAAATAATAGGACAAGGACATTGAACAGAAAATTGGTAAAAAAGAGATTTTTAGCTGTTCCAGAACAAAATGAAAAGGAGTATTGTTTTGAGGACCAAAGACACAATTTTAACAACTACTGATCATATGCTAAAGCTCAAAGAAATTATAAATAAATGCAGACAGAAAGAAATGTTAAATATATCCTTTATAGGTTATGACTTAAAATTTTAATCAGCAAGGGAACTAAACAAATCACATAAGAAATAAACTTAGTTGGAAAATAAATAATTTATAATAAACAATGAATGAGTCAAAGAAGAAACCACATAAACAATAAATAATTATACTAGAGAAAATAATAATAGTTTGACAACATATCCAAAATTTTTGGATGCTGTTAAAGTAGCCTAGGGTAGAAATTTATTTTTATGTCTGAACACTAATTTTAGCTAAGGAGAGAATGAAAAGAAAAAAAAAACAGTGCACAATTTAGAAAACACTAAAAAAGAAAGCTAACAAATAATCCCCCCAAAAGATCATAGGTAGATCAGGCAACAAGATTTTGTTAAGCACTTATTATATGTTAGACACTGTTTTACAAGCTGAGGTTTAAAAAAAGTTTAAACAAAATATTACCCACTTTCCCAAGGAGCTAATAGTCTAATGGGGAGACAAAACATGAATAACTATATACAAACAAGATATAGAGAACAATGCTAGTTGGCCCAATGGATAGGACACTAGGCCTAGAGTCGGGAAGACTTATCTTCCAAGTTCAAATATGGCTGAAGAACTTACTAGTCATATGACACTGGGCAAATCACTCAATCCTATTTGCCTCAGTTTCTTCATCTGTAAAATGAGCTGGAGAAGGAAATGGCAAACAATTCTAGTATCTTTTCCAAGAAAACCCTAAATGGGGTCACTGATTGAGTCAGACAGGACTAAAAAGAAATTAAAAACAACACTGTGTAGATAATCAACTGGGGGAGGCATTAGAATTAAGTAAAATAAGGAAAGGCTTTTTGCAGAAGGTAGGATTTTAGCTGGGACTTGAAAGAAGCCAGGAGAGAGAATTCTAAAAATCATTGTCCATTGAAAATGCCCACAGTGGAGTGTCTTGAGGAAGAGCAAGGGGACCAGAGTCACTGTAACCAAGAATAAATGGTGAGGGATAGGAGGGAGAAGATACAGGAATACTGGCAAGGTGTGTGTGTGTGTGTGTGTGTGTGTGTGTGTATGTGTGTGTGTGTGTGTGTGTATAAACAAGTTATAAAAGAGTTAAAATGCCCAATAGATTATTTTATATTTGATATTAGAAATTATAAGAAGTCACCAGAGTTTTCTAAATAGGGAAGGGGTGGTGGTAATATAGTAAAATTTTTGCTTTAGGAAAATCAATTTAACAGATGAATGGAGAATGGACTGGAGTGGAGAAAGACTTCAGGCAATGGACACCAAATAAAAGCTATTGCAATAGTCCAGTCATGTCCATAAGGACCTGTACCAGGATGGTAGTAATATCGAATGAGAGAATGGGAGATATATAAGAGACTTTAGGAAAGTATAATGGGCAGGACTTGGTAGAAGATTGAACATGGAAGTAAAAGAGAATGAGGAATGAAGAATGACACCTAGATTGTGACCTAGTGTGACTATGACCATGGTGGCACCTTTGATTCTAATAGAATAATTAGGATTATAAAAGTAAAGCATTTTAAAGTTTAAAAACATAATGTTGAAAGCAAAAAAAGAGAGAGATATTGGACTGATTACTGAAATAACTTTTTTAAAGGACTAGTAAAATTAATAGATCATACAAAATATTTATTTAAAGGGTAAAAATGTAATGAACAAAACCAAACCTAAAAAGGGGAAATTCACAATGAATGGAGAGAAAATAAAATTATCAGAATGATTATACTTAATTAAATGTCAACCAAAATAAAAAATAAAATGGAAAAGTATTTACAAAAAATATATAATAACTAGATGGTTAAAACAAAAAATTAAGAATCTAAACAATCAGATCTCAGAAAAGGAAATCAAAAACAGTAAAAAAAAAAAAACCCACTTCCCAAAGAAAAACAAGCAATATACCCTTAGTCCAGATGTGTTCCAAATCAAATTCTACAAAACTTCTAAAGAACAAATAACTTCTATTCCACATAAAATGCTCAAATTTTTTTATGATGCAAATATTTTCTTGATACCCAAACTAAGGAAAGATAAACCAGGGAAAGAAAACTTAAGGCTAATCTCCCTAAAGAATATTAATCCAACAACGTGAAAGAAATATTTATAATGATACAACAATAATATATTTTTAAAATTCCCTCCCTCTTTCCCCCCCCAAAAAATTAGGCCAACACCATACAAGGCCATGACAGAAATGTTCAGAGACTGGTCTTAACGAAAAGGAAAGATCTGGGCATGAAGACTAAAAGAAGTATTGTTTAAAAAAAGATGAAGAACTCTTATGATTACAAAGACACAAAACAAGAAGATTTGAATAATTCCAAATCACTGCAAAGCTTCAAATCAAAACATTGCTTGACCACAAAATCAAATAGAATTCCTAGAATAAATATAGCAAGTGTTTAAAAATGCTTTTAAGATGATATAAATGAAATGAGAACTTACAGAAACAAATAAGAAAAGCAATGAGACTATCTTTTTTTGAAGATACAGAAAGGAAATTAAGTTTAACACAAAAGGTACAAGATCTCATCTAAGCGACAGACTTCCTGAAAATTAGGATGTATCAAATAGAAGTTAATGACTCCATTAGACAATGGGAAATATTAAAACAAAGTCAAAAGATTGAAAAGAAAAAAAGACAATATAAAGCATATCTTATGAAAACAACTCATCAGGGAGAAAAAAAGGAAAAGAAAAGATTATTTAATAATCATTGGAATACTGAATCCTATGAACAAAAATAAATTTTAATATTATATTTCAAGAGGTAATGAAAGAAAACATCCCAGACATGTTAGGTTAAGGGCAAAGTAAGAACAGAAATAAATTGGGCAATCAAAAATCTAAAAGAAAATCCTCAAATAAAAACTTCCAGGAATATCACAGCACAAACTCAAAGTTTCTTTCTAAGATAAAGCACTCCAAATAGTTAGATATGGGAACTTATATATTTGAGATGCTGAGGGACAAGTGTACACAAACAAGGAAGAGTAGGGAAAGCAGATGTTACTCAAATTTCACTTTCAACTAAATGAGTCAAAGGATATTGGAACAAACACACACAGCTTTATAGACAAAGAGTTTGGTACACCCATCCAATTCAACATTGAGAGGGAAAAAGGAGAAAAAAGAAAGGGTATGTTAAGGGAGAGAATAGTCATAAAAAACAAATAGACAAACTCTAAGGGCAGAGGCGAGATCATAAATAATAGCTTAAAAGGAAAGACAAGATCTTGTAATAAAGAGAGGTCAAAGATCAGAGAGGAATATAAGATAATAAGAGGGAAGGGAATTCACAATTCATAATTACAACTTTAAATGTGAATAGGGTGACTTCACCCATAAAGAGGAAATGGACAGCAGAATGGAATAGGAAACAATGATGTTTTTAAGAAATATAAATAAAACATAAAACTTCATAGAGTTAGGGGTGGCTGGGTAGCACAGCAAGTAAGAGCACCGGCTCCAGTGTCGGGATGACCTGGAGATCGAATCCCAGGCTCAGACACTTAGCACCCACCCAGAAACACCTGGCCACGTAACCTTGAGCAAGTTACTTAACCCCAATTACTTAGGGGTCGCCAGGTGGCTCAGCGAGTAAGAACACCGGCTCCAGTGTCAGGATGACCTGGGGATCTAATCTGGGCTCAGAGACTCAGCACCACACCCAGACATAACTGGCCCTGTGACCTTGAGCAAGTTACTTAACCCCAATTGCTAAAAAAAAACCAAAAACAAACAAAAAAAACTTCATAGAGTTAGAAGGAGCCAAATCAGAATCCATTATGCCTCAGCTGAACTTGAAAAGTAAGGGTATCAAATATTATCCAAGACAGCAGAAAAAGTAGACAATCAAAAATAGAGTTATATGTTGAATTAATTTAAATGTAACATAAATACAACAAATGGTATAGTATCTCAATTCATAAGTCTGAAAGAATTATAGGCAGTAAAGCTAAAATAGTAAAAAAAAAAAAAAAAAACTTAAAAGAAACCCTTTTAAAAATAAAAAAAATTTAAAAAAAAAAAGAAAAAAATTTAAAGAAATAAAACTCAATTCAAAAGTCTGAAAGAAATATAGGCAGTAAAACAAAAAAAATAAAAAAAAAAAAAAAAACCTCAAGGTATCCCTTTTAGAAATTAGACAAATTTTACAAAAAAGAGAAAAAAATTTAAAGATATGAATAGAAATTTTAAAAAGTTAGGAGACCTTTGCTCATTACAGAATGGACAGAAACTTACTAATAAGCTATACAGAACATCTTTATAAAAAATAGTCATCCATTAGAGAATAAAATGCTAACAAATAAATATGGAAGAGCAGTGATATCAAATTAATTACTGACCACAATGAAATAAAAATGATATCTAATAAATGACCATTGGAAAAAGTATTATACATCAGTAATTGTTGTTCAGACTTTTTAATCAATGTATCCAACATTTACATTCCCATTTTGGGTTTTCTTGGCAAAGATTCTTAAATGATCTATCATTTCCTTCTCCTGCTCATTTTATAGATGAACATACTAAGGCAAATGGGGCTAAGTGACTTGCCCAAGGTCACACAGCAAATGACTGAGGGCAGATCTGAACTCCAAAAGATGAGTCTTCCTGACACCAGGCTTGGCACTCTCTCTGCTGCTCCACCTAGTTGCCCTTTTATATTTTAACTGTGTAGAAAATAAGAGGAATAGTTTGGCAAAAGGGAGAAAACCTTGGAAATAAGAGATGATTTCATTAAAGATAATGACGATACAACATAACAAAAATTTTGAAGATGCAGCCAAAGTAGACCTTATGACAAATTTTATGTCTCTAAATCCTTTAATCAACAAAAGAATAGAAACAACAGGTGAACAAATTGGGTATGCAACTAAAAATTTAGAAATTAAACACATTTAAAAATGATTAAATATCAAAATAAAAATTCTTGAAAATAAAAAAGACTAGCAAAATTAAATACAAATACCACACTGAATTAATAAATAAGCTCATTTTGAGAAAAAAAAGACTAAAAAACAGACAAAATTTTAGTAACTTAATTTTTAAAAGAGGTTATCAAATAACCAATATTTTATATGAAAAAGAAAATTCTTAACAAGAAAAGAAATAAAGGATACATTAGAAATCATTTCCCAACTACTTAAATGAAATGAATATTTGTAAAAAAAAATAGAAAATACCCAGATTAACAAAAAAATAATAATAATAATTAAACAGCCTCATCTCAGAAAAAGACCATAAGTAAAATATAACCCATAAGTGAACATCCAAAGGGGGGAAAAAAAACAAACCTTGGACCTGATGGATTTACAACTAAATTCTGTGCAACATTCAAAGGAGAACTAATTCTAATATTACATAAAGTATTTGACTAAATACATACATATATCTCTATATACACATATATGTATACATACAAGTGTACATATGTCTTATTAAATTCTTTCCATGATATAAATATAGGCAATTTCTAAAACAGGGAGAGTCAAAACAGAGAAAGAAAACTATAGAGCAATATCTCTAATTAACACTGATATAATATTTTTTAATTAAATTGGTTTGTTTATTTACTTTAAGTTTACAACATTAAGTTCCACAGTCCCTTGAATCTCAAATTTTCTCCTCCTCCCTGTCCTCCCCACCCCCCATCATGGTACCATGCATTCGAGTATAGGTTCTACAAATATCTTCACATTAATCATTAGTCAGGTTGTAAAGAAGGATTGTAACTGATGGAATGATCAGTGGGAAAGAGGAAACAAAACAAGACAAAGAAACCCAGCAAGTAATTTGTTTCAATCTGCATTCAGATTCTGTAGTTCTTTCTCTGGATGTGGATATCTCTTTTGATTATGAGTGTTTTGCAGTTGTCTTATAACCTTACATTGCTGAGAGGAGTCTAGTCTATTGTGGTTAGTCGTCACACATAACATTGTGTCTGTGATTGTGTACAGATTTCTTCTGGTTCTGCTCTTCTTGCTCAGAATAAGTTTATATAAGTCTCTCCATGTTGTTATGAAGTCCATCTGTTCCTTATTTCTTATGGCACAGTAGTATTCTATTACATTCATATACCACAAATTGTTCAGCCATTTCCCAATTGATGGGCATCCCCTTGATTTCCAATTCTTTGCCACCAAAAAAAATAGCCACTATAAATATTTTTGTACATATGGATCCTCCTCCCACTTCTCTGATATCTTTGGGATATAACCCTATAAGTGATATTTCTGGGTCAAAGGACTTATTTATAGTCCTTTGGGCATAGTTCCAGATTGCTCTCCAGAATGGTTGGATCAGTTCACAACTCTATCAACAATGCATTTGTGTTCCCATTTTTCCACATACTCTCCAGCATTTATCACTTTTCTATTTTTTCATCTTAGGCAATCTGGCCAGTGAGATGTGGTACCTCAGAGTTGTTTTGATTTGCATTTCTCTAATCACTAGCAATTTAGAACATTTTTTCATATGCTTATAGATATCTCTAATTTCATCCTCTAAGAGCTGCCTGTTCATATCCTTTGACCATTTATCGATTGGGGAGTGGCTTGTATTCTTATAAATTTGACTCAATTCTCTGTCTATTTTAGAAATGAGGGCTTTATCAGAGGCACTGGTTGTAAAAATTCTTTCCCAATTAACCACTTCCCTCTTAATCTTGGTAACATTGGCTTTATTTTTATAGAAGCTTTTCAATTTAATGTAATCAAAATTATCCATTTTGCATTACTCTTATTTCATCATGAAGTCTTCCCCTCTCCATAGATCTGATAGGTAAACTATCCCTTGTTCTCCCAAATTGCTCACAGTATCAGCCTTTATACCTAGATAATGCACCCATTTTGACTTCATTTTGGTGTACTGTGTTATACATTGGTCTATGCCCAATTTCTGCCATACTAAGTTCCAGTTTTCCCAGCAGTTTTTGTCAAATAGTGCATTCTTATCCCAAAGACTTGGGTCTTTGTGTTTATCAAACAGTAAGTAAATATAGTTATTGGCTGCTGAGTCTCATGTACCCTATCTATTCCATTGATCCATTACTCTATTCCTCAGCCAGTACCAAGTAGTTTTGATGGCTGCTGCTTTATAATACAGATTGAAATCTGGTATGGCTAGGCCACCTTCCCTAGCATTTCTTTTCATTAATTGCCTCTGATACAACATTTTACATAAATTATTAGCAAGAATATTGTAGCAACATATCAGGAAGATTCTAACCTATAGCTTTGCTGGATTTATACCAGTCATCCAAAATTGATTTTTTTTACTATTATGAAAACTTTCAGCACAGATTACTATATTATTAAAAAGAAAAGCAAAAATCATACATTTATGTCAATACATATAGAAAAAGGTTTTGACAAAATACAATATACATTTTTATTTAAAACACACACACACAGTAGAAAACACAGGAAAAGGGAGGCTAGGTATTGCAGTGAGTAGAGCACCGGCCCTGGAGTCAAGAGGACTTGAATTCAAATCCAGCCTCAGACACTTAACACAAAAACTAGCCATGTGATCTTGGGCAAGTCACTTAGCCCCAATTACTCTCCAAAAAGCAGAACAACAAAAAAAACCAAACAAAAAAGAAAACAGGAAAAAATAGACATTTTTCCTGACATGGCATAATATATACATACACACATATATACCTATAAACATATACACACATACACATATAAACATATGTGTGTATGTTTATATGTATATATGTATACAGATGCATATAATATGATGGAGTGCTAGAAATACTATAATAATTAGATGACTTTGAGGAAATAAATATAAGTAAAGAAGAAAAAAAATTATCACTTTTTTCACTTGATTTAATTGTGTCCTTAGAGAATCCTAGATAGCCAACTAAAAATTAATTGAAACAATAACTCCAGCAATGTTTCAGGATATAAAATGGACCCATATAAACCATCATAATTTCTATAACTTACTAACTAATCCCAGCAGGAAGAAATAAAAAGAGAAATTCCATTTAAAATCACTATGGAATACATAAAATACATGGGAGTCTTCCTATAGAGAAAACCTAAAAATAGCCTTCCATCATCAACCTTGCAAAGAATGAAAAATCTCCTTTTAGAAGGGGCTATTGTTTTGTAATCTGAGCATAATTTTATTTCCCTTTGACAGAGACAGGATTTACATGTAGAAACTCTCATCCTTGGGATTTGTTACCTGGAGGGCCCAGGATGGTCTAGGCAAGGCCAGAAGTTCCAGAAGTACTTTAGGAGCAGAAGTCACCACAATGTTTTCTATTCACTAGTGCCATTATCTTGGATGCTTTTCCCCTCCAATTCCGGACCCTGCCAATTTAGACATATTTTCCATATCTGATTCTGAACCAACTCAATCTATCACTTTCCCCCCTTAAATTGAGTGCAGTCAGAAGAGTTGGCAGAAGTGGTGGCACCCAGAGATCTCATAGATCTATAACAGAACACAAGGAAGGAAGCCTGCAAAGGAGCATAGGAGAAGATGTTTAAGTTCTCCCAACCCTAGTTAACAGCATACAAATGCTTGGTCCTTTCAAGTATCAATTAAATTATATTGCTCCCAGAAGTAACACAAAGCATTTTTCCAAATTAGAATTTTTTTCATTTTTAATTTTTTGGAGGGGGGAAGGCAGGGCAATTGGGGTTGTTGGAGGGGGAAGGCAGGGCAATTGGGGTTAAGTGACTTGCCAAAGGTCACACAGCTAGTAAGTTTTAAGTGTCTGAGGCCATATTTAAACACAGTTCCTCCTGACTCCAGGGTGGGTGCTCTATTCACTGCACTACCTAGTTGCCCCTCCAAAAGAGATATTACTTATTTTTTAGTTGCTCCCTGATTTACACAAACTTTTTCCTTTTTCATGAACCAGGAAAGAGTTAAAAATAGGTAGTTTGTAAATGGCACACACACACACACACACACACACACACATACATGACCTTTCCAACCCTGTCTATTTCTATGGATTTTGACCTTAGCATGTAATTGAAGGCATTCTGCAGCATGGTTCTATCCTACCCTTGAAGTCTTATCTCACATTACTTTTCTTCATATCTTCTAAACAGTCAGTTGTACTACACCACCAATGACCCATTCCCAAAACTTTCTTGTGTTTCTCCTCCTCCATGACTTTGCTATTCTCTATGCCTGTATTGTTTTTCCCTACATCTCCATCCTAACTCTTCAGTGGTGTTGCAGTCCCACCTACTTTTTAGGTCTTAGTAAGATGTTCCCTTCTTCCTAATCTTGATGGCTCAATTTAGACCCCCAACACTTTAGTTGTACCCTCCAATATCCCTCTTGTGTCTTATGAGGGTATGATGTTTTTTCATTCCATCTAATTTCTCTCTCCATTCCTTCCCCAGACACACATGGTACCTTGCATATAATAGGTACTCAATAAATGATTATTGGTTGAAAGAATGAATAGAACAGGACCAAGCGGTTGCTCTTAAGTCCTAGGAGTTCTTATTTTCTTCTGATTCACTTCTATTCCTAAGGAATTGCCAGGTGAATTTGTTTTATCTATGCACCACACACTGAAGAGTGGCAACATCATCCCAACTGCATTGGAAGGGCCACCAGACGAAAGAAATCATTTAATATTTATCTCTAGTAACAAAAGAACCATTTCAGGGCTGGATCTTTGAAAGAACCTACTGTGGTAGACTGAGCCTTATGTCCTGAGTGAAATGGTTATACAGAATAGCAACTTCTGATGGTTACATTTCACCAAAAGATATGTTACCATGTTCACTTGCATTCTTTTGTTTCTCCTGTGCCTCAAGGGAGGCAGTGTGCTTTAGAAATACATTGGGAATCAGCTGAGATTTTGTTCTACCTCTTACTGCCAGTGAGACCTTAAGAAAGTATTTACTTCCATAGTCCTTTCATTTGGCTATGTTTTTCTCCTATTTCAAGTAATAAAAATTGATGTTGTGGCTAAAATAATTATGGAATCACTTAAATTAGAAGAGATTTAGGGATTATTTAAACTATGAACTTGAAAGTAGCTTAAAGATAATTTCTTTTACTTTTTCACTTTATAGATGGGTAAGTGGGTAAGTGATTTGCCTACATGGTACAAATGATTTAAACATCGTGTATTTAAAGTCCTGAATTCAAGACACTTCTGGGTTTTTCCCCTTGGTTTCATACTCTCACAAAACCAATTCCAAAGACCTTCCTGTAGAGTTCCATGTAATGACTTGGCCATGACCAAAGAGCCATGGCCAAGATAATCAATTAGTGCCCTATTTTCTTACATATTGGGAAGGAAAATAATTTCTTAGTGTGTCACAGGTTTTATCACAAGGGATATTGAACTCTAAAATATAATGGATAACATCCATGAAATTTAGACGTATTGGAAGAACTCCGTAGACACACATGTACTATGCAAAGTGGTGATGTGTCATTCCTAGGATGGAAATTGGAACAGATCACTCTTAAATAAATATGAGTGGAATGCCTTTCTATAGAGAGTAGAACAATAGCATATTAGAGCTGGAAAGAACAATAAAGCTCCTACTTACTCCATATATGACTTTGGGTAGTTCACTGCTCCTCTTTAGGCTTCAGTTTTCTCCCCTGTGAAATAAGGAATTTAGACTCATTAATTTCTAAAGTCCCATCCAGTTCTAAATTACAGGATCACAGACTGATATATTGAGAGTTGCTGTTCTTCAGTCATTTTCAGTCATGTTTGAGTCTTTGTGACCCCATTTGAGGTTGTCTTGGCAAAGATACTGGAGTGATTTGAACTTAGCTCTTCCTAACTCTAAGGAAAAAAGCCCCATCCATTACAAACCTTGTGATCTATCTCAACCACCTAAGGTATTTACAATCTATGTAACCCTGGGCATATCACTCAACCTTTGCAGCCCTCAGCTTCCTTACTTATAAAATGGAGCTCATAGCGCTACCTACCTTACAAGGTTGTTGTAAAAAATAAGGAGCAGGAAGTCATTTAACCTCAATTGCTCTCCGAAAAGCAAAAAAAAAAAAAAAAGAATAAGGAGGAGGCAGAGGAAGGAGGATATGGTAATTCTGAAGCCAACCAAAGTTAAGTCATTAGCTGAAAGTCACATACAATGTTGGTGGTAGTCAAGTGTGTTGATTCCTCGCTGTTGTCCTCATTATGTTTTTCTTTCTATTGTCTCTTTGATAGGTAAGAAGTAGTTTGTTTTCTGAGAAATAATAAATTCAGTGTTCAAGTTATAGAAACCCATCTAACTTTAAGTCTCAAGCTGCATCATAAAACAACACAAACTGAAAATCTGCAGAGTACACAGAATATAGTACTATTGGCTGTTGTCTCCAATTTAAATATAATTTGAAAATTTGACACCTTGTAGTAATACTAAGAATACAATGCAAAGTCTCACAAATCTAATATGGCCTAATGGAATAAAGTTCTGCTTCTGACACATACTAGCTGCTTGACCAAGGACAATTCACTTAACATTTCAGTGCCAGAGGCAACTCTCAAAAAATTTAATTAGAGATGAGTTAACAATCTGGTCTGGTGGAAGGAGTTTTCCCAGGGATAAAATCATAAGTCTGGTCCATAAAGTAATCTCACAAAAGAACCTTAGTACAACATAAAGTAACAGATTGCTACCTTGGATTTTAAAGTTGTTGACTATTTCTGCAAACTAATCTCATTTGCTGCAACGTGTGAAGGTAAGTCCCATTCTGTCACACTTTTTCAGCCATATCTTCAGGTCTTACCCTTTCCCCCCACAACACACTTAAATTGAGCAATATTAGAAAGCACAAAAGTAGGGAGCAGGGACTTGTCTATTCCAAACAACATGCAGTGTAGTGTAAACTGGGAAGCCTATTTTCTTCACCAGCAGGTCTTTGAGCTAACCTCTCTAAAAGGAGATAACAGATACTCAGGGCAAAAGATCTCCCGGGAATCAAAGTACAAAAGAAACAGAGCAGTAGTAATTAATGGAACTCTGAGCCTTTGAAAAACATTCCATTAAAAGTTAAATACCCCATATGTTAGTGTATGTTAGCCGTCTGTAGGGAACAAAAGGCCTCATTTCTTTCCACTACTTCCCGGCGCAAACCTAAGCTGGTCAGAGAACATTCACAACCAGTATGGAGGTAAACACAGGCCTAGATTTTTATATTTTGCTATTTGCAGTAATGGCCTAATGTGCTATTGATTTCTGAAAAAAATATCTTGTAGAATCATAAAACTGTAAAGCCACAAGTAAGCTCAGTCATCATCTGGTTGAACTCTCTCATTTTAGGAATGAAGAAACAAAGGTTCAGAAGGGCAGTTGTGAATTACCTAAGGTCACACTGTTAAATTGGTAGGAGAGACAAAACTAGACAGGCCTCTTGTTTCTCAGACCAGGGTTCTTTCTACTATTCCATACTACTCTGTGTTGCAATGACCCTTAAATCCTTTGCCCCTAAGGAATTAGCCCAGACTATAAGGCTTAATACTCTGTATCTTGTCTTTGCCATTTGAACTAATTATCTTCTTGATATTCCTGACCCATTCTTTCCTTCTCCTATCTACGTATCTTCACACTGGCTGCCTCCCAGGTCTGAATATACTTCTTCCTCAAATTACATTTAGACAGTTCCTAATTGCCTCAAGAAAAATAGCTCAAATGTCACCTTCTACACAAAGCCTCCTCTTATCCCTCATTGTTGCTAGGTTGTTGTCTCTAAAACATCACTGAAAATGATTTTCTCTATTTTAAGAATATATACTATTATAATAAATATGCCTGTATATTGTATAGCATGTGTATAAACAAAAATACATGCATGCATGCATGTATGTGTGTGTTTGTGTGTATATATATAATCAAATGAGATAATGTATGTTAAGTACTTTGCCAATCTTAACACTTAAATATAGGGATGCATATGTATATGTATGGGGGCTCAGTAGATAGGATACAGGGCTTGGAGTCAGGAAGACTCATCTTCCTGAATTCAAATCTGGCTTTAGAAACTTACTAGCTGTATGACCTTAGATAAATCACTTAACTCTGCTTCAGTTTCCTCATCTGTAAAATGAGCTGGAGAAGGAAATGGCAAACCACTCCAATATCTTTGCCAGGAGAATTCCAAAAGGGATCATGAAGATTCAGACACAAGTGCAAAACAACTAAATAACAACAAATGTATATGTATATAAGTAGACATGTGTATGCATGTATTATATATACATAAATGTATTTATGTGAGTTTTGGATAAACTCAGACTTAAAAATTTTTTTTTAAATTCAGGCAAGTATTCAGAGACTGAATTTCCTAAGGATGGGAATGATTTTCCTTTACTTTCTTTCATTTTTTTTAGATTATATATATAGAGTCATGCAAAACATTTTTCATGCTCTTCATGTTGTGAAAGAAAACACAGGCAAAAAGAAAACAAGAAAACTAAATAAATTTAAAAAAAGTGTGCTTCAGTCCGCATTCAAACTCCATCAGTTCTTTCCCCAGAAAGGGATAGCATTTTTATAAGTCCTTTAGAATCTCTTGGGTCATTATATTGTTGAGAATAACAAAGTCATTCACAGTTGGCCATCATACTGTATTGCTGTTACTATATTCAATATCTTCCTGTTTCTGCTCATTACACTTTGCATCAATTCATGCAAGCCTTTTCAGGTTTTTCTGAGAGCATCCTGCTCATCATTTCTTATAGCACAACACTATTCCATCACAATCATATATAGTAACTTGTTCAATCACTCCCATATTAATGGCTATCCCCTCAATTTTCAATTCTTTGCCACCACATAGAAAGCTGCTTTAAATATTTTTGCACATATAGGTACTTCCCTCCTCTCCTTTTTTTTTTTTAACCCTATGATGAGTATTAGGTTCATGTGCTCCTCCCCACCTTCCCCACTTTACCCTAGATTGTAAAGGCACTTTTGTACTTCTTTTATGTCAGATAATTCACCCCATTCTATCCCTTCCTTCTCCTTTCTCATTCTTTAATTTTATTTTTAAACATCGTATCCTATTCAACTCACACCTATTTTCAATAGTGTTTTTAAATGAACTATCTCTAGATTAAAGATATGCTTAATCTTCATGGGTTTAACTAGTAAGTCTTCAACAGCATTTAGGAGGAGAACACCAAGACTGTCTTGAATACACAGGAATTTAAATGGGTCATGGCACCAACCTTGTATTAGCTAGAAGATTTCAAGTCTGATTTGAAGACTTGATGACCTTTTATGAAATTTTAGCAACTTGAATAATTAAACTCCCCCAAAAGTGCTGAGTGAAAGAAGTGAAAACTTCTCAGACTATACTCTAAAATCTAGTAAGGCTTTTCATGGGAAACAGGCCCAAGGTCCCTTTCACTGGAAATCACATGATTTGCACAGACTCAAAACTCAGAATGGTAGGGAGTCACCCCTCTCCTCAATGACATCTCAGCATAAGATTTGCCAAGTAAGGACAGAAGTGTTTGCTCAAATGTACATTGGGGGGTCTATGGTTTCCTTGTTCTGGTACTTGAGGTAGGTTGCCATGCTTAGATTGTGTGCCTGACTTCTAGCCAATGGAAGAAAAGGGTCAGAAGGGGGGTGGGGGAGAATTCTGCATTAGGGCTTTTATAACTTCACCATTTCCTTTTGAAAATTGCTTATCCTCCCTGACTATTTGTCAGAAGGGGAAGGGGGTTGCCCTTCCTCGATGTCATAATAAACCATTCTTTTCTGCTTCCTACCTTGAGAAGCCTCTGAGTATTATTTGGTAAGGATCTCTGTTGCACACAGTTTTGGGGGTGCACACAGTTTTAGTGACTCATCCAGGATTCATCCTTTTGTGAGAGGGTCTCACTGACCCTTAACAAGGACCAGGTGCCAACCAAGGTTTCTCAGGGGTCCTTGGAACTGGTCTGTGAGATCTGACTCTGATCAGGTAATGACCTAAGGAAAGGAACTCCATAGGAAGCAGAAATTCTGGTTTTGCTAGCAAAGACCACTGGCAGGGGATCACACAAGTTTGTGTACACAAACCCAGGTAAGCAAGTCCCTGGGTGATCCTGGGGTGTGAGACAGTCTCCGTGGTTGGAGTCCATAAGATTTCTCCTGCCTGGGAAAGAGTTAGACAGACCTAATAGATCCTGATAAGATTAAAACTATGGGTAAAGAGCAATCTAAAACAGCCTGTCCAAAATACCTTTCTAACATCCAGAGGATAGACCTCTTGGAGATATACTTGCTAACTGGGATAATTTACCGAAATACAAGGGAAAAGACCAAAGGAAGATAATAAAATACTGTTGCCTCATTTGGGCTGGCATCCCACTTGGAGGAGGCATATCTTGGCCAAAATACAGCTCCTCTGAAGATTAGTTGTGCCAACAACTAAATTTGTATATGAATTCTTAGGAGCCTTTTAACCTGGAGGGAAGTGAATATGCCCTGTGGCTACTGGTGGTAGGACAATTTGCTCTAAAAGAGAAGGGGGAGAAGCCCAAAGGGAAATCAGAAGAACAGGAACAGAGGCCCCATCCCTGGAACCCCCTTCTTTTTCTACCCCAGCCCTACATTACTCCACCATGGGAATTTTCTGGCCCAGCATGGACTCCTCCTTCCCTGCCCTCCCTGTTGTCTTAAAGGGAATCTGAAAGGGGTGAAGACTTAATTGACTTGACCTGGCCAGGCACACCCATACATGCCACTCTCAGGAGGGAATTGATACAGTTAATAAAAGATCAAGAAAGTTTTCCTCTCTCTGGGAGAGCAGAAGCTGCTAAAGTTTTCCTTCTTTGGAATTCCCCCTGGCCCAGGGGATAGATAGATTATGTGAATGCCCCCTTAAGTAGCACTGAAATTAGAACTTTTAAGAAAGAAATGAAGCAGTTAATTGAGGACCCCTCAGGGGTTGCTGATCAGGTGAATACAATTTTAGGACCCAATTTGTATATTTGGGGGGAAATATTATCAATCTTGGATATATTATTTACTGGGGAAGAGAGGGAAGAAATTAGGCGGGCTGCTATGCAGGCTTGGGATGAATTCCAGCCTATGATTCAAGGGGGTCTGAGAAGGGAGGAAAAATTTCCTCTCCAAGACCCCAACTAGGATCACAATAACCCCATACATGGAGGGTACCTACAAGATCTTAGAAACATGGAGGTCCAGGGAATTTGGAATACAGTGCCTAAGAACCAGAATTTAAATAAAGTACTGAAAATACAGCAGGAGAAAGATGAGGCCCCCATACATCTTTCTTGATAGATTGAAAAAAAATATCAGAAAATTCTCTGGTTTAAATTTAGATGAACCTAAGCATGGTTAAAGCCATATTTTGTTACTAATGCTTGGCCAGACATTAATAAAAAAGTTGCAGAAAATTGAAGAGTGACAGTAATCCTCCAGCCTCCACTCCACAAAACAAAAAGGGAGCTTCAGAAGTTATTGGGATTGGTGGGATACTGTAGGAACTGGATTGACTCCTATGCCGTCCTGACCAAACCTCTGTATCAACTCCTATTGGATGAGAAACCTGACCATATAGTGTGTAATAAGAACATTAGAATGAACTTTGCTCAGTTAAAAGAGGCCCTGACTTCCCTTCTAGTACTGGCTCTCCCTTCCCTATATAGAAAAAGGTGTAGCCCTTGGGGTACTGGCACAAATAAGAGGAGGGCAGAGAAGACCAGTAGCCTTCCTCTCCAAGATTCTGGACTCTGTTGCTTGGGGATGGCTCACTTTTGTTCAGGCTATGGATGCCCCAGCCACCCTAATTGAGGATAGTCAGAAGTTGACCTTTGGGGGGAGCCTTATAGTGAGTGTTCCATACCAGGTGAGGGCAGTACTCAATCAGAAAGCAGGCAGGTGGCTCACTGACTCCCAGATCTTGAAATATGAGGATATTTTACTGGAAAAGGATGTTTTGGTATTAGTCCAAGATAGTAACCTGAACCCTGCCTCTCTCCTCACTGCTAGCATGGAAGTGAGTTCAGGGTCTGCACATTACTGCCTAGACATAATTGATCTCCAAACCAAGGTACTGGAAGATCTCCCAGAATCCCCTGTTCCGGGAGGGATAAATCTGTTCATAGATGGTTCCTTTAGAGTGGTTGAAGGGAAATGGAAAAATGGGTATGCTATAATAGATGGAGATAGAGGATCTCTGATTGAGGCAGGGGGGCTACCCAAACCCTTGTCTGCCCAGACTTGTGAACTTCACACACTAAATCAGTCCCTAAAGTTATTGGAAAGAAGGGAAGGGAACATTTATACAGATTTAAAATATGCTTGGGGAGTGGCACGTGTATTTGGGAAGATATGGGAAGAATGGAGAATGATCAATAGCAGAGGAAAGGACCTGGCCCATACTACCTTAATAAGTAAAGTTTTGGAAAACCTGTTATTGCCCAAAGCTATTGTTATTATATATGTTAATGGCCATTAGTTGGGATAATCCTTTGAGGCCAGAGGAAACCTCCTTGCAGATGAGGAAGCTAAGAGGGCTGGAGAGGAAAGATCAGGGCAAGAAGATCCTAGATTGGTCTTGATCCCTTTGTTTCCTCCTAGTCTCCCCTCCCCCTCCTTTTCTCAGGAAGAGAAATAGAAGGTCCAAATTCTTGGGGCACAAGAGGATAAATACAGACAGTGGTTCCTCCCTGATGGTTAAGAGGTTTTGACCAAAGCAAGTATGAGGCAGGTACTGCAACACTTACACCAGGGTAGTCACTGGGATGTCCAGAACACGTGTGATGTGGTTTTGACCCTGTTTCCAGGCCTTCATACCTTATCCTGACAACTGGTGGATGGCTGCCTTGTTTGTTGAAGGACAAATAAGTTCTCCCAGTGACAAGTTTCAGCTGGGGGACCCCCTCCTCCAGGAATTAGATCATTCCAGAGTGAATAGGCAGATTTTACAGAACTGCCTCCAGTAGGCTGTTTAAAATACTTGGCTGCTCATAGTAGATCACCTAACCTCTTGGGTGGAGGCATTTCCTGTGCCTCTGGCAACTGTGCAGGCAGTTAGTGGAATCTTGCTTGAGCAAAATATTCTTAGATACGGGATGGTGGAGAGGATAGACTTGGACCAGGGGACACATTTCACTGCCAGTGTTCTTAAATCTCTGGTCCAGACCTTCGAAATTACCTGGGAAGTCCACACTCCTTGGCACCCTTCCTCTTCTGGCAAGGTGGAAAGGATGAATCAGGAAATAAAGAGACAGCTCCCTAATCTGACAATTGAAACCCAACTGCCATGGACTAAGTGCCTCCTGCTAGCCCTTGTCAGGATTAGAACTAAGCCTAGGAGAGACATTGGACTATCTCCTTACTGATATATGAACATCCATATCCTGGGGGAATGGAAAAAACTGGGATCCTATATTGGAATGCAAAGACAAATTTCTTAGAAATTATGTACATGCTTTGCTAAAATATCTCCATGCTTTACAGAGCAAAGGCTTGATTGCTCAAACTCTACCACTAGGTTTCCCAATACATCAATACCAGCCTGGAGTTTGGGTATTGATCCAGGTGTGGAAAGAGGAAAAGCTTACCCTATCTTGGGAAGGACCTTTCCAGATCCTGTTGACTTCAGATATAGTAGTACAGACTAAAGAACGCAGTAAAGGAACCTGTGAATTCTACTGCTGAATGGACTATTGATCCTGAAGTTTTGGGGGGAACTGAAGATGTCTTCTGTGAAGGCCACTGCCTATAGGTTGAGCTCATGAACCCTGAACCTTACCTATATATACTAACTGCTTTTCTGTTTATAAGTATACTATTAAATATAAATGCTTATAAATACACCTTGTTTGTGGCTTTTTTTTTTCTTTTTGGAAGGGCAATTGGGGTTGACTTGCCCAAGGTCACATAGCTAGTAAGTGTTAAGTGTCTGAGGCCAGATTTGAATTCAGGCCTTCTGACTCCAGGGCCAGTGCTCTATTTACTGCACCACCTAGCCACCCCATCTCTACCCTTTTTGCATAATTCTTTTACTTATAACAAGAGTGTAATACCATGGGATTTACCTTAACTCTGCTCATGGTCAGTATACCCTTTGTCCAGCTAGCCCCATTCCCTGGGCACTCAAAGAGATTATTAAAAAATTGGCTCATGTGCCTGTTCAGATCTGGAAGTCTCCCTTTGACACCTCGTGGTGGTCTTGGTTTGGGGGAAGCTGGTGGAAACGGGCCCTTTAGTTTTACTGATTGCCATAAGTAGCATCATCCTGCTTCCAATATGCTTTGCCTGCATGATACAATTGATTACTGGAATAGTCTGGAACACTTTGTCCAAAATGATAAGGCTAGAAGGACAGCTGAGGGGACTGTATGACTAATGGTGTTAAAAAGGACAAGGGTGGACCCCAATTGACCAAGAGGACAGGCCTAGCCCTGAGGATCTAGAAACTGAGGAAGAGAGATTGTAGAAGGGGCTTATCAGCAATGGTGTGAGAAGTTTTCAGGAGTGAAAATAAAGGGAGGTATTGAGTAAAAGAAGTGAAAACTTCTCAGACTATACTCTAAAATCTAGTGAGACTTTTCATGGGAAACAGGCCCAAGGTCCCCTTCACTGGAAATCACATGATTTACACAGACTCAAAACTCAGAGCCTTAGGAAGTCACCCCTCTTCTCAGTGACACCTCAGCATAAGATATGCCAAATAAGAACAGAAGTGCTTTCTCAAATGTACATTGGGTGGTTTATTATTTCCTTGTTCTGGTACCTGAGGTAGGTTGCCATGCTTAGATTGTGTACCTGACTTCCAGCCAATGGAAGAAAAGGGTCAGAAGTGGGGGGGGGGGTGGAGAATGCTGCCTTAGGGCTTTATAATTTCAACATTTCCTTTTGTAAATTGCTTCTCCTCCCTGACTATTTGTCAGAAGAGGTGAGTGTGTGTGGGGGGGTTCCCTTTCTCAAGATCTTAATAAAGCATGCTTTTCTGCTTCCTACCTTGAGAAGTCTCTATGTATTATCTGGGTAAGGATCTCTGTTGCACACAGTTTTGGGGTGCACACAGTTTATAGAAAAGGACCTATGTGAAACTGATGGCTATTGCCCCTAGGCTAAAACCCCCAAACTTTTTCACTGCTAGCATCAGGGTTGGGCATGTTAAATATGGGCTCTTCTCAATAGGAAAGGTAAGAATTTGGGGGAGAAGTCAAGGACCAAAGGGATGATAATAGCCCTGCTTTGGACAGTGGGATGAAAAAGGTATGGTCTGAGAAGAGCATTTCCTTCTCTTTCAGCTAGGAGAAGGAAATGCATTACCTCAGCAAAATTCTGCATTCTGTGTTGCTGTTTGCTGCGAACGAACTCTACATCATAATGTAGACATGTAGTATTATTTAATTTACCAATCTACATTTATAAAAGGGGTTTCCTTATAGAGAAGGAATTGAATCACAGATCCAGTCCCAACCTCCCAGTTTAGGCAAACATTATCTTTCCCATTAGAATGGAAGCTTCTTAAAGATAGAGATTATTTCATTTTTTTTCCTACTTGTATACCCAACACTGAGTACACTTCTTGAAACATAGTAGATAATCTATGAATGTTTCTTAATTGCTTGCTTTATTTATTGATTGTTGAGAGAAATGGGTCATACTAGAGGACAGAGTTATGAAACTGGATCAATATGTAAATCACAACTCTTACAGGTGCTATATGATCAGAGTTGTTCAGTAGATCAGGCTCTGAATTCGAAAGAATCAACATACTTGTAGAAGAGATAAGATTTAACAAAAGAAAGTTTATACAACAAAGATCAAGTCATAAAAAAGTAAGACCAGGAAAAAAAATACCTTTCTAATCTATAGAAAGAGAAAGAATTCAAGAGCTAGCCTGGGACAGAGAAGATCAAACAAGATGAAAGGAACTATGTTGATTTCAAAAAATGTTAAACATCTTTGCGAAAATGACTTGCATTTTGCAAAAATGCAACTAAAATTAGAACGGAAACAGTTAATTCGAAAAAAAATTGCAGTAAGTTTTTCTGATAAATAGCACATTTCTGTTTTTGATATGACCAATGTGCACATTGGTTTTCCTTGATGATACATATTTTAAAGGGTTTTGTTTTCTCTTTAAAATGATGGGGGTCATGGAAGGGAGAAAAATACAATTCTTGATAACTGAGGTATGGGGGGTAGTGGTGATTTAGTTTTTTTTTTTTTAAATCAGCCTGGCCATTGAATGGAAATGGATTATAAAGGGGAGAAACTTTAGGAAGGCTAAGTAGTTAAAAAGCTAGCATAGCAGTCTAGGTGATAATGTACTGAACTTTGGTTTTAGCTATATGAGGAGAGAAAGGAACATGTGATAGATCTTGTTAAAATAGATATGGAGAGAGGATTCTGGGGAGATGGTGGAATAGGTAAGAAAATTCCAAGCTCTCTAGATCCCCCCCCAAAAGAGATAAAATAGCACCTTAGGGTGAACAAAATGCAGGGTAATAACAAATAAGAATAGGGGCACAACAGGATTCTTCCTGAGAAAATTTGAGATCAGAAGAAAAATCCCAGGGTGAAGTTTTGTTCCTGTGAAGAATAAACATCTCCAGGCAGGGTTCACTTAAACAACAAATGGCAAACCCTGGGGTTAGTAGGTTTCATAGGCTGCCTTGGCCCCAGCCTCAGGAACTTTTAACCCCCAATAGTGAGGGGAGTTAGGCACTTGAGCTCGGGAAGTTTGAGGGAAACTCTGCTGATAAGGAATATCCAGCTGCAAAAAACAGTGGGGGTGAAAGGAACCAGCATATGCCCAATGAGTGAAGAAGTAGTGGGGCAGAAAGTCCCTGGCTGTGGGCTCTTACAGGAGGTTAGAGGTTTGGCTTTTGTTCCAGGATAGAGGGGAGACCTGAAGATCTGGGCTAGAGGTGATTATAGAAATTAAGTTATTACCACAAAAAGATTCATAGGCAAAGAGAAAGAATCTAACCTTGCAAAGCTATTATAGGAGTAGAGAAGACTGGGGTTCATCTTCAGAGGAGGATATTAAAGCAATGAAACCTCCTTCTACCCCAAAGAGTAATGTCAAATGGTCACTGCCCCTCCAAAGTTCATAGAAGATCTTTAAATAAGACTTCAAAAATCAAATGACAGAGATGGAGGAAAAAATTTTAAAAATAAGAATAATTCAAGAAACAGAAGATTATGAAAGGAAAGTCAATCAACTAGAAAAGGAGATACAAAATTTTAAGGAAGAAAATGACACCTTGAAAATTAGAATTGGGCAAGGCCAAGCCAGTGAAGTTATAAAAAGATCAAGAAATAATTAACCAAAATATGAATGAAGAAAAAAATAGAAGAGAAAGTGAAACATCTCATAAGAAAAACAACAGATTTGGAGAATAGATCAAAAAGAGAAAATATAAAAATAATTAGACTAACTGAAAGCTATGATCAAAAAAATAATCTTGATATTATAATACAAGAAAGAATTAAAGAAAATGTCCTGAAGCATTAGAACAAAGGGGGAAAGTAGAAATAGAAAAAAAAATTCATTGATCACCACTTAAAAGAGATCGTATGAGGAAAATTTATAGGAATATTATAGTCAAATTCCAAAGCCCCCAGCTCAAGGATAAAATATTAAAAACAATAAGAATAAAACAATTTAAATATGATGGTGCCACAATTACAATCACAGAAGACCTAGCAAGAGAGACACAGGACCCTAGATCTTAGAACACTATATATCAAAGAGCAAAAGAACTGAGACTCTGGACAAAAATATCATACCCAGCAAAGTCAAGCATAATCCTGAATGAAAAAAAAAGACTTTTGATCAACTGTCCGACTTTTAAGACTTTATTTAAAAAACAAATAAAAACAACCGGAACTTAATAGAAGATTTGACATACAAGAGTCAACAGAACCATAAGGTACATACTAAAGACTGATTATAAGGGATTCAATAAGAACTGACCACTTACTTTTTATGTATGTAAAATGCAAAACATATGGCTAAAATTCTTATTAATGATTAGGTAGTTCATAAGAAAGATTGGGGTAAACCTGAGTATGATATGCATTTAAAAAGTAAATCCATTTAGAAATAGCTAAAAAGAATACAAATGAGGTACAAGAGTGAGAATCAATAGAGAAATGAGATGGGGGAGGAGGGCTGGTAGTTCTGGTAACCTACTTTCATTTGGAATGGGCTTAAGAGGGAACAATACACATATATATTTAGAAGATTATAAAAGTCTTCCAGATTCAGCAGAAATAAAATAGTAAGGGGATAGGGAGTGGTGAGAAGATAAGGGAGGGATTTGTAGAGGGAAGGGTGAGGGAATAGGTAAAAGGTGGGTATAGAATAGTGCTTAGATCAATGGGAATGGGTTATAGGAATATGTAATATAGGACTCTAGAAAGGTGTTTAGATTTATGGGAAGGGAAGAATAGAGGAGGGACCTTTGGAGAGGGGTAGGCAAGTAATGGGAGGGCAAGGTAGTGGGTAGAAATAAAGTAGAGGAGGCAGTAAAGATAGGAAATGAGAGATATGGACACACATAAAAAGAAAGATCAGAAGTAGAGTGTATTTGGGAAAGTGTATGTCTATATTATATATATATATATATATATATATATATACACACACACACACACACACACACACACACACACACACATATATCTATATCTATTGCTATAGAGAAGTATATCTGCACGTAATTATAGTCTTGGGGGTGGGGTGGAAGAACAAAGTGAAAAAGCACACAGCTGAGAACAAAAGAAAACTTACAAAGATGTAAAGATGGACAGCACTCAACATAACATTTATCATTTGTCATACAAACTTTTTGAAATGAAAATTAAGTGTTACATATTTTGAACCCCCCCCCCATGTTCTGCTATGCACATGACATGTTTTTTCCCCTTTTTTACTTTGTATTTAAGTTCTAATATTTAAGTTTATGGTATATTTTTGTTTCTTTTCTCTATTCCATATTTGTGTTCTGGCTTTTGAGTCTAAAAGAAAATTCAAAAAAGATAGTCAGATATGGATACAATGTCGGTGTGTATGCATATATATGTATGAAGTTATGTCTATATCTGTCTATGTACAAGTACCCCAGCTACCGGGGCAAGGACTAATCATTTGAAAAAATCTGTTTGAAAAAAACTTGTAGAAAGTGTGTGTGGCACCCACCCAGAAATAATTGGCTGTGTAACCTTGAGCAAGTTACTTAACCCCAATTGCTTAAAAAAAAAAAAAGAAATGTGTATGTTCTCATACACATACACTATAATCAACTTTTGTGGGAGTTATGTTTGTAGAAAATGGCATAAAAAGAAAAATGGTGAATGTTCAAACATTGAACCTATGGGAAATAAGGGATTAGATTTCCCCAATCACCAAAAATTGTAATCTTTCACTAGCGATTGCTGAAAATATACCTTTTTGCTTATAATTCTTTAAAACAAAACATTAATTTTGATAAAATCTACACTTTCAGGAACCATGAAATAACCCATAAAGTGATATATACAAAATAAAATTGGTAACATTCAAAAATATTTTTCTCTCTACAACTTCCTAGAATTTTGTAGCCTTTGTGCTAATATATTAATAAAAAATTGATTTCTGAGAATATTCACTTTTCATAACACATGAAATCTACAGTACCATAAATACTGTAACAGAAAGCACTATTTTAAAAATTAAAATATTTTTCAACCTAAATCTTACCTTTCTCTGTGTCAGATGGTGGTGTGAGGGCATTTTACTATATTCTCTACTGCAGTAAACCATTCTTCATTGGCTGCCTCATGAAAACAAAAGGAGAGATTGCTGGGATTTTAGTTGCTGATGTTGGAAGGAGATTGGTGAGATCTTGAAATCACCTCAGACACTCTCTCCTTCATAGAAGGTGGATGGTATTGGAGATCATGAAGGACATACCATTTTAAAATTATCTATCAGCAATGTCTGCTTGGTATAACCTCTGAGACTTTTAAGGGTCTTGGAGTATGGGAGTACAGTAGAGGTGAGTTGACATTTAACTTTGAAGCTGAGATAGACGATGAGATTGGCAACTAGATGTCTCTAGGAGGCCCTGTTGACCTAGTTCTTTAGGTCAATAGCAACTCCAAACATTCTAGAATGAAGTTTATTTGCCACCTTTATTTCCTTAATGACTTTGAGTCACCACACTTTCCCTAAGAAATTCATTCCTTAGTGAGTAATTATAATTGGTAAGAGTCTGAGGATCTCCTCCCCATCCACCAATTAACATCTTTGATACTGAAAAAATTACCAGGCTTTTAAACAAAACAAGACAAAAGATATTTCCTTACAATATTAATCTTATAAGGGAGTTTAGGATGAAAATCCGTCACTGACTTTGCATGCTTGGCCATACAGTCCAAAGGGGTTGCACTAAGAAAGTCCTCTGGGGCATAATTATCACACAAAACTTGAGTTTTAAAGGCAAGAAATGAAAATACGCAATGAATGCACAGGGGGATCATTACAAATAGAGTGAACAGACCAGTGAAGCACCTAGAGAGATACCAGCTACTCTACATAATTGTCTGAATTGTCTCTCATTTTTTTCTATACTATGCATATCTAGCAACCCCAAAGTGAAAATGAGGTTAATGATTGCGTCACATGAATACTTGAAAAGTTAAATGTGTGATGTGTGTATACATACATACAAATGTATGTATGTATACACATATATGTATACATACACACATGCATGGGAAGGGAAATGAAAGGAAGGGAATGTGTGTGTGTGTACTTTATACACAGATATACACTTTATTTCATTTGACTGATATACCCTATGAATTAGATACTAATGGCATTATTTATTCCTATTCAATAATTCAACAAGCCTTTATTAAATATCTACTATGTGCCAGGCTCTCTACTAGTTCTTAAAGATACATACAAACATTCTTTAAAAAGCCCTTTTCATTAAAGATATATTCTTGAGAATGGAAAATGAAAAAAAAAAGTCACAGAGGGAAAATAATGACCACAGTCACATATCTTACTAGTATTAAAGGTAGAATTCAAATTTGGAATGTTCTTGATCGCATGTCTACATTTCACTACACCACTTTCAACTGTAAATTAGAAAATGTGCTTGAAAAAGGAGAGAAACCAATGAATACATTTAGGAACTGATGCAGAGTGGAGTGAATAGAACTAGGGGAAAAATTATACAATAACAACAAAATTGTAAAGACAAAAAGCTTTGAAAAATATGAGAACACTCAAAAATGCAATGCCCAACCATGATTCCAAAGGGCTCATGATCATGCATAATACTCATCTCTTGTCAGAAAAAATGTTGGATTCTTGATGCAGTGACAAATATATTTTTTGGAAATGGCTCTTTTGTTCCTCCTCAGCTACCCTTACCTACTACAAGGGTTTTCTTCTTTTTTTTTTTTTATTGTTGAGGTGAGGGAATTGATAAGAAAGAAAATAATTGTTTGTTGATTGGCAGAAATAAAAGGGGAAAAAACCCAAGAAACAAGCATACTATTCACTAAAATAATGTCTTGGCCAAGTCAGGCTATATAAACCAACATTAACTGACCAATTTAGATGTATAAAGTATTATGTGGTTTTGCCCTCAAAAAATTCACCACAAAATCAGAAATAATGCATGAAAAAAAAGATGCAAATAAAAGTTCATGACCACAAGAGAAGGGACAGTAATAAACTACCATTTTTAAACCATCTCAAAGTTTACAAAGCATTTTCTTCACTATAATCTTGTAAGACAGAATAATATCACTCCCATTTGATTGATGAGGAAAATGATAGAGAGGCAAAGGAATTTGTCAAAGGTCTAACAGTAAGTGATTTGAAACTAAGACTTGAAATCAGGTATTTCATTATTCCAGGTACAGCATTCTTTGCACTAAATCAAAAGGAGATGTTTCTGGATTATCATAATATATAATATCATATACTATCTAATCATATCATACCATGATATAATAAATATAGAGCTGTGATAGAACATAGAGCCTGTCTAGTCTCATCCTCTCATTTTAAAGAGAAACTGAATCACAGGAAAGACCTATCAAAGGTTCAGCAGATAGTAAGTGGCAAAACTGGAATTTTGACTCACTCTTTGACTCCAAATCCTATGCTCTTTCAATATATTTAAGAGTAATATAAAATTAAATACCATCAGAATTGTGTAGGGGAACATACCTTAAAGAGTTCATAAGAAGAATAAGACAACTGATGTTAGAGTGATCAGGGAAGACTGCACAGAGGAAGTGTCATTTGAACTGGGTTTTAAAGAATGGGAAGGACTTGGAGAGGCAAAAGGATAAAGGAAGAATTCTAAACATAGGGGAAATGAGCCAATTGACAGAAAAAGGGAAGAGTAAGTTATATTTGATATGCAACAAAAATTTCAGTTTAGATAAAGATATTATCAATGTAAAAAATAAAGAGTGAAGACTGGAACAACAATGTCTTATGTCAGTGTAGGATATATGTTTACAGAGCTTTAGATACCCTGCTGTGACTTTTTATATTTCATCATACAGACAGAATATTTTGAAAAGAGCTCAAGGGAAGCAGTGAAAGAGAAAGAGGAAGAGATAGAAATAAATATTTTCTGTACTTCAGGATTCCTTCTCCTACAATATCTTCCTAGGATTTGAAAATAACTACTTAAAAACTAGAACTGACCAAATGAAAAGAAGATATAAACATTCACTAAATAAAACAACTCCCTAAAAAGTGTAAATAAAATTTAAAAAGAGAACAGGAAAAAAATAGAAAAAGAAAGAAAATCAACTGTCCTGGAAAATAGATCGAGGAGAAACAATGGCAGAATCATTGGACTACCTGAAAATCATAATGAAAAGATGCAATTGGACAGCATATTCTAAGAGATTTTCAAGGAAACTGCTCTGATGTCCTGGAACTAGATGACAAAATAAACATTGAAAGAATCCACTGATCACCTCAGGAAAAAGATCCCAAAATAAAAACTGAAAGAAACATTATAGCCAAATTACAGGATTATCAGGTCAAAGAAAATTTACTGCAAGTAACCAGAGAGAAACTTTTCAAATATCATGGAGCCATAATCAGAATTTCACAGGATTTATCAGCTACAACATTAAAATATTAAAGGGCATAGAACTTGATACTCCAGAATCCAAAGGAGTTATGACTACAACCAAGAATCACTTACCCAGTGAAATTAAGCACAATACTCCAAGGGCAAAAATGATCATTCAATGAAATAGAATGATTTCAACCTTTCTTAAGGAGAAGACTAGAACTAAACCAAAAATTTGACCTCCAATTTCAAGACCCAAGAGAAACATAAACAAATAAAAAGGTAAAAGAAAAAATAAGGGAAGGCGGAGTCAAGATGGTGGAGTAGAAGCAGGACCTCCCTGCTGCTCCAGCTTCCATCTTCCCCAATCCATGTAAAAAGGGGACTCCAAACTTTGGAGCTGCAGAACCCACAAAATGACACAGAGAAGCTAACCTCCCACTGAGGACAGCCCATCAGGCCAGTAGGAATTGGGCAGCACAGTGCTCTGGGAGCCCAGACCTACACCAAGGCTTTAGCCCCAGGGTGGGCCTGACCAGCTGCCGGCCACAGGGACTCCAGATCAGCAGCAGCTGTGGCCATTTCCATATGTATCAACACATAGATGTGAAGGACAAAGTGAGAGGTCAGTGCAGTCTGGACTTTGGGACCCAGTAATGGGAGTGCATAGCTTTTGCCCTGGGGGAGAGAAGCCTCTGAGACACCAGCACAGCCAGCCAGTGCCACATGGCAGCTTCAGATCCTGGCCTGCAGAGTGTAGGGGGACCAAGCACCAATCTGAGGGGTAATTGCTCTTGCTTTAGCCTTCTTGGATCTGGATTGCAGTCTAGGGTGGAGGTCCTGGGGTGTGTGTCCAGCTTGCCAGAGCATGTGGAGACCTCAGAGAGGGCACCCATTTAATACCTCTGGCAGCTGAGAAAACCCCAGCATTTGGGAAGAAGGCTCCCTTGTCTGGTGACAGAGTCCTACTGTGGCAAAAAGCCCAGGGGTCAAGTGACTGAGGGGGTGACATGACCAGGCAAAGGAAACAAAGCAGACAGAAATTCCAACATTAGACTCCTATTTTGGGGACAAAATTAGAGCAAAGCATGGAAGAGGAGGAAGACAGTGAAGTAAGAACTCCTGCACCAAAAGCTTCAAAGAAAAACACGAGCTGGTTACAGGCTATAGAGGACCTTAAGAAGCAGATAAAAGAAGTGGAGGAAAAATTGGGAAGAGAAATGAGAACAATGCAAGAAAGTTATGAAATGAGATTCAACAGCCTGACTGAGGAAAATAACACCGTAAAAAACAGACTAACTCAAGTGGCAAAGAGGCTCAAAAAGGCAATGAGGAGAAGAATGCCTTAAAAAGCCAAATTTGCAAGATGGAAAAAGAATCTCAAAAGCTCACTGAGGAGAATATTTGCTTGAGGATTAGATTGGAACAAATTGAAGCTAATGACTTTATGAGAAATCAAGATGCTGTTAAACAGATTCAAACACATGAAAGAATAGAAGGCGATGTGAAATATCTCATGGGAAAAAACCACTGACCTGGAAAATAGATCCAGGAGAGATAATTAAAAATTATTGGACTACCTGAAAGACATGATAAAAGTAAGAACCTAGAAATCATCCTCCAGGAAGTTTTCAAAGAAAACTGCCATGATGTTTTAGAACAAGAGAGCAAAATAGAACTTGAAAGAATCCACTGGTCACCTCCTGAAAAAGATCCCAAAAAGAAAACTCCTAGGAATATTATAGCCAGGTTCTGGAATTCCTAGATTAAGGAGAGAATATTACAAGCAGCCAGGAAGAAACAATTTGAATATTGTGTAAACACAATCAAGATAACCCAGGATCTGGCAGCTTCTACACTTAGGGATCAAAGGGCTTGGAATATGATATTCTGGAGGTCAAAGGATCTGGGATTAAAACCAAGAGTCACCTACACAGCAAAATTGAGTGTCATGTTTCAGGGGAAAATATGGTCATTCACTGGAATAGAGGACTTTCAAGCATTCTTGCTGAAAAAAACAGAGTTGAATAGAAAATTTGACATTCAGATACAAGAAGCAAGAGAAGCATGAGAAGGTAAACAGGGAAAAGGAATCATAAGGAACTTTTCAAAGTTGAAGTATTAACATTCCTACATGGAAAAACAAGAATTGTAACTTATGAAACTTTTCTCAGTAGTTGAAGGGAATAGAAATCTATATCTATATCTATATGTCTATATATGAGGCTATATGGGCATATGAATACATATATGAATGTGTGTACATATGTTTCTAGATATACATAGATAGAGGGCACAGGACCAATTTAAAAGGAAGGGATGATACTTAAAAGGTGAAATTAAGAGGTGAGAGAGGAATATAATGAGAGGAGATGGGGAGAGAAAGAATGGGGTAAACTATCTCATATAGAAGAGGCAAGGTGAAATGGTTACAATGGAGGGGAAGAATAGGAAGGCAAAAGTCAATGGGCCAACCTTATTCCCATTGAATTTGGCTTGAGGAGGGAATGAAATGCACACTAAATCGTGTATCTCACCCTCCAGGAGAGTAGGGGGGGAAGGGGATGAGAGGGGTGATGATGGAAGGGAGGGCAGGCTGGGGGGGGAGAGAAATTGGAAGCACCCACTTTTGAAAAGGGACAGGATCAAAGCAGAGAATAGAACAAGTGGGAGGTGGCATAGGAGGGAGGGAAATATAGTCAGTCTTTTACAATATGTCTACTATGTTTTTGTTTTGCATTAGCCACACATGTACAACCTATACTGAACTGCTTTTCTTCCCAGTAAGGGTGGGTGACAAGGGAGGAAGGGAATGAATCTGGAATTCAAAGTTTTAAAATCAAATATTCAAATATATATGTATATATGTGTATATATATGTGTATATATATATGTACTATTAGTAATACTATTTTACATGTAATTGGGAAATAAGATATAAAGGCATAGAGATCCACTGGAAAAGTAGAAAGGGGTATGGGAGAAAATATGGGAGAGAGAATATTGGAGGAGGGGATATCCTGTGGGACTGCTATTTTGGGGCGGTGGGTAGGGGAAAAATGGAGAAAATTTGTAACTAAAAATCTGGCGGAAATGAATGATGTAAATCAGAAGTTAATAAAGCATTTGAAATAAAAAAAGAAAACATAAGGGATTCAATGGAGTTAAACTGTTTACATCACTTCATGGAAAGATGATACCTGTAATTCTTAATAATTGTACCATTAATGGTACAGCTAGATGTGTGATCATTATCTATGAATGACTCAACTCACCAACTCAATGATACAAAACAAGTACAAATGACTCAGGAAGGAAAATATTATCCATATCTGGATAAAGACCTGATGGAGTTGGCATGTAGATCAAAGTATACTTATTTTCACTTACTTTATTCCTTTTTATATTTTTTTTCTTTTGACCTATTTCTTCTTTTACAATTGTGACTAAAATGGAAATATATTTTACATGCTAGCACATACAGAATCTATATCAAATTGCCTACCTTTTAGGAAGAGGGGAGGAGACAGAAAGATGGACAAAAATTTGGAACTCAAAATCTTGTGAATATGAACACTAAAAATTGTTTTGACATGGAATTGGGGAAAAACAAAGTACTATTAAACAAACTAAATAAATAAAAATAAAATAACTGAATTGAGACTAGAACCATTGATAGGAAATTGAATCAAAGTTCTCACTGATTTATTTCAATGGGTTCCAATAAACATGGAATAACTATGATACTAAATGTTATAATAAAGTTTTCTTTATAATAAATTAGTTACTTTTTATTTCTTATATGAAGGTGTTTGGAAAACTTTAGGATATATTTCCTTTCATGTGGAATAGAGGGCATGAGATGGTTTGCTAAACTCTAAGAAGTATAGAGGTTGAAAAAGGTTGGGAAAACTTGTCCTAGATTGATATCATGACTAAAAGCAGAGGTGTTTATACCTTCTAGTCTGGATACTGGGATCTGGATTACTTTGAGAAGTAGAATATAAAAGTGTTTACTGTTAATGTCTTTTTCTGCTATTTATCTTACTTTTCTAAGTTAAAATGTCTTCTTTTCATGCTACAATAGAATGCGATTAATAGAGCAGCTGGTTATGGAGAAGAGATTCAGACTGAGGGCAAAATAACTTTGAAAACCCAGAATCAGTTTGAGTCTTTATGAACTCAAATATGGAATTAACAAAAGGTATCTATTTCTTCAAGATGATATAGAGGTTGATGGTATTGGAAAGATATAAGGACATGAGATTAATTAGAAGGATATTATGATAATCAATATGTGACATTGATTGGAGACAAAGACTACACTAATTGTAGCACATAAATGTAATGGAATATTATTGTTATCTAAGAAATGATGAAGATGAAGAATTTAGAGAAGCATGGGAAAACACACGAATTAATGTCAAATTAAGAAAGCAGATCCAGGAAAACAATATATAATATACCTTGTAAGTGAAAAGAACACGACTTCAAATTTCCGAACTAAATGATGTATATTTGTAATGACCGAGTTTGGTTCCAGAAAAGATATGAAAAAATGTACCTTCCTCCTTTCTTTATAGAGAAAGGAGACTTTGGTTGTCAAATAATACATATATTTATTTGATGTCTTGGTCAGTTTTGCTTAACTCTTTTCTCCTTGCCCCCTCTTTTCTTTTTCTTTTTTTTTCTTTAATAAGCAATGCTGGGCAGCTAGGTGGCACAGTGTATAGAGCACCCACCCTAGAGTCAGGAGGACCTGAGACAGGAGGTCCTCAGACACTTAACCAAAAAAAAAAAAAAACTAGCCGTGTGACCTTGGGCAAATCACTTAACACCAAATGCCCTACCTTAACCCCACCAAAAAAAAAAAAAAAAAAAAAAACACACAAAACACAAAAAACAAAAAATAAAAAACACAAAACACAAAAAAACAAAATAAGTTATGCCTCACTAGTAGTAACATATGAAAATGAAAATGAGGTAAACAAAAACATATCAATTAAAATTTAAAAGCAAGATAGTCCAAGGATGAAATGATAAGAACTTGAAATGGGGTAGTGGCAGCGGGGATAGAAAGGAGGTAATTGAGTTGATGGAAAGGGAAGGTGGCAGAACAAGGAGGACCATATGTGCAAGAACAATAATACCATAAAAACAAATAACTTTCAAATGGTTAAGAACTTTGATAGACAAAATGACCAATTATGATTTTGGATGACCAAAGATGAAACATTTTACACACTGCTTGACGAAGAAACAATAAACTTAAGATACAAAATGGTATATATAATGGACATAGCCAATGTGGGAATTCATTTTTGCTTAACTATGTATATTTCTTAAAGGAATATTGTTCTTCATTTTTCTTTTCTGTTTTTTTTTAATATGATTAGTATGGGTGGGAGAGAAAATTAATTTCAACAAAGGTGGAAATTTTTAATAACCTCTTGTTATCGATAACTTGTGGAAAATATAGCTTAGACATGATGGCCACTGGCTGCCATATTCAAGATGCAAGGCCAGGAAGTTACTCATGTTGCAGAATGACATTTTTCCCCTCTCCTCTTTCATAATCAAAGTCTCATTTCCTTGGAGCCTAATTGCACTTAGGCAAAAAGAGGTCAATATTAAAATTTCATTAATATGGGTCATAGGCAATACTCCCAGTGAGCATATATATATATATGTATATATATATATATATTTTTTTTTAAAAGAGCTTGTAAACCCCACTATTTGAATTTTTGAGGGAAATATTTTTGAGCAGGAGAACATCTTATCTATTGCAGGCTTCTAACCATAATCTGCCACCAGAAGAAGTCAGTGGCTTAGTATCCTCTTTTGATTTCTGGAAGGGAATCAAGCCATACCTACCTAAGAGGTATAGAAATGAGGGATTGTGTACATAATGGAATGGGCACTGATCTTAAGAGTCAGAAATCCTGGATGATGACTAATACTAATATGTGATGGTAAATAAATGAACCATAACCTTGTATCAGTTTTATAAACCTCAAAAGTAGGGATAATTATGCCCTCCCTATATCACAGAGTTATTGTGAGGGAAATCATGTATGAAATAAAACATTTAAAACTGGAATAGACTTTAGAGATTATGTTGTCCTCTCCCCTCAGATATGGCAATAGAGGCCAAGGGAAATCATGTGACTTGTCTAAGCCACATAAACAATATGCAATGGAATCAGGATTGGAACAGGTTTTCTAATATGAAGGCCCATATAAATGACAATCTCACAGTGAAACTTCACACTGGGTAGGAGGGGGCAGAAGCATATTTTAGATTAAGTGGAGCCTATGTTTTGTACTGAGATGCTTGATATAAAAGAAAGAGATCTTAGAATAAGAGCCAGGAGAACTGACTTGGAATTCTGGATTTCTAATATTACTCAGCTATGTTACCTTAGGCAAATCACTTAATGGAATCAATGGAGTTAGAGTTCAAAGATGCCTTGGAATATCTTTTGTCACCTGTAAAACAGAGATAATAAGACTTACAAGGGCAACTTCACAGAGTTATTGTGAGGAAATTATTTCAAAGGATCCCAGATCTAGAGCCAATTAGTTCAAACCACTAATTTTATGGATAAGGAAACAGCAGCCCAAAGAGGTTAAGACCCATACAGAAAGACATAAAAATGCTAGGAGTCAGAGCTGAGATTTGAGCCCGAACCTAATATAAGACCCACCACTCTACCATTCTTACCAACCTCCTCCCCTCCAAACACAACTTCCTCATCAGGGTAATGATAGGGCTTGCAATGCCAGAGCTAATCTTCCCAGTTCTAAAACTCTGTGATTCCCACGTTTTTCAAGTGTTCAAATGGTCCTTTCTGAAAGGCAATCCCTTGATTATAGAGATGCTGGGCCTCCCAGGTAACTCCCACTTCAGAATTAACAGTCAAATATAAGACCTCCCCTTGTACACTTCCATCATCTATTTCTCATTATTCTCCTTGATGACATCTTTAGGTTCCACAGAGCACTGTCTTGGCAGTTAATCCAAGGCAGTACTAAGATCACAGCACTCCTTGTGCCATTCTGATTAGCTTAATCAGGAAACCTAGTGAAGCAAGACATTTTTCTTTCTCTTTTTTTATTTTTAAGATCTGCCAGATTTGGAACCACAGATCAAAGTTCACAGGGCCCTGACCCTTTTGCCCTAACTGGGTATCAGCAAAGTTAGCTGAATGGCCTAATTGTGATGGGGGTCAAGTCAGCCTAGGTCTCCACATTTGCAATTGTTTGGGCTGAGAATGAACATTGTAATGTGACAGATGAACTGCATTTTCTCTCCCAGAATTCTAAAAGTTTTCACCTTCACTGACTCTACAAGGGCCCAAGTGGTCACAATGGCAGTTAGGTGATCATTGTTACTCTCTGACTAAGCCTCAAGTTTTATGACAGAGTGTGATTAAATGGCTCACAAGGCTTCATTAGGGAAACAGCAGTGAAGCACAGCATAAAGTCTCATTTCCATATGGTCAGCCAAGGGGGAACAAAACCTGCATTGTGACCCAGGGCTGACATTTCAGTACTGCTTGGGAGATGTCTATTCATTGAATTGTCTGGTGCCTGCTCCTATGCTCTTTTATTACCGTGGTTGGAAGTTATAGGGAGGTAGATTTCAGCCCCATAGAAGGAAGAACTTTTTAACAACTAGAACTGATCAAGAATCAAACAACCCGCCTCATAAACTCTCTCTCTCTCTCTCTCTCTCTCTCTCTCTCTCTCTCTCTATCTCTCTCTATATATATATATATATATATATATATATATATAGTTTATATATATATATATAAACTCCCTACCAGTCAAAGCATTTGGCCAAAGAGTTTGGGTGGCCATCTGTCAGGGACAGTGGCAAAGGATGTCCTGCAATGAGTGGGAGATTGGAAGGGTCATTGAAAAGATTCTTCTAACTCTGAGACCCCATGACTACATTTCTGTCTTCCCTTTAAGTCACATTTAACATCTTGGGAATGATGGGCACTTCAGAAGCCATCTAGTTCAACTCACATTGTGAGACAATGATTCTGGGATTCTGTTAACTTTTAAATTATCTCTTGATTAAAAAAAAACAATAACAAGTGAATTGAAACTTTTAAACTTAATGTCTGAGCTAGACTTCCATTGCTAGCAAGTTCTAGAATATATTTTAGAGGGATGATGTTTGACTATCTAGAAAAGGTATGCTGATCATCAAGAGCTCAGAATGGCTTCACAAATTAAAAATCATCCCAGGCAAATCTCATTGCCCTTTTAGATGGATAGGATTATTAGAGTTATAGATCAGGGAAATATAGCAAATATATCTTGCCTAGATTACTGCACAAGTATTTGAGAAGTTCTTTTGAGGAATATTCTAAACAGTATAGAGAAGTGGTTTTTAAGAACCATGAACTTTTAAAAAATATTTTTTAACTCTATTTCAATATATTTGGTTTCATTGCTAATCTTAAAAACTTTATTTTATGCATTCAAAATATGATTCTGAGCAGTTCATAAGTCTCAACATACTTTCAAAAGGGGCTCATGGAGGAAAAATATCAAGAATCCTAGTAGAAAGACATGTAGATAAACCAATCATTGATGGGTGTAATCAGACCAGATTTGTATGACTAGAACCAAAGAGTAGTCAGTGTACATTTGAATGGTGGTCTTTAGTGAATTGCTTTAGGAACTTTGTCTTTGTTAAAATGCTATTCCATAATTTATTAGTTACTTGGATAAAGGCACAAATTAGTAAATGACACAAGGCTAGGAGGGATAGATAACACATCAGATGACAAAATCAGAGTATAAAACATTTATAACAGGCTAGTACAATGGACTTCCCCTAAAAAAGGGGGCATTGGATATGATAGATGTGAATGTTAAGTCCTATAATTGTGTTTTAAAAAATCAGCTTTACAAATAGTAGATGAGGCAATCATTCAAAGCAGAGGTTTGTATAAAAATGATCTAAGAGTTTAGATTTACTGAACTGAGAGGCCACTGTACACCAGTAGAGCAAAAAGGTAGGCTGGAAAGCTAATACCGTTCTGGGAGCCAAGATGGCAGAGTAAGCAGTATGTTGCTCCCATTCTCCTTTACTGACCTTGAAAAAACCCAGACAATACTTCCTAAGGAAAAATCCTGGAAGAGTGGAGCCAGCAGAAAGATGGGGTGCAGCGGTTTTTTAGCTTGTGAGGCTAGGCGGCTTAACATGAAAGGTCCCTTTTTTGTGGCTGAAGGGAACAAGTACAGGACAGGAGGCATCCTGGCAAACCAGTGGCAAGCTCCACCTCAGCAAACCAGCAGAAGAGCCTGAGGCCCAGGGTGTTGGGGCCAGCAAATGTCAATACCAGGATTCCTTTCCCCACCTCACCCCCACCCCATATGGCTTTGCAAATACAAAGTAATTGACAGATACCAGCATAGAGAACCACCACTTGTACCATGGATGGGTATCCATTAACAGCTCTAGTGCAGCCCCTATGAAGAAGACCTCTAGCAGTCAGATCACCCCTCTCCCACACCTCACCCCTTGAGCTTCAGTGTAACCCCGTGGGAAATGCAGAAAGATTTCACTTGGCCTTCACACACACCAATCACCACTAACACTTCCAGCTCAGCCCCAGGTAAGCCAAAGCATTTAAAAGCCTGGAAAAAGGCAAACACAATGAATAAAAAGAACTTAGAAAAGCAAAGACTATAGATTCTTACTATGGGGACAGGGAAGATCAAAACACAAATTTAGGAGAGGACAGCATTGTCACTATACCCACATCTGAAAACTCAAAGGGGAATATGAACTTGTCTCAAGCTCAAAAAGCCTTCACGAAATAGCTCATATACTCTGATGTGAGGTTTTGTTTTGGGGCTTACTTTGAGAAGATTTGTGTGATTTGACCAGATGAGACTCTGGGCAGCTGTCGAGCCCCCTGGCTTTGAAAACCCAGATGTTGGTGCTTCCCTCTCTGGTAACTGACCAGGTATGGATGTAATGGTGAGACAGTTGGAAGTCTTCCTGCTGATGTTTCTCTGTATTTGTTGTCTGCTTGTAACTTGTTTGTATTCTCTGAAGTTTGGTGTGCTGACCTTTTTCTCCTAAACTAGGTAAATGACATATGTTTGATAAAAGCAAGATTGTTAACCCATTTTGAGTTGCTTTCCTTTAGAAATGCAGATCTAAGAACCTGTGTTGGCAGCCACCCTAGGTATGTTAGGGTGCTTGCTGCTACATGATTGGATGGAGAAAAAGACAGATAGTAATCACAGCTGTGAATGTAAATGGGATGAACTCTCCCATAAAATGGAAATGGATAGCAGAATGGATTAAAAGCCATAATCCTACAATATGTTGTTTACAAGAAACACATTTGAAACAGGTGGATAAACACAAGGTAAAGGTAAAAGGCTAGAGTAGAATATATTATTCTTAAGCTGAAGTAAAAACAAAACAAAACAAAACATAGGTAGCAATCCTAATCTAAGACTGAACAAAAGAAAAGATAGATCTAATCAAAAGAGATAAGAAAGGACAATATGTCCTGCTAAAAGGCATCACTGATAATGAGGTAATATCCTTACTAAACATATATGCACCAAGTAGTATAGCATCCAAATTCTTGGAGGAAAAGTTAAGGTAGTTACAGGAAGAAGCAGAGAACCAAACTATAACAGTTGGAGACCTTAACCTTTCCCTCTCTGAACTTGATAAATCTAACCTCAAAATAAACAAGAAAGAAGTTAAGGAGGTAAATAGAATTTTAGGAAAGGTAGATTTGGCAAACCTCTGGCAAAAATTGAATGGGAATAGAAAGGAATATACTATTAACTTTAGTGATAAGAGAAGAAAAAGAATTTGATGGAATTAGAATAGACAAAAAAGAAACAAAGCTACCACTCTTGCAGATGATATGATGATACACTTAGAGAATCCTAGAGAATCAAGTAAAAACTACTTGAAATAATGAACAACTTTAGCAAAGTTGCAGGATAAAATAAACCCACATAAGTCTTTGACATTCCTATATATATATATAAAATGAAGCCCAACACCAAGAAATAGAAATAGAAATTCCATTTAAAGTTACTGTAGGGGGTGGCTAGGTGGCACAGTGAATAGAGCACTGGCCCTGGAGTCAGGAGGACTTGAGTTCAAATCAGGCCTCAGATACTTGACACAATTACTAGCCGTGTGACTTTGGGCAAGTCACTTAACCCCAACTGCCCTCCAAAAAGCAAAACAAAACAAAAAAAAGTTACTGTAGACATAAAATATTTGGGAGTCTACCTGCCAAAACAAACCCAGAAAATATATGAGCAACTGAAGTTTTTTCAAATTACTTAATCTGACTTTATTTGTGTGAAAAGCTAATAAAAACTTAGGCTACATTAAAATAGATGCCCAGAACAGAAGCAACAACAGCCTTATGTTCGCATTTGGAATATTATATTCAGTTCTCAATGTGATATTTTAGGAAGGACATTAATAAGTTGGAAAACAGCTATAGAAGGGTGACCAGGATGATAAAGGATATTAAGGTCATGCACATGCACCTTGACAGTCAAACTACCAAAAATTATTTGAGTGAGCTAGAAAAAAATAACAAAATTCATCTGGAAGAACAAAGGATCAAGAGTATCAAGGGGATTAATGAAAAAAAAATACCAAGGAAGGTGGTCTAGCCATACCATATCTCAAACTGTATTTTAAAGGAGTAATTATCAAAACTATCTGGTATGGGCTAAGAAATAGAGCAGTGGATCAGTGAAATAGATTATGTACATAAGACACAGTAACCTACTGTTTGATAAACCCAAGGACACCTAATTTTGGGATAAGAACTAACTATTTGACAAAAACTCCTGGGAAAACTGGCAAACAATAGGACATAAACTAGGAATAGACAAACTACTCATACCATGTACCAAGATAAGGTAAAAAAGGGTACATGATTTAGATGTAAAAGTTGACAACATAAATAAAATAGAAGAACAAGGAAGAGTCTACCTTTTTTATCTATGGGAAGGGTAAGTATTTGGTATAAAACAAGAGATGGGGAGGGAGCGTTAAGAAATGGAAAATAGATAATTTTGATTATATTAAATTAAAAAGCTTTTATACAAGCAAAATCAATACAACCAAGAGTAGAAGTAAAGCAAAAATCTGGGAAACAGTCTTTACAGCAAGTGTCTTTAATAAAGGTCTCATTTCTCAAATATATAGAGAATTGAGTCAAATTTATAAGAATACAAGCCATTCCCCAACTGATAAATGGTCAAAGAATATGAACATGCAGTTATCACAGGAAGAAATCAAAAGTATCTATAGTCCTATAAATAAGTGCTGTAAATCAGTTTTGATTAGAGAGATACAAACTAAAACAACTCTGAGGTACCACCTCTCAAATATCAGATTGGATAATATGACAAAAAAGGAAAATGATAAATGTTAGAGAGGATTTGGGAAAAATGGGATACTAATGCACTGTTGGTGAAGTTGTGAACTAATCCAACCATTCTGGAGAGTAATTTGGATCTATGTCCAAAGGGAAACCAAACTGAATACCCTTTGATCCAGCCATACCACTACTAGGCCTGTATCCCAAAGAGATCACAAAAAATGAAAAGGATTTTACATGTACAAAAAATATTGATAGCAGCCCTTTTTGGGGAGGCAAAATATTGGAAATTGAGGGGATGCCCATCAATTGGGGAATGACTGAACAAGCTGTGTTATATGAATGTAATAAAATACTATTTTGTGATAAGAAATGATGAGCAGGCACATTTCAGGAAAAAAAAAAAACAACCTGGAAAGACTTGTACAAACTGGTGCAAAGTGAAAGGAGTAGAACCAGAAAAATATTGTACACAACATCAGCAACATCATGTGATGATAAACTATGAATTACTCAGTTGTTCTGAGCAACACAATGATTTAAAACAAGTACAAAGGACTCATGAATAAAAATGTTATCCAAATCTGATGGACTCAGAAAGCAAATTGAAGCATATTTTTTCGCTTATTTTATTTTATTTTTTTGCATTTTTTTTCTTTTGATCTCTTTCTTCTTCCACAACTATGACTAATATGGAAAAATTTCATACTGAAATAGAGTCAATGTGACATTTCTGACTCAGATGTGTCATTAGGATGTCTCCTTCAGAGATAATAGAATGTTTTAAGAGGTAGTGTGGACTATTGGAAATAATAGAGGCAGAGCTTCGCAAATTTTAGTCCAGTTCTGCCATGCACTAGTTGTAAGCAATTCACTTTGGCTTTCTAGGAAACACTTTCCTGATCTGTAAAATGAAGGTGTTTGACTGAGTGATTTCTGCAGTTCTAGCTTCAATATCCTATTCTTCTTATATTCACATGGGCAGATGTCAAAATCTTGGGCTAGAATATATCATACGTAGTCACCCATGTGAAGTAATTCTTTCTACTATACTATGCCGACACTTTAAAATAAGTCATTTTTCCCTCTTGACTGTTGTTTTACTTTGAGATAACTGCTTTTGAAAAAGGACATTAGATTTAGACTGTTACAGATACTCATCTCCTGGAATTTTAATCATGAGTTTCCTACCTACATTTCTGACTGCTGTTGTTTCTCTGTTAACCTTATATTCTAGAAATTTCCTATCTCCCTATTCCTGCAATACAGAAAGAAGTGGAAGAATAACAAATAGGAAAGAGAATAAATTGTACAGGAGTGCAAAATTTAAGTCAAGGAAAAGACTCCCTTAAAAATCAAAATCATAATAAGCATAATAGAAAAGCAAAATAGCCTCAAATCAAAAGTATTACATGAGATGACAAGAAATATTAGAATAAAATCAAAGGGGCAGCCAGGTGGCTCATCGAGTAAGAGCACCGGCTCCAGTGTTGGGATGACCTGGGGATCAAATCTGGGCTCAGATACTTAGCACCACACCCAGAAATAACTGGCCGTGTAACCTTGAGCAAGTTACTTTACCCCGATTGCTTAAAAAAAAAAAAAAGAATAAAATCAAGACTGAAGAAGTACAAAAAAATGTAAGTCATCTCCTTTAGGCCTTTTTTTTTTCCTTTTTGGAGGTCAATTGGGGTTAAGTGACTCACCCAAGGTCACAAAACTAGCTTTTGTGTTTTGTCTGAGGCCAGATTTGAACTCAGGTCCTCCTGACTCCAGGGTGAGTGCTCTATTCACTGAGCCACCTAGCCGTCCCTAAGGTATCTTCTACTAAAAACAACTTACCTATGAAAGATTTCAAAGAGAAGTAATCTAAGAATTATGAGACTACTTGAAAACCTTGCTAAAAATATTACAGAAACGATATTCCAAGAAATCACTGATGGAAACTGACTAGACCAATTAGTTTCAGAAAGCAAAGGGAGAAATAAAGGCAAAATGGAATGAATTTCCTGGATATCATATGAAAGAAATCTCAAGATGGAAACTACCAGGAAGGTAATAGCCAAAATTCAGAGATTACAGATAAAATAAAAAAAATAACATAACCATACAGAAAGAAAGAATTTAAGGATAATAGAGGTATGTATAGAAGGAGGAAATACAATCCTCTACGTGGAAGATATGAAGGATCTTGGTTCCAGGAAGTCATGACATGTAAGAAAGTGCCCTACTTTCCTACTAGAAGTAACTCTTACTAGAGCACATGTTCCAAACTACTAACCACATGATGAAGACTGTTAATTATTTACATGCAGGAAATTTAATGCTTTCTAGTCTGGTTTTCTAAGTGTGAGTAATAATGCTATTCTTAAAGTCAATATGTAGGTACATGGATATAAGCCTCTGTTTTCCTCCTTATTCTTGTTCTTTCCTGTTTTGGGTGAAGAAGATTAGTGATGGCTGTGAGAGTAATCTATCAGAAGTCAGCAAGCTGGAGTCCATAGTAAGTTATTTCAGAAGCTTGAGAATGACCAAAGGAACTCTTTTGGAAATGACACATATGGGAGCAAATACAATGTAGAAAATATGTGAAGTCTGAGCCTATTCTCCCCAGAGATCAATGTAGTAGAAGGGAGAGTATGTCTCCAGGTTTTGGGGGAAAATGTTTGTTCTTTTGCTTTTTGACATTAGTATGCATTTTACTCTTTTATCTTTATCATCATAAACCCTTAGCACAGAACCAATCCTCCATTAAAAACTCTTTATTCATTTATCTCCTTCAATATTTTAAATTAACATTTTTATTTTATTTTTTTAATCACATGTAAAACAATTTTAGAATTCTTTTTTTTATAATTTTCATGTTGAAATTCCCTCCATCCCTTCTTGAGAAGGGAAGGAATGTGATATAGATTATATATGTGAAATCATACAAAACATTTCCACGTTAATCATGTTGATCACAAGAGAGCATAGATCAAAATAACAATAAGAAAAATAAAGTGGGGGTGGCTAGGTGGTGCAGTGAATAGAGCACTGGCCCTCGAGTCAGGAGGACCAGAGTTCAAATCTGGCCTCAGACACTTAACACATGCTAGCCGTATGACATTGGGCAAGTCACTTAAGCCCAATTGCCCCTCCCCCCCCCAAAAAAAAAGCAAAAGAAAAATAAAGTAAAAAAAAATTCTGCTTCAATCACATTTCTGACTCCAGTTCTTTTTTTCTGGAAGTGGATATCATTTTTAATCATAAGTCCTTTGGCATTATCTTGCATCATCTTGCTCAGAATAGCTAAGTCAGTCATAGTGTTTCATCCTATTATTGCTTTTACTATGTACAATGATCTGCTGGTTCTGCTTGCTTCACTTTACATCAGTTCTTATATGTCTTAACAGGTTTTTCTAAAACCATCTTGCTTGTCATTTCTTATAACACAAGAGTATTTCACAACAATCATATATGACAACTTGCTTACCCACTTGCCAATTGATAGGCATCTTTTTCAATTTCCAAATCTTTGCCACCACAAAAAAGCTGATAGAAATGTTTTTGTATACATAGCTCCTTTTTCTTAAAAAAAATCTCTTGGATACAGCCCTATTAGTACTATTGGTAAGTCAAAGGATATGTAGCTTTATAGTTCTTTGGGCATATTTCTAAATCGCTCTCCAGATTGGTGGAATTAGCTCACAACTCCACCAAGAGTGTATTTAGCTAGATTGTGTGTATTCCAATTTTTTCACATTCCTTCCAAAATTTGACATTTTCATTTTCTGTCATATTAGACAATCTGATAGGTGTAAGATGGTAGCTTAGATTTATTTTAATTCTCATTTCTTTAATCAGTAGTGATTTAAAGCTTTTTTTTTTTCATTTTACCATAGATTGCTTTGAGTTCTTCTGAAAATTGCTTGTTGATACCATTTGGCCATCTATTAATTAGGCAATGACACATTCTTATAAATTTGACTCAGTTATTTATTTATTTGAGAAATGAGGCCTTTATTAGTGAAACTTTCTGTAAAATTCTCCCCTCCCCCTACCAGGTTCCTTCTTTCTTTCCAATCTTAACTGCATTGGTTTTGTTGATGCAAACCCTTTTTAATTTAATGTAATCAATTTTATGCCCTGTAATGTTCTCTATCTCTTGTTTCATCCTAAATTCTTCCTTTAACCATAAATCTGACAGGTAAACTATTCCATGCTTTCCAAATTTGTTTATGAAATTGTTATTATTTCTAAATCATGATCTTATGTTGAATTTATCTTGGCATATAGTGTGAGATATTGGTCTATATCTTTTTTTTTTTTTTTTACCAAGCTGCTTTCTTGTTTTCTCCAGTATATTTTGTCAAGTCGTGAATTGTTCCTCCAAAGCTTGGATCTCTGTATCAAGCAGTAGATTACTATGGTCATTATTACTATGTATTCTGTACCTAATCTATTCCACTGATTTGCCATTCTATTTCCTAGCTGGTAATATATTGTTTTGATGATTACTGCCTTGTAATTCAGTTTAAGATTGGGCACTCCTAGGCCATCTTCTCCTTCCATATCTTTTAAAGACATTAAAGCTCCAAGAAGGTATTTCTACTCCCGCTATTAGAACATTAGCAATAAATCATCTTATACCTCCTTCCATAGCTCAAATAAATTTACCTTTATATGTTATTCTGGACTCTTGTGTTTGTATTTTAAAGTTTTAACTCAGTTTTAGTCTTTTTCTCAGAAATGCTTAGATGACCTCAATTTCATTAATGGGCCCTATCACTTCTCTCCCCTTTTAGGATAATACTCCTTTTTTTTTCATTGTAGGCCTCTGCTTTGTTCCCTTTGAAATATTTTATTCCAATGCCTCCTCTAGTCTTTCATAGAAGATGCTAGGTCTTGTGTGATTCTTAGCATAGTTCTTAAGTATCTAAACTCTTTCTTTATAGATGTTTGCAGTATTTTTCTTTTAGGTTAGATCTCTGCATTTTGGACATAACGTTCCTTTGACTGTACCTATTTGGGTTCCTTTCAAGAAATAATTCATTGATTTTTCTTTACTTTGGTATCTGTTTCTGATAAATTTGAGAAATTATAATTCATGATTTTTAAAAAATAGTGCTCCAACTTATATAAACAGATGCTAAGTGAGGAGAGCAGACCCAGGAGAACTTTGTACACAATTACAGACACATCATATGTGTCATGACTAACTTTGATAGACCGGGCTCCTCTCAACAATACAAGGTTTGAAGACAATTACAAAAGACTCATGAGGGAAAGGGATATCCACATCCAGAGAAAGAATTACAGAGAGTGAATGCAGATTGAAGCAAACTACTTGCTTTTTCTCTCTTTTTTTTTTTTGTTTTGTTTCTTCTTTCTCATTGTTCACTCCATTGGTTATAATCCTTTACAATTTGACTATTGTTTAATGAGAAGGTATTTGTAGATCCTATATTTGATTGCATGCTACCATGCAGGGGAGGGGGGAGGAATGAAAGGGGGAGAAAATCTGAAACTCAAGGGATTGTGGAACTGAATGTTGTAAACTAAAAGTAAATAAATTAATTTTTAAAAATTTGAAAAATATATAGTGCTCAAGCATTTTGTTTTTAATCAGGGTTATCAGAAATTCCAGTGATTATTAAATTCCTTCTTTTTGACCTGTTTTATAGGTCAGTTAATTTTGATTTGAAATTCTTTACATTTTCATTTTTTCCAGGTTTTTTCTTTTGATCTAGTTTTTCTTGCTATCCCATGGAGTTACTGATTTGTATTTTGTCTATTATAATTTCTAGAGATTCCATTTTAAGGTAGTTTTTTACTACTTTTTATTCTAAGCTATATAGTCTATTTTTTTAGTTTACTATTTATTAAATGAAAGTGATGGTGTGTATTTAGCTTTACCAAGCACCAATGTCACCCATTTTTTTTATCGGATTTTTGTTGGCATCTTAAGTTGCCTTCATTTATATTTTCATTTATCATTAAAATCATTGTGTATTTTTATTTGTCTGATAGGTTCAAAATGTTTACTTTTCCTTTGTTTTTTTTTTCCTTCTGATAAACTGGTTTTTAATAGAAAAGTTCTAAGAATTTACAAAGAAACTGGGAGACTAAACCAGAAACTAAGTTCAATTTAAACATACCTACATAACACCATTTAGGAACTATGACCAAAAATAATATCGACTATATTCTGTAGCAAATATAATTATTATATATAATAATCTGATACATACATACAAATATATGTACATTCATGTATGTATATATATACATATATATATATATATGGAGAGAGAGTGAGAGTGGAAAATAATGGATAGAGTCCTACCTATGACATATAGTGGTTGTGTGACTGTGAGCAAATCACTTTATCTATCAGAGTACTAGGCAAATCTGGAAAATAAAGATTTACAGAGCAACAACATGCATGAGTAAAGGAAGTTTTCTTGTTTGGGAGTTGTTGATATCAGTGAAATCATAGGTACAGTCCTTATTCCAATATGTAATAATAATATCTGATATTTATATGATACTTTAAGGCTTAAAAACTACTATGCATACATAATTATATATGCATAGTTATTATCTTTAAATCCTTTCTTCAAGACCTTTTTATTAATCTCATATTTCAATTTTTCATTTATTCTTTGTGGCAAATCCATGCTTCCTTTTGTCTCTCCTTGTAGTTGTAAAGATGTTAGTTTTCAAATAATTTTTGATATTTGCAAGTGATTTTTTAAATTTAATCATCTTTCCAGATTTTGTTACTAAATTATACTTTTGTGATAGAGTGAGATTCCACTCCTTCCCATGGTTTTCCATGGTTTAGGTGAGCTTGCTTGGTATCACCCTGGGTCTTCATATTTCTATTTTATTTTTTGTTATTATTATTTTTAAAGTAATCGGGTTAAATAACTTGCTCAAGGTTACATGGCCAGTTATTTCTGGGTGTGGTGCTGAGTATCTGAGCCCAGATTTGATCCCCAAGTCATTCCGACACTGGAGCCGGTGCTCTTACTCGCTGTGCTACCTGGCTGCCCCAGGTCTTCATATTTCTTATGCTGACCTCTACCACTAAGGATTTGTCCTTCAGATAGTCTGAATTAGTTAGCAATATTGCATCCACAGGATCCATTCAATCTAAGTAAAATACACAGCTCCTCTTACTGAAATACCCTGTTAGCTTGACTTCATAAAGACCCTACTTCTTGCTTTGTTACGCATTATGTATGTATGCAACAGCACACTTGGCTAGTGGCTCAAAACATTCCTTGCACACTGCTGGCCCAGGTCCTCAATATGTATGTATGTCTTAACCACTCAACATATATAAAACCGTGCTACTATTTTTATTAGTTTTTTATTTTTATGTGTAATTGGTAAAGTTTTTCAGTGTTTTGACCCTAACCGAATTTTCCCTTGTTTGCCTTTTCATACAGAAATTATTTTTTAGGAATTAATATATTGTGTCATAACAGAATTGACAATATATTACATATATATATATATGTGTGAATATGTGCATAATATATGTATTTATATTAAATAAATGCCATAGAATCTAATTACTTAAAGGAATTTACAGGAAAAAATAGGTAGTTAAATTATAATAATTAGAGACCTTGACATATCTCTTTCAGGCAAAGAAAAATCTAATGAAATGATATAAACAAGTTAAGGAACTAAGTAAAATTTTAAACACTTAGATATGTCATACTTCTGACTATTAATGAGTGGAAATGGAAAGGATTGTATATATTTATATATTTCTCAGTCACACAAGGCACCTCTACAAAATTTAGCCCTGTATTGGGACAAACACCCCCACACACCAATAAACAAACAAACAAAAACCTCCTACCTATATGTAGTCAAGGAGAAATACTTTAAAAATTTCCTTTACTGGTCACAAGCTAATTATATTCAGTAGAGAACAATCAAAAACAAAATTAAAAATTAATTGCAGGCCAAATAATTTGACACTAAATTATTGGAAGGTCAAAGAACAAATCATGATAATAATATAAAATCTCATTAGAAATGACAAGTAAACATTTTTTGGTTGTTGCCAAAACATTTTAGAAGGGCAAATGTGTTTGCCTAAACATGTCAGCAATATTAGAAAGAACAATTAAATTAAGCATGTGCCTGAGAAAAGACAAATTAGAAAATTAGCAATTATATAATTTGCTATAATTATATATATATAATTATAAAAATATATAATTATATATAATTATATAATTTGCTATAATTTTCACAAAATATACAATTAAACACCAAAATAGAAATGTTGGAACTGAAAGAAAAGATTTAAAAAGTGGAAGAAGAGAAAAAGAAGAAACAGTAGAGATATTTTTCATAATTATATGTCAACTAAACTGAAAATGGGTGAATATTTAAAAAGATAAATTATCCAGATTCACAAATCAAAATTAAATAACAACATGATTTCAGAAAAAAATGGGGTAAAAGGCAATAAATGAACTTGTACAGGGAAACACTGATTAGTACCACAAGGTTTTACAAGTAAATTCTAACTGATGTTCAAAGAGTAATCAATTTTAATATTATTTGTACTATTTGACAAAATAGGAAAAATGACCCTACTAGATTCTTTTTTTTCAATTCAAATATTTTCTTCATACTTAAACCAGGGAGAATTATAATAAAGAAGTAAAATCAATATTCTTAAATGAACATATATGCAAAAAATAGCAAAAAAGCCTACCATAGCATATCATACTGTTATATATTATCATACTAATATATACTATTACCAGGAGAGAATTATAGCAAAAATGCAGGGTTTGTTTAATATTAGGGCAAAGTATAAACACAATATACCATATTGGTAATGAAAACAGTAAGAATCACATGATCCTTTCAGAATAAAATCATAGGGGGTGGATAGGTGGATCAGTGAATAGAGCACCATCCCTGGAGTCAGGAGGACCTGAGTTCAAATGAGGCCTCAGATACTTAATTCTTCCTAGCTGTGTGACCTTGGGCAAGTCAACTAACCCGAACTGTCCTGCCTTCCCCCCTCCCGAAAAAGCAAAATACAAGAATAAAAGCAGAAAAAAACCTTTTTACCCATGAAAATACCTAATTCTAGATTAAAAAAATAAACAAGTAATAAATGGATTATTCCATGATGTGGTAAATAGTATGTATTCAAATCCAATAACATCACTTGTAAAATAAGAATTCCCATTATCTTCACTATTATGTGATATCATGCTAGAAATCCTAGCTATAACAATAAGACAAGAAAATGGAATTTTAAAAAAATTGCTTTTACAGATGCTACTTAGAGATCCCTTGAAAATCAACAAAAGCAAGTTGAATCAATTAATAACTTTATCAGGATAAAAAAATAAAATAACATAAATAATTAGTTTTTCTATCAAGGCACATACCAGAACTTTATCAACAAAACATCCTCAACAGAGCTAAAGACAAACCTAAAAAACCTGGAGGGACATTAATCACTTATAACTGGAGTAAGCCAATATAACAAAAATGGCAATACTATTTAAATTAACTTATTTATTCAGTGCCATGCCAATCAATATATGCAATTAGTTTACAGAGTTAGAAAAACTCTTAATAAAATTCATCTCTTGAAATAAAAGGTCAAGAATTTCAAGAGAATTTATAAAAAATGAGAAGAAAGGAGATTTAAAAGTTACACATTTCAAACTAGACTACAAGGTAGCAACCAATGAAATACCATTTTGTGTTGTTAGAGAGGGAAATTATTGGGGAAAAGCATATCATACAGATATATATTTTGTTTAGTTGTTTTTTAGTCATGTTCAGCTCTTCATGATCACATCTGGGGTTTTCTTGGCAAAGATATAGGAGTGGTTTGCCACTTCCTTTTTCAGATTATTTTATAGATGAGGAAACTGAGACAAACAAGTTTAAGTGATTTATCCAGGGTCACACAGTTAATAAAGTGTCTGAGGCCAGATTTGAACTCAAGAATATGAGTCTTCCTGACTCCATGCTCAGCACTCTATCCACTATGCTACCTAGTTACCACTGGATGGAACATAGAACAAAAATATTTTTGACAATTATGCATAGGATAAGGTTGATGATAAAATAAGAAACAGAAGATCATAAAAGACAAATGAATACTTTTATTATTTAAAATTTTAAAATTATTGTACAAACAATATTAGAATTAGAAGGGAAACAGTGAAGTGGATAAAATATTTTCAGTAAGTTTCTTTGATGAAAGTCTCAATCAAGAACTCATTTAGGGGTGGCCAGGTAACACAGAGAGAAAGAGCACTGGCCCCAGGGTTGGGATGACCTGAGGATTGAATCTGGACTCAGATACTTAGCACCATAGCCAGAAATAACTGGCCGTGTAACCTTGAGCAAGTTGCTTAACCCCAATTGCTTTAAAAAAAAGTACTCATTCAAACAAATAAGAAAAAGATCCATTCCCCATTAGATGAATGGTCATAGGATACAAACAATTAGCTCTCAGAGAAGCTATCAACAAAAATATGGAAAATTTTTCTAATTCATTAATAAGAGAAAAATAATTTAAACAACTCTTTAAATCATTCATCCATCAGATCCTCAGAAATGACAAAAATGAAATAAAGCAGAAAAAGCTCCTATTCTATGTTTTGATCCTTTTTGTCTCCAAAATAAGAGTCTAATGTTGGATTCCTGTTTACTTTGCTTCCTTTGCTTCCTCATGTTGCCACTCAATTACTTGATTTTTGAGCCTTTTGCCACAGTGGCATAGGAGGAAGACAGCAAAATTAGAACTCCTGCACCAAAATCTTCCAAGAAAAATATGAGCTGGTAACAGGCTGTACAGGAACTTAAAAAGGATTTTGAAAACCAAATAAGAGAAGTGGAGGAAAAATTGGGAAGAGAAATGAGAACTATGCAAGAAAATTATGAAATGAGAGTCAACAATCTGACTGAAGAAAATAACATCTTAAAAAATAGACTAACCCACATAGCAAAGGAGACTCAAAAAGGCAATGAGGAGAAGAATGCCTTAAAAATCCAAATTTACCAGATAGAAAAAGAATCTTAAAAGCTCACTGAAGAGAATCAATCCTTCAGAATTAGATTGGAGCAAATGGAAGCTAGTGACTTTATGAGAAATAAAGATACTATTAAACAGATCCAAACAATTGAAAAAATAGAAGGCAATGTGAAATATCTCATTGGAAAAACCACAGACCTGGAAAATAGATCCAGGAGATATAATTTAAAAATTATTGGACTACCTGAAAGCCATGATCAAAAAAAGAACCTAGCAATCATCCTTCAAGAAATTCTCAAGGAAAACTGCCCTGATTTTTTATAACCAGCAGGCAAAATAAAGGTGGAAAGAATCCACCAATCACCTCCTGAAAAGGATCCCAAAAAGAAAACTCCTAGGAATATTATAGCCAGGTTCCAGAGTTCCCAGATCAAAGAGAAAATATTAGAAGTATCCAGGAAGAAACAATTTGGATTTTGAGGAAAGACAATCAGGATAACACAGGATCTAGCAGCTTCTACACTAAGGGATCAAAGGGCTTGGAATATGATATTCTGGAGGTCAAAGGAGCTGGGATTAAAACCAAGAATCACCTACCCAGCAAAACTGAGTATCATGTTTCAGGGGAAAATAAGGTCATTCCCTGGAATAGAGGACTTTCAAGCATTCTTGATGAAAAAAAAACAGAGTTTAATAGAAAATTTGACATTCAGATACAAGAAACAAGAGAAGCATGAAAAGGTAACTAGGGAAAAGAAATCATAAAGAACTTATTAAAGTTGAACAATTTACATTCCTACATGGAAGAACAATAATTGTAACTTATGAAACTGTTCTCAGTATGAGAATAGTTGCAGGGAATGAAATGCGTGTGTGTGTGTATATGTATACATACATACATATATATATATATGTCTATATAGGCGGGTATATGGGCATATAAATATACATGTGAGTTTGTATATATAAGTATGTGTACAGGTATACATAGACAGAGGGCACAGCACCAATTTAATAGGAAGGGATGATACTTAAAAGATGAAATTAAAAGGTGAGAGAGACATATATTTAGAGGAGATGGGGAGAGACAGAATGGAATAAATTATTTGATATAGAATAGGCAAGGAAAACTGTTACAATGGAGGAGAAGAGCAGGAAGGCAAAAAGGAATGAGTCAACCTTATTCTCATTGAATTTGGCTTAGGGAGGGAAGGACATACACACTAAATAGGGTATCTCACCCAACAGGAGAGTAGGGGGGGAAGGGGATAAGAGAGTGGATAATGGAAAGGAGGGCAGGCTGAGGGGAAGGGAGGTTGGAAGAACACACTTTTGAAAAGGGATAGAATCAAATAGAGAATAGAACAAGTGGGGGGTGGGATAGGATGGAGGAAAATATAGTCAGTCTTTCACAATATATCCACTATGGAAATGTTTTTCATAGGTACACATGGACAACCTATATTGAATTGCTTGTGTTCCCTGTGAGGGTGGGTGATGAGGGAGGAAGGAAAAGAATCTGGAATTCAAAGTTTTAAAATAAAATGCTTATATATATATATATACATATATACATATATATATATATATAATTATTTTACATGTAACTGGGAAATGAGATATACAGGCATATATGTAGGGCATATCTATCTATCTATCCATCTATCTATCTATCTATCTATCATCTATCATCTATCTATCTATTATTTATAGATAGATATATAGGGCATAGAGATCCACTGTGCCCTACTGGAAAGTCAGAGGGGCGATGGGAGAAGTTTTGGGAGAAAGCAGATTGGGGGAGGGAATATTCAATGGGATCACTGTTTTGGAGTGGTTGGTAGGGAAAAATGGAGAGACAATTTGTAACTCAAAATCTTGTAGAAGCAAATGATGTAAACTAAAAAATAAAAAAGAGAGAAAAATTATAACAAAAAAAAGAAAAACCATTTTTATGACATAAGAATTTTGACCATTGCAAAGAACAACTATGTCCCCAGATGATGAAGGAAAATATTTTCTTTCTGATGGAGTTTATAGATCATACATCTTGACTAGAAAGGAGCCACAAAGACAATCTAGTCCAAATTTCTTACATTTAAGATCAAGAAACTGAAGTCCAGAGTTATGAAACTTATCCAACATTGCCCTGTCAATAGAAATCAGTATCTGGACTAAAACTATGAACATAATGATTTTTCCCATTATATCATAATGACTTTTAATTAAATGCTAATGAAGATATATGCCCAATTATTCTCATGTGACTATTTAAGAATTCTAATAAATTCTAAAACACTATCTGCTACTTAATGTTTATTGAAATTAATTTTTAAAATTTTTGTTTGTATTTTAAAGTTTAGAAAAAGTTGTGACTTTCTTTTCAAAGTATATCATAATCATAGCACAAACTTTGGAACTCACTTCACATAAATGAGGGATTCACTTAGTGGCAGCATATCCTTTTGCTGCCTCATTTGTTTGAAGAATAACTAAACCTTTTGGAAGTTTAAGCAGCAAATATACATATATGATTTGATGACAGCATAGAGTATATAAACACAAAAATGGGCACTGAATGAAGTCACATGCCAAAGAAGAGATGTATAGCATTCATGAATCAGGAATTGTCTGTTTTTTTAGAGGGTAAAGAATAAAGATTATTATTAATAATAATGTTAATAATATCATGCTTTCTGGTTTGCTGATAATTTTACAAATATTATTTTGTCTTATCCTAACAACAAACAAAAAGCTTATTCAAGGTTAGTATTTGACATAAATAGGTGAATGAAGTTCTGAAAGATTAGGTTGAAAAGTGCCGGATACCAAAAGCTCCAATTTCATAATCATCTGTTTTTTTCATCTTGATTTCAGAGACAGAAGGTTTACAGCAGTGTGATTTATCTTCTCCCTCTTAGTCTGTTTAATGTTGGGAAAGTTACTTCATCCATCTGGTTCTCAGTGTTCAGATGTGTAAAATGAGACAGTTCAACTAGATGACTTGTTAAGGTCTCTGTCTGTTCTAGAATTACGATCCTATGGACTATAAAACTGTAACATTGATATTTACATGCTGTCTTCCCAGTTTGAATCTGAGCTTCTTGAAGAACCATGTTTTTTGCATTTCTTGTATTCTCCAATGCTCTGCATATGCCTGTCACTTAATAAATGCTTGTTGACTGACTGGAATAAAAACAAGATGTGGCAATGACAGTGAACCTATTTATCCAAATATCTGCTATAAGCCTCATTATTCTAGAAATAGGAAATCTAACCAATATTTGTCATGTCTGGTTAATACTTTTATTCCTCAAAAAGTAGAAAAAAGAAAGAGAATTTCTAACCTGAATTTAATTCTGACCAACTGATTAATACAGTGGATATGAAGGAACAATTTGAAAAGGTGATCAATGTAATAATACAGTGTCATGATTTAAGTGATGCATTTGGGAGGATCTCTCATGATATCTTATGACACAAGAGAGAGCAAAAATTACCCTATAAGCTGAAGGTTAATACAGTTAGAGTAATAAAGGAAGTTGATAATGAAAAGAGTACTGACCTTGTAGGTAGGGGACATGGACTGAGAAACTGGAAATCAACAAAATTACAAAATAAAATGCAGAGATAATAGCAAATATATGAAGCTAAATTCTAATGAGGAACTTAAGGAAATAGATAATTATCTAAAAAAACAAATTATTCAAAACTGGTATATTTGAAATTAGTCATTAAAATAAATGTTGCGTAGGAATATAATAAAATTTAACAGGAAAATTTCTTCCTCTGAAGTTCTTGATCCAGATGAATTCACAAGTAAATTATTTCAAATTTTACTAACATAAATAGTTCCTATATTATAGATTTTTTATAAATATCAAGAAATATGGAATATTACCTTTTATGAAATAATTATGGTATTTCTTTTAAAACCTGAAAAGAGAAGACTGAAAAAAAATTACAAACCATTCAAGCTTATTAAGATAGGCACACAAATACTAAATAAAATTATAGAACAGAATCTAAGAATGTGTATACACACACACATAAATTTTTGGTGGGGCAATTGGGGTTAAGTGACTTGCCCAAGGTCACACAACTAGTAAGTATTAAGTGTCTGAGGTCAGATTTGAACTCAGGTCCTCCTGACTCCAGGGCCAATGCTCTATTCACTGCTCTATCTAGCTGCCCCCAAGAATGTATATTTTTAAAAGTTATCATGGCCAAGAAGACTTTATAGTAGGACAGTTCAAAATTAGGAGAATAAAACTAATCTCCCAATAAACATATGGACAAAGAAAATTAAGAATAATCACTATTTGAACATATCAATAGATTTGGAAAACATCTTTGACAAAACCTAACATTTGTTCATGAAAAAACAAAAACAAAACCTCCCTCTACCAATGCAAACTTTAACATTCTCTGCTCTACTTTGCATCTGCTACCATGCTGGGTTTCGACCACATGGATGAAGATGCCCCTCTCAGGTTAAGCTCATTACTTTTAGACTCACAAGTAAGCTACTAATTCAAGTGGGGATTGACACCATCTCCCTCAGCCTCCTCTTCTTTCTGATCAGAGGACTGGAGGGCAGAGAATCGAATTCCTTTCAATGCCTTCCTTTATAGAAGGCAGAAATTAAACTCTTTCAGCTCAATCCACTTTGCTTTTGCCATCCTGTCTGCTTTCAACTCCACTGAATAAGAAGTCCCTGATGATCACCTCCTGAAGCCACCTCCTTTACTACCTCCTTTTGTATGTTGTCTTCCCCTTTATATTATAGGATTTTGGGAGAGGATTCTGGGAAGTTGGCTGGGGAGGTCAGAAAATTCCAAATTCTCTAGATTTTCCTGGAGAAAAGAGTGAAAATAGCACCTCAGGGTGACAAAGTGTGGGTTAAGTTAAATAAGAATAATGGCACAACAGAGGTTTTCCTGGGACAATTTGAAAATATCAGAGGAAAAATACCAGGACTAGATTTGGTCCCAGTGAAGAGTAAACACATCCAGGCTAGTCTCCACTTGAACAACAAGAGGAAAGCCCTGGGGTTAGTTAGTTTGAGAGGTTGCCTCAGCCCCAGTCACAGGAACTTTTCACCCCCATAGTGAGGTGAGTTGGATGTTTGAGTCCAGGAAGATTGTGAAAACCTCGGCTGATTAGAAACATCAGATCTAGCTGTGCTGCAAAGAGCAGAGGGGGAAAGAAGGAACCAGCACAAACCCAATGAGTGCAAAAGCAGTGGGGCAGAAAGCCCCTGGCTGTGGGCACTTGCAGGAGGTTGGAGGTTTGGTTTCGATTCCAGACTAGAGGGAAAAACTGAAGATCTGAGGCAAGAAGCAACCATTCCCCATACTCCAGGATTAGAGGTGATTATAAAAAACTGAAGATCTGAGTCAAGAGGCACCATTCCCCATACCCCAGGACTAGAAGTGATTACAAAAATTAAGTTGTTACCCCAAAAAATACACAGGCAAAGGAGAAAGAACCCAACCATAGAAAACTATTATGGGAATAGAGACAACTTGGGTTCATCTTTGGAGGAGGATATTGAAGTAAAGAAACCCCAAAGAGCAATGTCAAATGGTCATCTGCCCAAAAAGAATATATAGAAGATCTTTAAAAAGACTTTAAAAATCAAATGACAGAGATGGAGGAAAAACTAAAAAAATAAGAACAATCCAAGAAAAACAAGAAGGTTATAAAAGGAAAATCAACCAATTAGAAAAGGAGATCCAGAATCTTAAAGAAGTAAAGGGCACCTTGAAAATTAGAACTTGGCAAAGTGAAGCCAGTGAAATTATAACAGATAAAGAAATTATTAAGCAAAATATGAATAATGAAAAAATAGAAGAGAAAGTGAAACACAAGAAAAAACAACAGATTGAGATGATAGATCAAGAAGAGAAAATAAAAAAATAATTGGACTAAATGAAAAATATTATCAAAAAAAGAATCTTGATACAATGATGCAAGAAATAAAGAAAAATGTCCTTTGAACAAAGGAGGAAAGTAGAACTAGAAAAAAAAAATCCATAGATCACTACTTAAAAGAGATCCTATGAGAAAAACTCAGAATATCATGGTCAAATTCTGAAACCCCCAGCTCAAGGATAAAACATTAAAAGCATCAAGATTAAAAATACTTAAATATGGTGGTGCCACAATTAGACTCACACAAGACCTAGAATCAGAGACTTTAAATTAAAGGACTGTAGGTTTTGGAACATAATGTATAGAAGAGCAAAAGAATTGGGGCTCTGGTAAAAAAAAATATTCATATCCTGAAAACTTAAGTACTACCTTGAATGAAAAAAATGGATATTTGATAAACTCTCAGACTTTCAAACTTTGTATAAAAAATCCTTAACTTGAGAAATTTTGACATACATGAACCAAGAGAAATATAAGCTACATACCAAAGACTAATTATAAGGGACTCATAAGGATAGCCTGTTTACTTGGGGTAAACCTGAGTATGATAAGAATTTGAAAAATAAAACCCTTTACGAAACAGCTAAAAAGAGCAATTATTTTATACAAATGAGGTGCAACAGGAAGCATCAATACAGAGGAACTAGATGGGGGAGGAGGGCTAGTAGATCTGGTAACCTACTTTTGCTGGGAGTATATTTAAGAGGGAAAAATAGATATATATTTAGAAGAGTACAAAAGTCTTCTAAATTAAAAAAAATAAAATGGTAGGGGCATAGGACGGGGGAGAGGACAACGCAGGCATCTTTAGAGGGGAGGGGGAGGGAATAGGTAAAAGAGGGGTATAGAAGGGTGTTTAGTTTTAGGGGAATAGGAGGAGAGGAGGGATTCTTGGAGGGGGGTAGACAAGTAATAGGAGGGCAAGGTAGAGGGCAGAAGTAAAGCAGAGGAGGCAGGAGGGATAGGGAACAAGAGATATACACAAATATAAAAACAAAGATCAACAGTAGAATATGTTGGGGGCAGAGCCAAGATGGCGGAGTAGAAGCACAACCTTCCCACAGCTCCAGCTTCCACCCTTCCCAATCCATGTAAAAAGGGGACTCTAAACAAACTTTGGAGCTACAGAATCCACAAAATGACACAGAGAAGCTAACCTCCCACTGAGGACAGCCTGGCAGGCCTGCAGGAATCCAGCACAGTGCTCAGTGAGCCGAGCCCAGCCCCATGCCAAGGCTTTAGCCCCAGGGTGGGCCTGACCACCTGTGGCCAGAGGGACTCCAGATCAGCAGCAGCTGCAGCTGTTTCCAGATTTATAAACACATAGACAAAAAGGACAAAGTGATAGGTCAGTACAGTCTGGACTTTGGGACCAGTAATTGGGAGTGCGTGGCTTTTACCCCTGGGGCACAGCCAGCCAGCGCCACATGCCGGCTTCAGCTCCTGGTCTGCAGAGTGTAGGGGGACCAAGCATGAGTCTGAGGGGTACTCGCTCTTCCTTTAACCTGCTTGGATCTGGATTGCAGTCTAGGGTGGAGGTTCTGGGGTGTGTGTTCAGCTTGCCAGAGCGTGTGGAGACCTGAGAGAGGGCACCTATCTAATACCTTCGGCAGCTGAGAAAACCCCAGTGTTTGGGACAAAAGCTCCCCTGTCTGGTGGCAGAGCCCTACTGTGGCAAAAAGCCCATAAGTCAAGTAATAGAGTGGCAAAACAAGCAGGCAAAGGAAACAAAGCAGACAGAAAATTTCAACAATACACTCCTATTTTGGGGACAAAAAGGAGCAAAGCATGGAATAGGAGGAAAGCAATGAAGTCAGAACTCCTGTACTAAAAGCTTCAAAGGAAAATACAAGCTGGCTACAGGCCATAGAGGACCTTAAGAAGCAGATAAGAGAAGTGGAGGAAAAATTGGGAAGAGAAATGAGAACAATGCAAGAAAATTATGAAATGAGAGTCAACAACCTGACTGAGGAAAATAATACCTTAAAAAACAGACTGACTCAAATGGCAAAGGAGGCCCAAAAAGGCAATGAGGAGAAGAATGCCTTAAAAAGCCGAATTTGCCTGATGGGAAAAGAATCTCAAAAACTCAATGAGGAGAATCATTGCTTCAGAATTAGATTGGAGCAAATGGAAGCTAATGACTTTATGAGAAATCAAGATGCTGTTAAACAGATCCAAACAAATGAAAGAATAGAAGGCAATGTGAAATATCTCATGGGAAAAACCACTGACCTGGAAAATAGATCCAGGAGAGATGATTTAAAAATTATTGGACTGCCTGAAAGCTGTGACCAAAGTAAGAACCTAGAAATCATCCTCCAGGAAGTTCTCAAAGAAAACTACACTGATGTTTTAGTACCACAGGGCAAAATAGAGGTTGAAAGAATCCACCAATCACCTCCTGAAAAAGATCCCAAAAAGAAAACTCCTAGGAATATTATAGCCAGGTTCCAGAATTCCCAGATTAAGGAGAGAATATTACAAGCAGCCAGGAAGAAACGATTTGAATATTGTGGAAACATAATTAGGATAACCCAGGATCTGGCAGCTTCTACACTGCGGGATCGAAGGGCTTGGAATATGATATTCCGGAGGGCAAAGGAGCTGGGATTAAAACCAAGAGTCTCCTACCCAGCAAAACTGAGTATCATGTTTCAGGGGAAAATATGGTCATTCAGTGGAATAGAGGACTTCAAGCATTCTTGCTGAAAAAACCAGAGTTGAATAGAAAATTTGACATTCAGATAGAAGAAGCAAGAGAAGCATGAGAAGGTAAACAGGGAAAAGAAATCATAATGAACTTATCAAAGTTGAACTATTAATATTCCTACATGGAAAAACAAGAATTGTAACTTATGAAACATTTCTCAGTATTTGAAGGGATTAGAAATATATATCTATTTGTCTATATATGAGGGTATATGGGCATATGAATACACATGTGAATGTGTGTATATATGTTTACAGGTATACATAGATAGGGGGCACAGGTCCAATTTAACAGGAAGGAATGATACTTAAAAGGTGAAATTAAGAGGTGAGAGGAGATGGGGAGAGACAGATTGGGATAAACTATCTCATACAGAAGAGGCAAGGGAAAATGGTTACAATGGATGGGAAGAATAGGAAGGCAAAAGGGAATGGGTCAACCTTATTCCCATTGAATTTGGCTTGAAGAGGGAGTGAAATACACACTAAATAGGGTATCTCACCCTCCAGGAGCATAGGGGGGGAAGGGGATGAGAGGGGGGATGATAGAAGGGGGGACAGGCTGGGGAGGGAGGGAGGTTGGAAGCACCCACTTTTGAAAAGGTATGGGATCAAAGTGGAGAGTAGAGTGGGTGGGAGGTGGGATGGGAGGGAGGGAAGTGTAATCAGTCTTTTACAATGTATCTACTATGTTATTATTTTGCATTAGCCACACATGTGAAACCTATACTGAACTGCATATCTTCCCAGTAGGGGTGGGGGATGGGGAAGGAGGGGAATGAATCTGGAATTGAAAGTTGTGAAATCAAATATTCAAATATGTATATATATATATATGTATATGTATATGTGTGTGTGTATACACTATTATTAATACCATCTTACATGTAATTGGGAAATGGGATGTGCAGGCACTGAGGCATAGATATCCACTGGAAAAGTGGAAAGGGTTATGGGGGAAAATTTGGGAGAGAGCAGATTGGAGGAGGGGATATCCTGTGGGACTGCTATTTTGGGGCAGTGGGTGGGGGCGAAATGGGGAGAACATTTGTAACTCAAAATCTGGCTGAAATGGATGATGTAAATCAGAAGTTAATAAAGCATTAAAAAAAAGTAGAATATGTTTCATAAAGTAAATGTCTATATGTATATGTGTATGTATATATTTGTAGCTGTAAAGAAACATCTAAAATTTATTGCAGCCTTCAGGGAGGGGGTGGAGGAAGGAAAAAAAGAACAAAGTAAAAAAGTACACAGAAGAAAAGAAAAGAAAGCTCACAAGGAAGCAAAGAAAAGATGGTCAATCTCAATGCAATGTGTATTATTTATCATACAGGCTTTCTTGAAATGAAAATTTATTGTTACATATTTTGAATCCTCTCTTATGATGTGCTATGTGCATGACATGCTTTTTTTTCTTTCTAATGTTGCATTTAAGTTCCAATATTTAAGTTTATGATATGTTTTTGTTTACTTATTCTATATTTGTGTTCTGTCTTTGATTCTAAAATAAAATTAAGAAAAAGATAAGAGGATCTTTCAGGGGACTATGTCTTATTTTTTTTTAAGCAATCATGGTTAAGTAACTTGCTCAAGGTTACACAGCCAGTTATTTCTGGGTGTGGTGCTGAGTCTCTGAGCCCAGATTTGATCCCCAGGTCATCCCGACACTGGAGCCGGTGCTCTTACTCGCTGTGCTACCTGGCTGCCCCCAGGGGACTATCTTTAAATAATTGTGTCTCAAATACTTAGCACAATGCCTGAGTTATGGTATTTGCTTAATAAATGTTTATTGAATTGGATTAAAATTATAGTTACAGAGTTCCTGGAGCACTGAGAAGTTAAGTGATATAGTCAAACAAATTTATGGTTATGTGATATATGGTCATATAATGCATATGTCTGAGAGGAAAGACTTTGACCAAAACTTCTGATATTTGTTGTCCATCAACCACACCACCCTGCCTTTTTTGTTGTAATGATGATTAATATCAAATTAATAATTAGTCATGATCAAAATAAATATTTTAAAACAAATATAAGGTTAATTAGCACTGATCTTTCAGAAGTTTAATAACTTCTCAGTAGTGAAATGCTACTTGGATAGAAAAACTATAAATTTTATCCAAGAACCACATATGAACTTAAACCATAGTAAAATAAAAAAAATATATGCCTTTATAAAGTGATTAACATTATTGGTTCCACTCAGAGAATTTTGTTGGAATTGGATAGATCCAAGCTACCCTGAGTGTAAAATTTTGATTGCTATTATTCACCTAACTCATAAGGTAGCATGACACAGTGTCATTGGTTTAGGAGTCAAAGGATCTAGAATTAGATAGAATCTCTGACACTTAATTCCTCTGGAATTTTAGACAAGTTACTTCTTTTGTCTGGATCACAGTTTCCTCCTATGTATAAGGACTAAATTATATTAGACTTCTTTTGAGGTGCCATCTATGATTATGATGCTTAAAAGGACCCTAGACATCACCTAGCCTGGCTCCTTCATTTTATAAATGAGAGATCTGGGGCCCAAAGGACTCAAAGTACTTTCTTAGAGTTATAAAAATACCCTTTTTCTCTCCAATAGCTTCTCTTCTCCTTGACCCAGGTATGAGTGTTTTGTTTGCACCTTTTTCTGTTACTTCCTTATGTCCATAGCTATTAGATCCTTTCTAATGAAGTATAAATCAACAGAAACAATATTTCTATCTTTGAAGAGAGGCAAATGCCTTAAATGTTGAGGAATCAATTCAAATAATGACATTCCAGACATTAACACCTTCTGTACCCTGATAGTTACCTTCACTTCTTTTCCACCTGTAACCTGGACCTTTCTCCAGGGCTCTTCAGGTCTGAGAATTGAGTTTTTGTCCTACCTTTCAGGGATGCTGGCTTCCATGCCAGTCCTTCATAATCCAGACAATACTGCATGCACCCTACCCCTTCTGACTCCCCTTTATATGCTATCTTCCTCTACTGGAATGTAAGGTCCTTGTTTGCTTCACTTCAAAAAAATATATCCTTAGTGATTAGTAGAGTTCCTGGGATAAAAAAGTGCTTAATAAATGCACCTCCTTTCAATGAGTAATAAGATGGTAAAATAGACATTTTTTCTCTGGTTCCCCTGACCTTTTAATCTCCAACACAGAAATTATGTACCAAATACAAAACAATTTCAATGTTTCCATAGTATAGACATCTAGAATTCAAAAGAAAGTTTAAATGAGTACATGATTTAAACATAAAGATTAATATCATTAGCAAATTAGGAGAACAAGGAATAGTTTACATGTCAGATTGACAGAAAAGGGAAGAATTTACGACCAAACAAGAGATAGAGAGCATTAGTATATGTAAAATGGACAATTTTTACCATGTAAAATTAAAAAGCTTTTGCACAAATAAAACCAATGCAATAAAGATTAGAAGGAAAGCAGAAAGTTAGGGAATAATTTTAACACCAAGTATCTCTCATAAAGGCCTCATTTCTTAAAAATATAGAGAACTAAGTAAAATTTACAAGAATGCCCCGATTGATGAATGGTCAAAGGATGTGAACAGGCAGTTTTCAGATGAAGAAATCAAAGGAATTTAGAGTAATATGAAACAATGCTCCAAATAAATATTGATTAGAGAAATGCAAATTAAAACAACTCTGAGGTTCCACCTATCTTTGATTAATATGTTAGAAAAGGTAAATAATAAATGTTGGAGGGGGGATGTGGGAAAATTGGGTATAAATGCACTGTTTGTGGAGTTGTGAACTGAAAGTAATTTTGAAGGGCTATTAAACTGTAAATACCCTTTGATCCAGTAATACCACTACTAGGTCTGTATCCCAAAGAGATTTTTTTAGAAGGGTGGAAAGGATCTATTTGCACTATTTATATAAGCTTTTTGAAGTGGCAAAAAATTGAAATTGTGGTGATGCACATCAAGTGGGAAAAGACTGAACAATTTGTGGTATATGAATGTAATAGAATACTATTATGCTATAAGAAATGATGAGCGGGCACATTTCTTTTTTTTTTTTTTTGCCTTTTTGGAGGGCAATTGGTGTTAAGTAACTTGCCTAAGGTTACACAGCTAGTATTTTTGCATGGGTGTTAAGTGTCTCAGGCTGGAACCGAACTCGGGTCCTCCCAACTCCAGGGCCAGCACTTTACTCACTGTGCCACCTAGCTGCCCCAAAGCAGGCACATTTCAGAAAAACCTGGAAAGACTTATACAAACTGAAACAAAGTGAAAGGAGAAGAACCAGAAAAAAAAAAAAAACAACTTTGTACACAGCATCAGCAACATTGTATGATAAATCAACTGTGAATAATCTAGCTATTCTCTAGCAATACAATGATCTAAGACAGTTCCAAAGGACTCATGATGAAAAATGGTATCCACCTCCAGAGGAGAAGAAAAAAAATCCCAATAAACAACTGATTGAGTCTGAATGCAGATTGAAGCAAACTGTTTCTCACTTTGTTTATTTTTGTGGTATCTTGTCTTCTTTCATATTATAGCTGATATGGTAATATGTTTTGCATGACTGAACACGTATAATCTATATCAAATGTTTACCATCTCAGAGACAAAGGATAAGAGAGGAAGACAATTTGGTGCTAATTTTTTTAAATTAATGTTAAAAATTGCTTTTACATGTAAACAAGGAAAAATAGAATATATTTTAGAAGGAAAACAAAGGATAAATAACAACAATTTCAAGTGATAAAAATGAAACTATTAAGAAAAAAAGGTTAAAAGAAGAAATGTTGCTTACTGACACTGAGCCCATTCAGCACCACCAGCAGTAAAGCTGTGCTAGCAGACCCCAGGATACAAAAGAGTAGAAGATTACACTGAAACCCACCCCTGTACCTCCCTTACCCCTTTCTCCTTTCCAGTGCTGTAGAGCCCCTGCTTAAGGCTATGGATCATTCCTCCAGTCTCAACAGCCACCTTGGCCATAGCTCTTCAAGAGCAAAAGCCTACTTGGACTTGAAGCAACAATGCCAGTAGCAAGGAAAGCAACTTCTGCCAAAAGCAGCCTTTTCTGGTGCCAGGGAAACTATCCCTTGCCAAGAGGAGTCTCTGCCACTGCTGGGTAAACAAGCCACTGTGAGTACCAGGAAAGACAGGCTCTGACCACCAGTGCCAGGTCAGAGAATTTAGGAAGAGAGGGTGTGTGACAGGTCACCATGACAGGAAACTATGTATGGGAAGTTGTGCAACACTCCACCAAACCTGAAGAAGGGCACAGCATCTAGCTACAGCCATTTCTGAGCACACAAAAGTCAGCTGGGACAAAAACTAAGGCTGGTAAACTATACATTGCTTGGTGTGTGAAAAGATTGAGATATTTTGGGATCTGGTCCCAAGAAAATCACAATCAGAAGGAAGAGAGTCGGAAGTGAGTGATGAGGAAAATAAGGGGTGGGGAGGATGACTGAAAGTGCTAAAGATAGAGGTGGAGCCAAGATGGCAGAACAGAAAGAGGAACTTTTCTGAGCTCCTCCATGAATTCTGTCACTAAACTTTGAAAAGTGAATCTGAATGGATTTTAGAGTGACAGAATCCATTGGGAGACAAAGCACCCAGGAAAGTGCTCACATAGGTCTGGGCAGGGAGAGCACAGAACACATAGTGGGGTGCACCAGTGTAGACCTGAGAGCAGACTAAAGCAGAGTGAGAAGGAGTCCGAGCCAGTGGACTCACCCACCCCAAGGGCAATTCGCAGCTATCTCACCTCAGGACAGAGGATCAGTTGGAGCTGGGTAAGAGAAAGCACAGGGCCCACAATAGCAACAATAGCTTCTCCTGGGGCTATCAACCCATAGCCTGAACATTTAAAAATCACCTACCTGAACTTCCAGAAGCCAAGTTGGCAGAGTAAACACCAGCTGCTCTGATTCCCCCTCCTTGACCCAGAAAACCCAGAGATAAATGTCCCACTCAGAGTAAAATGCCTAAATAGTGGAAACAGCTTCAGGCTTGAGAGTCATTGAAGAAGGGTCTAACAGAAGCAGTATGGAGTCTGAAGTGAAGTGTGGGAGGGATCCCAACAAGGCCCACCTCAGCTGACCAACAGGAGCTCCCAAAGCCCAGGGGGGTGGAGCCAGCAAGCAATAACAACAGAAGCCCAGGTGTGCCTTAGCACCACCATGGGAATCTGCAGACACAGTGCTGCCTGACACCAGGTGCTAAGCCTCGGATCCAGGGGCACAGAGGCAGAAACCTGAAATGGCCAGAACACCCCTCCCCCACAGGTTGCTCTGTGAGCCTCAGGGTAACTCAGGGGAAACACTGGGAACCCTGGCCTTGAGCTTAGTCTAGGCACCCCGAGGCTACAGTACACAAAGTCAACAACAAGGTCCTTAGCTCCCAGCCTGAGAAGCAAAATTCAGGAAACAGGAAATCACAGTGGGTAAGAAGAAAGCTGAGAAATCAAAAGCAAGAAAAATTATACGATTTTATTATAGCAAGCAAGAACAACCAAATACAGAGGACAACATGGACTCTATACTCACACCTGAGACCACAGAAGGAAACATGAACTGGTCTCAAGCCCTAAAAGCATTCTTGGAGGAGCTCAAGGAAGATTTTAAAAGCCAAATTAGACAGTTAGAAGATATATTTAAATTTACATTGACCAAATTTGGAAAAAAACTCACTGAAGAAAACAAATCCTTAAAAAGTAAAATTTGCGAACTGGTATGGGAAGTTCAAAATCTAACTGAAGAAAATACCTTCCTAAAATTGAAAACTGAACATGTGGAAAATGAGCGTCAAAAACTGACTGAGGAAAACAATTCACTAAAAATTAGAATCAGTCAAATTGAATGTAAGGACTCTATAATGCATCAAGAGTCAGTCAAACAAAACATAAAGATTGAAAAATTAGAAAAAAGTGTAAAATATCTCACTGGAAAAAACAACTGACCTGGAGAAAAGATCCAGGAGAGACAACCTAAGAATTATTAAACTACTGGAAAGCCATGATGAAAAAAAAAATAGCAAGGACAACATCTTCCAAGAGACTTAAAAAAAAAAACTATCCTGAGGTCCTGGAATCAGAAAAATAGTTATTGAAAGAATTCACTGAACTCCTCCTGAAAGGGATCCCAAATTAAAAACTCCAAGAAATATAGTAGCCAAATTCAAGAATTACAAGGTCAAGGAGAAAATACTGCAAGGAGCCAAAAAGAAACAAGTCATGGAACTATAGTCAGGATTACACAGGACCTAACAGCATCTACACTAAAAGACTGAAAGGATTAGAATTTGATATTTCATAAGGCAAAAGAGCTATGACTGCAACCAAGGATCAACTACCAGGCAAAACTAAGCATAATCTTTTAGGCAAGGAGATGGTCATTTAATGAAATAAGGAACTTCCAGACTTTCCTTATGAAAAAGCCAGAGCTCAATGGAAAATTTGATCCCAATTACAAGACTCAAGAAAGACATGAAGAGGTAAGCAAGGAAAACACACACACACACACACACACACACACACACACACACATAACTTGGGATTCAATAAGAGCAAATTGTTTACATCCCTATATGAAAAGCTGATACCTCTCAATACTGAAATTTATATAATAATCACAACATTTAAAAGGGATATACATATATAGAGGGCATGGATATAAATGAACTAATCTGATGATTAAAAAGAAACGTTATTGAGGGGTACAAAGGGACTGTAATGGGAGAAAAGGAAAGGATGAGGCAGAAAAAGGTAAATTGTGCCACACAGAGAGGCATATAAACATACTACTGTAGAGGGGAAGAAGGGAGGGAGATGAACAACCTTTGAACTTTTTTCTCATTGGTTCTGATTCAAAGAGCTATCAACATAATAAGTTAACTTTAGGATTCTAATGTGAAAAGACACCAAAAGTCATTATACTAGAGGGAAAGGAGGGAGGGAGAGGAGTACTGTATGAAATTTACTCTCACCAGTTTGGCTTCAAGGAGGGAATAATATACTTTGTTAAGAATAAAAATTCCTTGTGCCCTACAGGCAGTAGGAGCAGTAAGGTAGGGGTAAAGGGGAGGGGTGGTTAAAAGGGAAGGAAATGGTAGAAAAGGGAAAGGGCAGGTAAAGAGGGGGGTACAGGGAGGGAATGCTGAGGGAGGCGGTGGTCAAAAGGAAAATTCTTAAGGGGGAGAAGGGAGAAGGAAGAAACAAAAACATAAACAGGGGAGGGAGTAGGATGGAGGGAAAGACACAGAGAGCAATCATAAATGTGAATGTGAATAGGATGAAGTCTCATAAAATGGAGGTGGATAGCAAAATGGATTAAAAACCACAATCCTACAATATGCTGTCTACAAGAAACACATTTGAAATCAGGGGACATGCACAGGGTAAACATAAAAGGCTGGAGTAGATTATATTATTATGGTTCAGCTAAAGTAAAAAAAAAAAGCAGGAGTAGCAATCCTTATGTCAGAAAATGCAAAAGAAAATATAAATCTAATTGAAGGAGATAAGGAAGGAAACTATATCCTGCTAAAAGACACCGTCAAAAATGAAGCAATATCATTATTTAATATATAAGCACTGAGTGGTACAACATCCAAATTTCTAGAGGAGAAGTTAAGGGAATTAGAGGAAGAAATAGATAGCAAAACTATACTAATGGGGGACCTCAATCTCCCCCTCTATGAACTTGATAAATCTAACCTCAAAATAAACAAGAAAGAAGTTAAGGAGGTGAATAGAATTTTAGAGAGGCTAGATATGATAGATCTCTGGAGAAAACTAAATAGTGATAAAAAGGAACATACCTTCTTCTCAGCAGCACATGGCACATACACAAAAACTCACCATGTACTAGGGCATGAAAACCACACAATTCAGTGCAGAAAGGTAGAAATATTAAATGCATCCTTCTCAGATAATGATGCAATGAAAATCATATGCAATAAAGTGCCATGGAATGATAGACTAAAAATTAATTGGAAAAAAATAATTTAATCCCGAAGAATGAGTGTGTCAAACAAGAAATCATAGAAATAATCAGTAACTTCACCCATGACAATGACAATAATGAGACAACATACCAAAACTTGTGGAATTCAGCAAAGGCAGTTCTTAGGGAAAGTTTTATATCCCTTAATGTATGCATGAATAAATTAGAGAAAATGGAGGTCAATAAATTGGGCATGAGATTGAAAAATCTAGAAAAAGAACAAAATAAAAATCCCCAATTAAATAATAAATTAGAAATACTGAAAACCAAAGGAGAGATTAATAAAATTGAAATTAAGAAAACTCTTGAATTAATAAATAAAACTAAGAGTTGGTTTTGTTAAAAAATACAATGAATTGATAGATCTTTAGTCATAATGATGAAAAAAGAAAGAAGAAAACCAAATTATGAGATTCAAAAATAAAAGGGTGAATCTACCTCCAATGAAGAGGAAATTAAAACAATAATTAGGAATTATTTTGCCTAATTGTATGTACATAAATTTGACAATCTTAGTGAAATGTATGAATATTTACAAAAATATAAGTTGCTCATATAAACAGAAAAGGAAATAAATTATTTAAATAACCCTGTCTCCAAAAAAGAAATTGAATAAGCCATCAATAAGCCCCCTAGAAAGAAATCTCCAGGGCCAGATGGATTTACTAGCAAATTCTATCAAACATTTAAAGAACAATTGATTCCAATATTCTACAAACTATTTGGAAAAACTTGTGAAGAAGGGGAGCTACTAAATTCTTTTTATGATGCAAATATGGTACTAATAAATAAATCAAGTAGAGACAAAATGGAGAAATAAAATTATAGACCAATTTCCCTCATGAATATAGATGCAAAAATTTTAAATATAATAATAGCAAAAAGACGACAGCAACTCATAGAAGACACAAGAATAATACCTTTTGATCAGGTAGGATTTATCCTAGGAAAGGAAAGATGGTTCAATATTTGGAAAACCATCAGTATAATTGATCATATCAACAATAAAATAGCAGAAACCATATGATAATCTCAATAGATGCAGAAAGGGCTTTTGACAAAATACAACATCCACTCCTATTAAAAACACTAGAAAGTATAGGAATAAATGGATTCTAACTTGAAATAACAAGTAGAATTTATTTTAAGCTATCAGCAAGTATTATAGGTAATGGGGATAAGCTAGATGCATATCCAATAAGATCAGGGGTGAAACGTGGATATTCACTATCACCCCTCTTATTCAATCTGGTCCTAGAAATATTAGCAGTAGCAATTAGAAAAGAAAAAGAAATTATGGCAGAAACTGGGCATAGACCACAATCTAACACCATATACAAAAATCAAGTCTAAATGGGTGCATGATCTAGGTATAAAGGCTGATACAGTAAGCAATCTGGGAAAGCAAGGAATAGTTTACCTGTCAGATTTGTGGAGAGGGGAAGACTTTATGATCAAATAAGAATTAGAGCATTATAAAATGTAAAATGGATAATTTTTATTACATTAAATTGAAAAGTTTCTGTACAAACAAAGCCAATTTAACCACGATTAGGAGGGAAGTGGAAAATTGGGAAAGAATTTTTACAACCTATGTTTCTGATAAAGGCCTCATTTCTAAAATATACAGAGAACTGAGTCAAATCTATAAGAATACGAGTCATTCCACAATTGATAAATGGTCAAAGGATATGAACAGGTACTTTTCAAGGAAGAAATTAAAGATATCCATAAGCCTATGAAAAAAAGGCTCTAAATCAGTATTGATTAGAGAAATGCAAATCAAAGCAACTCTGAGGTACCACATCTCATTAGTCAGATTGGCTAAGATGACAAAATAGGAAAATGACAAGTGCTGGACAGGATGTGGACAAATTGGAACACTAATGCATTGCTGGTGGAGTTGTGAACTGATCCAACCATTCTGGACAGGAATCTGGAATTATGCCCAAAGAGCTATAAATAATTCCATACCCTTTGACCCATCAATACCACTTCTAGGGTTGTATCCCAAAGAGATCATAGAAGTGGGAGGAAGACCCATATATACAAAAATATTTATAGCACCTCTTTTTGTGGTGGCAAAGAATTGGAAATTAAGTGAATGCCCATCAATTGAGGAATGGCTAAACAAGTTGTGGTATATGAATATAATGGAATACTATTGTGCTATAAGAAATGAGGAGCAGACAGACTTCATATTTACCTGCAGAGGCTTATACAAACTGATGCTGAGTGAGAAGAGCAGAACCAGGAGATATCTGTACACAATTACAGACACTACATATGTGTGATAACCAACTTTGATAAACTGGATTCTTCTCAGTAATGCAAGGTTATAAGACAACTCCAAAAGTCTCATGATGGAACGAGGTGTCTACATTCAGAGAAAGAACTACAAAAAATAGAGTTTGAATGCAGATTGAAGCAAATTACCTTCTCTCTTTCCTTTTCTTGTTTTTGGTTTTGCTTCCTCTTTCCCATTGTTCGTTCCATTGGTTGCAATCCTTCTTTACAACCTAACTAATGGGTAATGTGAAAGTATTTGCATATCCTATACTTTATTGCACACTGCCATGGAGTGGGGGAGGGGAAGGGAAGGGGAAAAAATTTGAAACTCAAGGACTTGTGGAACTGAATCTTGTGAACTAAAGGTAAACAAACAAATTAATAAAGGATTTTTACCCCCACCCCAAGTGTTAAAGATGACAGGAAGAAGAAATCTCAAAGACATTAATATAATTTGATAAATAAACAGGAAAATATAGTAGCAACACGAGGAATATAGCCTCCAGATCTAGTAAGCAATTTAAGCATCTATTAATTAATATCATAAAAAACATTCTAACACAATGAAACAAAGAACCCTATGGAATTTGAAGAGAACATGGAACCACAACACACTCTTCCTGTGTGGTTTCAAAAAGAAAAGAAAATTAGAAAAATAGAATTTATGGCCTGCATAGTAAAATAATTAGCAGAATAGAATAACTTTAATCTCCAATTGTAAGACTCACCAAAGAAATAAAAGGAAAAGGAATATATTACTAATTCAATACACAGAAAAGAAAGACAACCTACAAGAAGAGAAGCAAAAAACAAGGACATTAAAAGAAAGTATACTCACTATGTAAGCAAAACATACAAATCTCGAAGACAGGATGCATAAAGACAACTTTAGGATCATAGGTATCTGAGAAGAACATGACAGAATAAAAATTGTAAATTCATCAAAATGAAGGAAATAATAGAAAAGAATTGCCTCAAACTTCTGAACATAGGAAATGAAGTTCCAATTGAAAGAATTCAGAAACCATCTCTAGAAAAATAAAGAAACAACAAAAAAAAAGAATGCAAACTCCAAGACACATAGTGGTTAAATTTAGCAATTCAAATCAGAAATATAAAGTTCTATAAACCATCAGGAGAAAGAACTTGAAATATTAAGAATGGAAATTCAAAAAATGCGACACAATTCTGTACCTACTAGGAAAAGGAGGAGGCAATGAAATAATGTATTCCCAAAAGCATTGAAGGTTAGAAGTATTGCAGAATGACCTATCCAGCAAACCTGAGTTTAACCATATAGGACAAAAGATGGACATTCAATAATAAGGGAGAGTTTGAAAAAAAAGATTTGGAAAAAGAAAACAGAATGAAAAAGACTATTTGCTTTTCATACACCTCAGGAGGAGTGAACAAATGCAGATAGTAACAGCATGACACTGGAAAGAACAGTAAGAAACTTATTTATGCAAGTACACTAGGCTACAGTGAGGAAAGGAGAAATCTTTTAGAGGTAACAGTGAAGGGAAAGAAAGGGGATGTTTTGGAGAGAATCTGACAACACACTACCAATGACAAATGTTTCTTGTGTGGGACTATATTACAACTCAGGTGGGTACATGAAAGGGAGAGAGGAGGGCAGATAGAGAGGATTGATTGGTGTGCCAACTCAAATAAAGGACTAGATATTAGGGGAAGGTGACCTCTGTGGTCTCAGAAAGAGAAGATCCTACAGAGGAGTGGATGAGGAGGAGGGGGGAAAATGAAAAGATGAGGGAAAGAAAAAGACCTTCCTTTGGAGGTAGGAGGAGGTTTCACTGATGAATGCTCCTACAGATGATTGAAGAAAAGAACATTACAGTGGATGAGAACTGAGGAATTTTGGTGCCTGAAAAGTCTACCAAACATGGTAGAGCGGAAGTTGGTTCTATAGAACACTATAGACCGATATCATTAATGAACATTGACTGAAAATTTTAAAATAAAATCCTGTAATATTACAGTGAATTATTTGAGAGATCATTTATAAGGACAAAGTGGGTTTTATAACTGGGAAGCAAGGATGGTTCAAGATTAGGAAAATGAAATAATTAATCATATTACAAATCAAAACATCAAAAAACACATAATAATTCATAGACTGCTTTCCATGTGAAAAAAATACCTTTGACAAAGTACAATGCATTTTTTATGCTAAAAGGTCTACCAAGTATAGTCATAGAGGCACTTTTTCAAATAAAGAAAAATCATATTATAAAAAAAGAAGAGAAGACATATACTGTACTTCTTACACCTATGAATAAGAGATATATTCTTAATCAAACAAGAGAGAGAGAAAATTACAAAAGATAAAATATATAACTTTGATGACATGAAAATGAAAAGCTTTTACACAGATAACATTACTGCATTTAGGATAAGAAGGGATGTGGTTGAATGATTGAAAAATATTTGTGTCAAATTTCTCTGATAAGGGTTTGGTGTCCAAAACATATAAACAATTATACACACACACATGTATATATATATATATATGCATGTATGTCTATGCACACACATATATGTATATGTGTGTATGGATATGTATGTAACATGAGTACACATATGCATACACACATCTGTGGGGATATAAACACACAATTCTTAAAATAATTGCAAAATATTCATAACCACACGAATAAGTGCTCCAAATCAATAATAAGAAGGGAAATGAAAATTAAATTAGTTTTATGGTTTCACCTTATAGTGTAAAAATTGGCAAAAATGACAACAGTCAATGTTGGAGGGGGATTGGGAAGAAGTACGTCCTAATACATTATTGGTGAGGCTATAACCAGTTTGGGAAGCAATTTGGAATTATGCAAATAAAGTGACTAAAACATCCATACACTATGAACCAGAGACTATTACTGGGCTTATACCCCAAAGGAAGCCATTAGCAATACAAAAATACCCATATGTTCCAAAATGTTTATAGCAGCACTTTTTGCAATAGGTAAGAATTAAAATCAAAGCAAATTCTCATCAGTTGGTGAATGACTAAATAAATTGTGTTGTATATAAATATTATAGGAAAATACTGTGCTATAAGAAATATTATGTGTGATAAATACAGAGAAGCATGAAAAGATTTATGTGAACTGGTGCAAAGTGAAGTAAGCAGAGCCAAGAAAACAATATATAGAGCAATTACAACAATTTAAATGTAAAGAATAACAGCAAAAAAAGGTAAATGTAACAAAATTATAAAGATCAAGTAGTACTCAAATGAAGAGGTATGAGAAGATACTCTCAACCTACTCTTTTGTGGAAGTGGAAGTACATAGGTGTTATACATTGCACCTGTTTTCAGACTTTCTCAATGTATCAATCAGTCAGGGATGCTAGGTGGCACAGTGAATAGAGCATGGGCCCTGGAGTCAGGAGGACCTGAGCTCAAAGCTGACCTCAGACACAACACAAAAACTAGCTGTGTGACCTTGGGCAAGTCACTTAACCCCAATTGCCCTATCTCCCCCTTCCAAAAAGTAACCCCCCCAAAAAAACAATGTATCAGTTTTGCTACATTTTTTCCTGCCTAAAAAAATGCTATTTTTCATAAGGGATGAATCTCAGGGAAGGGGAGATAAAGGGACACATTGGACAGCATGGTGATGTAAGAAAGAGAAAGTATCTATAAATTTTAATTCATTCCTCCATATCTATCATCCATCTCTGTATTCTCTCTCTCTCTCTCTCTCTCTCTCTCTCTCTCTCTCTCTCTCTCTCTCTCTCTCTCTCTCTCTCTCTCTCTTTCTCTTTCTGTCTCTCTCTCTCTTTCCATCTTCCCCCTTCCCCTTCCTCTCCCTCTCTCCCTCTCTCAACTATTTATCTACTAGAAGATGAAGATTTTGTAGGATAGCCATCAGGAATTTTCTCTTATGTTACATATGGCTATTTACCCACAGGGTTATGTCCATTGGTCTATTCCACCACTGCTAGTAATTTGTCTTGTGCAGGGCACAAAGAAGACAATGAAATAGAAATCACACTGTAGTTTTTATAATTGTTTATCTTTTTTCTCCTTAAAATAAGTCATTCAGACAAAATTTACTGGTTTCTTTTGTACCAGAGACTTGTAGAATTAAATTATCTGATTTTAATTACTTTTTTAATGACAAATCTATGCTTTACTAAATCTTGCACACAAATGGGGTCACATTCACCCTGTACTGCCCAAATAGGGAGATTCAAATGAGAATGCACTGGGTACTTCACCAGAGCATATTCTTAAATTGATTTTCTAAGATTCCAAAAACAAAACCTTAATATGTGTTCTTTTCCCTGCTGGGACAAAATGTTATTTTTAAAAAAGAGATGAACCAAATGAGAAGTGTAGCTTTATCTCTTCCCTTTGTAAGTTAAACATGCAGAAGCCTTGCTATTAAAGGGATTGGAGTGTAAGACTGTGTTAAGCCACATAAACCAGATGAAATCTAATGGGTCTGCTACTGCCAATATCCATTTGTGAACAGGTATGTCTAGAGAAGGAGACCTGGGTTGTAAGAAAACCACTGCCCTCTACCTTTAAATTAAGGCTTTGAAACATTGGAGGAGACATGAAATCTTGCTGCCAGTAAAGCTGTAGTTTAAAAACTTCAGACTGAAGCACTTGAGAGCCTAAATGTCGTTAGCACCTTCATCTTTGGCTTCTAAAAACAAACACTTCATTCAAACTGGGAAATTGTCTGACCTAATAAAAAATAATCATAAGCAAGGGAGTGTTCTGTCAAATAACTGTCACTTTTACACCTGTCCTATGGCAACTTGCATCCCTAGTATAATTTGCTACTTCTCTGGAGGTAAGGTGTGAGGCAGGATCTAGGATTTGCTTCTGGAAATGTAACTGATCCAGCATCTATCTCCCTCTGGATGTCATTCCTTCATGTTTGGGGAAGTACAGAGGACTAAAAAGGGAGGTCCCTTCACCAAGATTTAGGCTGCCTAAAATCCAGTAGATAGATTTGTACAGAATTCTTTTAGTTGTCATATTGATGGATAGGGTATTGGGATATCCATTCAACTAAAGAAAATGGAGAGACTCCTTCATTCATCATTTTCCCCTCTGCCCCTATTAACCACCCAGCCAGGACTATAGAGCAAGTCCAAGCTTGTCTAGGCCATGGTGGTCTGTCTTCATGGATCTACATGTGGTATGCAAGTAAGAAGTGTTATGCTATTAGCTTCATCCTCTGGCTGTAAAATCAGATAACTTGCTTATATTTTTGAGGACTAAGTAGGGGTGTGCAGGTAAATGTTTAACAACTGGCTCTCCAAACTGAACAAAACAAAAAATATGCACATCATGCTTTTAAGTTTCATATGCATCATTAACATTTTCTCTATTACTTTTCTGAGACCAGACAATCAATTTGATTTTATTCAACATTTATTAACCACCTACTATATGTCAATCACTGTGCTGAGTTCTAGACATACAAAAAATGGGGCAAATGAAGATCCTTGCTTCCTGTGTATCAACAAGTTATATACAGGGGGAAAAATAAAAATAATAAATGGAGAGAAAGCTTTAGAGATAAGGGAGAACAGGAAAGGCTTCCTGAAGAAGGTAGAATTTTAGCTAGGACACAAAAGAAGTCAAAGAACATCATAAAGTGAGATTAAATTTTCCCCCAGAAAGTATGTAACACCGCCAGATCTCCAGTGTATTCTCACGCACCCCTAAGGCAATTCTAACCTAAGATGTTGACCAAGGCACATGGACACCTAGCAAGGATTGTTGAGTGACAAAGGGACTCTGGCTGGCAGTTCCTCATCCCAGAACCTTTCCCATTAGCTTTATTTACTCCACCAGTGATTTCAGACTAAAAGTTAATCGATGTTCAAGAAATCTGATAAACCATTTTTAGAGTAGAAAATCATTATTTTGGTAAATTTATTACTGATTACTATAAAATAAACAATGATAATCTTGTGAGCTTCTTGAAAAATTCCAAATGCAATATGAAACCCTGTTTTCCTATTTCTTTCCCTTCATTTTCCTCCCATCTGTCTTTAAGTATTTCTTCAGTTTTATAGAAAACAGTTTTACAGCAGGCAGTGTGGCTTTGCAGAGTCACCCCTGGATTGAAAATCAAGATACTTGAGTTCTAATTTTGTTTCTACTTCTAATTTGATTTAGTGTATTTGACAAATCCCTCCCATACTTAAAATTAGAAGACTGAGCAAGATAATTTCCAAAGTCCCTTCCAATTCTAACCTTCTATGATTTCAGACATAGTATTTAGGTTAGTTGGTATCTCAAGGTGTTATTTCTGGGCTGTGAAGGAATTAGAATAGACACACATGTGCAATTACATGTTCCTGTACAGTTTTTAAGTGTTCTTGTTTGGTATTCTGAGGTATGATCTTATTTAATTATAAAATCTTAAGAATTAGGCTTGGAAAGGTCACTAGGCATTATCAAAGGTCACTAGGTATTATCAAAGGTCATTAGGTATAGTCAAGCTTCAATTTTTTTTTCTGACATACTATGTCTTCCATTTAAAGCTTTGAGGTTTCCCTAAATCAATAAAGGCCTTTAAATAAATACATGCTTTTGGGGGTAGAGCCAAAATGGTGAAGTGAAAGTGGCAACTTGCTTGAGATCCTCCCAAATCCCTCCAAATACCTATAAAAATGAATCTAAAGAAATTCTAAAACAGCAGAACCCACAAAATGACAGAATGAAAGAAATTTCTAGCCCAAGACAACCTGGAATGTCAACAGGAAAAGTCTGTTGTACCAATCTGAGAGAGGAATGCTGTCCATGGAGGGCCATGGTGGCACAGAATGCTCCCTAAGAAGTCTTCAGTAGGCTTCAGGGGACTGAATCATTGGCAGTGGTGTTTGTTTTCAGCCCCAGGGTGGTCACACAGTGGCAGTGGCAGCAGTGGCTGCTTCCAGAGCTCTCAGTCCATAGACAGTGGGGGATCAAACCACTGATCAGAAGGATATTGCAGGAATCTCTTTGCTAGTGCTGAGGCAGGATTATCTTGCTTTGCCCATGCCTGGATCTGGGCCACAGTCCTGGGAGGCACCCTGGGGTGATGTAAAGCCAAGCAGGAGCAGCTTTCTAGGGGATTATTGCTGTGAACAACTTTCAAGGTTCAGACTACATAGCATAGTGAATACTCTATTTATTCAGTAACAAAGCAGAGCCAAACATTCACAGAAAATCAAGGTATAGCATTCACAATGTTACAACTTATAACAGAAAATCAAAATATAGCATTCACAATGACATAATAACTCAACAACTTATCACTAAAAATGGCCATAGCTTTCACCAAAATGGTGACATAATTTTGAACGAAGTACAATCATTTAGTCAATCAGTCACTTAGTAACTGAATCATTCCATCATAAAGTACAAAAAGTCAAAGTCTTCCACCCATGAGAAAAACTAAGTTACAAATCAATTAGTATTCAATCATCAGTCACCACTCAGTCATCAGTCACTACTCAGTACCGTCTTAAGAGTTAGTGGAGAATACACAGGCTATCTACCCGTAGGTCACAGTAAATCATAATCTCCTCAGTCAGTACACAGTATCCAAGTAAAGTCTTCTTTCAGTTTGACTCAAGGCTGGCTCTTAACTTTTATGGTTCCTCTTCCATGGTCCCAGCTCCAACCATCATCTGGGTTCAAAGGCAGGCAGCTCCCAGTTCCTTATCCAGCTCCTTGTCCAGTTTTTCATCCTGTTCCCATTTAATATTAAGATTCACGGTGTCCAGTTCACCTCAAATCCTTCACAGTTCCTGTTTCTGGGAATACAAAGCTTAACAGAGCACAATAATATTCATGCACATTGCCAGCACCATCATCAATTCATTATCTTCCTGTGAAATCAACTCAGACCCACCAACAAGGTCTGAGAACTCAACACAAATCATCAACGTAAAAATCAACACACAAACAAGATCCAAGAGATCAGCACAAATCATAAGTAAAGTCCCAGGACCTCTAAAACTCTCCTACAGGACTTCTGTAAACATACAGCCAGAAAATCCTCTTTCAGGGCTTCCAGTAAGGTCCCAGGGCTTCTGTACAAAGTATCACAAACAAACATCAACAGAGACAGAACAGAAAAACAGAGTACCAGGATACCACAAGTTTTCTCCCTCTTGACTCTGCAACCACAAGAGTCCTCTTTTCAGTTTAGTTCTACCTCAAGCCCTGGGGCTCTCCTTATTTATGGGCATTAGTTTCTCCCCAGGATTTCATAAGTTCTAGGGTTCACAAGTTGTGGGGTTCACATGTTCTGTTTTTTTAACAGACTTGATACAAAGCTCAAAATAAACTTGAACTGAAGAAAGGTGTTAATTCAATAGCTGAAACAAGGTGTGAACTGCTTTTGTGCCTGCCATTACAGGTAAGGAGGAGTGCTGGCATGGCAGAGCTTGTGATCAGGGTAGAGAGAGAGTCATCCTCATAGTTCCAAGACAGAAAAGAGTGCTTGTGATCACTCACATATCATAGCACAGACCAGGAGAAGAGTAGACACCTCTCCTTTGATCATATCACCTTAGAAGAGTTGAAAATTTATAGGCCCCAGAAGTATCTCAGAAAACAGATACTTAAAACCCCTGAAGCTTGGGACATTATGTCATCTACTCTGAAAGTTGAACCCTACCTTAACAAAGTCAAGTACTTGGCTAGGGAAAGGAGCAAACAGTGGGGACTGGGGGGAATTAGACTATAGAATTTCCCTTTGGTGGCAAGGAAGATCAAAACATACAACCTGAGGGGCCAGAACCAAGATAGTGGAGTAAAAGCTAGAAATTGGCTGAGCTCCCACTCCAACCACCTCTAATACCTGTAAAATGTGACTCTAAACAAATTTTATAGCTGCAGAACCCACAAAGTGATAGAGAAAAACAAATCTCTTACTTAAGGCAGCCTGAAAGGCCAGCAGGAAGGGTCTATCACACCAAGCTAGGAGCCTAGTGCAGTACTGCATGAATTGTGGTCCCAGACCCAGGGCATCCCTGACCAGCATCATAAAGTAGCTAGAGCAGACTTAAGGAGAGTGAATCACCAGCAGGTGTGCTGGTTTACAGACTTCTCAACCAATAAACACCAAAAAGAAAGTACAAATTCAGTGGGGAACTCTGTTGGAAGCAGGTGATAGAAGAGGATGGCCCAGACCCTGCCTCCAGGGTGAAAGGTGGCAGAGGTGTGGTAGCTGTGGCTGCTGACACATGGCTGCCTCTGGAGCTATTGGCCTGTGGATTATAGGGCATCAAGTAATCCTTCAGAGGGTAATCGCTCTTGCTTTGACCTGTTTGGATCTATATTGCAGTCTTGGTTGGAGGTCTTTGGGTGAGGAAATGCCAGCATGCCAGAGCTTGTGGTGGCTATGGAAAGGGCCCCTTCCCCACACCTCTGACAACCTTTGTGAAAACCCCAGTGATTTGGGACACAGTTCTTTCCACTCTGGAAGCAGAATGGTTCTACTGTGGCAAAGAGCTGAAAATCAGGTAATTGGCTGGCAAGATGAGCAAGCAGAGGAAGCACAATCAGACCATAGAATCCTTTTTGGAGACAAAAAGAATCAAAACATGGAACCAGAAGAAGTCAACAAAGTCAAAACTCCTACATCAAACACTTCCAAGAAAAATATGAACTGGTTATAGGCCATGCAGGAACTCAAGAAGGATTTTGAAAATCAAGTAAGAGAAATGGAGGAAAAATTGGGAAGAAAAGTGAGAATGATGCAAGGAATCATGAAAAGTGAGTCAACAGCCTGACTGAAGAAAATAACACCTTAAAAATAGACTAAGTCAAATGGGAAAAGAAGCCCAAAAAGATAACAAGGAGAAGAATGCCTTAAAAAGCCTAGTTGCCTAGAAGGAAAAGGAATTTCAAAAACTCACTGAAGAGAATAATTCCTTCAAAATTAGACTCAGACAAATTGAATCTAATGACTGTATATGAAATCAAGATTCTATAAAACAGATCCAAACAAATGAAAAAATAGAAGGCAAATGTGAAATATCTCATTGGGAAAACCACTGAAAAATTATTGGGCTACCTGAAAGCTGTGATCAAAAAAAGAGCCTAGAAATAATCCTTCAAGAAATTCTCAAGGAATATTGCCCTGATATTCTAAAACCAGAGAGCAAAATAGAAATTTAAAAAATTCACTGATCACCTCTTGAAAATGATCCCCCAAAGTAAACCCCTAGGAATATCATAATCAAATTCCAGAATTCCCAGGTCAAGGAGAAAATATTACAAGCTGTCAGGAAGAAACAATTTGAGTATTGTGGAAACACAACCAGGATAACCAAGATCTAGCAGCTTCTACATTAAGGGATCAAAGGGCTTATAATATGATATTCTAGAGGTCAAAGGAGCTAGGATTAAAGCCAAGAATCATCTACTCAGCAAAACTGAGTATAATTCTTCAGGGGAAAATATGTTCATTCAATGAAACAGAGGATTTTCAAGTATTCTTGATGAAAAAAAAACAGCTGAACAGAAAATTTGACTTTCAAATACAAGAAGCAAGAGAAGCATGAGAAGGTAAACAGGAAAAAGAAATCATATGGAACTTATTAAAGTTGAACTATTTACATTCCTGCATGGAAAAATGATTATTGTAACTCAAGAGACTTTTCTCATATGAGGATAGATTAAGGTAATATAGATGTATCTCTCTCTCTCTCTCTCTCTCTCTCTCTCTCTCTCTCTCTCTCTATATATATATATATATATATATATACATATATATGTATGTATAGAAGGGTGTATGTGTATATAAATATATTTATGTGAATGTGTGTATATGTCTGCATATGTATACATAGACAGAAGACACAGGATGAGTTGAATATGAAGGGATGATATCTAAAAAATAACATTAAGAAGTGAGAGAGGAATATAATGAGAGAAGGAAAAGGGGAAAGATAAAATAGGGTAAATTATTTCATATAAAAGGGCAAAAGAAAACTTAAAATGGAGGGGAAGAACAGGAAGGTTAAAGGGAATGGGTCAACCTTATTCTCATTGAATTTGGTTTAAGAAGGGAATAACATACACACTCATTTGGATATATTACCCTACAGGAAAATTGGGGGGAAGGGTATAAGAGGGGGGATGATAGAAGGGAGGGTATATCAAGTAAGAGAAGTAGAGGAATCATTGAGAAGAGGAATGAAAGTGATTCAAGAAAATCATGAAAAAAGTCAACAGTTGGTAAAGGAGACCCAAAAATATGCTGAGGAAAGAAATATATGCTTTTTGCTGTTTTTGAAATTGCAGATATCTACTAAACTGTCCTAATAATGTCAAATTTCTATATATTAGGAGTGTGTCACAAAATAGGTCAATTCACTTCTTAAGAACAGTTCTGAAATTTAGTTATATGGCAACGAAATTGAATTAGTCAGTTTCCCATTGCTGATAAATTGTGGTAGTAGTTGACTTAAATAGATTCAACTGTGAAACTTGGTATGAAATATGGTCTATGTATTCAAAGATTGAAAACATTGTTTCACAGTAACGTCACTGAAAGAGATAACTTTTTTTTTTACTTGAAGGATTTGTGATTTCTTGGTTGTACAAAAAGAGCACTAAATTTGAAATCTAAAGTAGATTTGAATTTCAGTTTTGCTATTTACTATTTGTGCCCTTTGGGTAAGTCCTTTCACTTATTTCATACTCATGATTTGAACCTTAATGAGAGAAACTTCACATTTCCAGCTTTAAATTCTATGATCTTTTTATTTCATCTATGTACATACAATTTTGACTCAAGAAGATCATAACTTCCCATTGCTTCCATACAGGGGTTTTTAACCTGGGATCTGTGAAATACACACACATATGTATGTATATGCGTATACACACATATAATCACTATTTCAATATATGTATGTTCCTTTGTAATCCTATGTATTTTATTTTGTGCATTGAAAAGCATAATTCTGAGAAGGGGTCCATAGGGTTCCTTAGATTACCAAAGTTCCTCATATACAAAAAAAGATTAGGAACCTCTGCTTTAGTAACCATTTTTTAAATGAGTTTTTGTGCTTAAAAATTAATCTGCTAGTCAGCCTTCTGGATATAAGGGCTTTCTTAGAGAACTTCCTTCAAAACAAAGGATCCATGAAGCCATCAGAATGAGTACTGTCTCCACTGTGGCAAATCAGAATCAATCCATGCATTATTTTCACCTGTAATCCTTTTCTATGCACTTCCAGAAATACATCACTGAGGTTCTAACTGACAAATCGGGCTTCTTCATGATGTTTTTAATGTTTCACAAGCATCAGTAGAACACAACTAAAATCCATTTATTGTTTCTCTCTTTTTGTGTATAAGCAATTCTCTTTCTTTTCTGACCACAATATGTCATGAATTATGGTGTTTTTAATGCCCCTCTTCACAGTAAACAATAATTGGTAATATATTTTAAACTTATTTCACCTTCAGAAGATCTATCTGTTCTTTGGGAATTTCTATTCTTTGGAGAAACTTGTCTTCCAAAATCTATACCCATATAGGATTACTTGGAGAATATTATCATTAAATAGGAGTTACTTTAGTGGTAGGGAACATCTTGGAAGCTTTAAAAATTGTTTTCTAATGGTGACCCCCTACTTTCTTTCTACTATTCAAATGTCATTATCTATGAGTACTATTTTTCCAAACTATGTGCCTAGATGTGCTAACTCAAGGATTCATCTGGCCAATGCTGCGCCACAGTTGTTCAATGTGTAATTTTCATCACTCTTCTCTTTTTATTCCTCTGTTGATTATCAGTTGGTCGCTTTTATGTGACCATGGCTTCAGTTAGGAGGATCTTTGTGATCTAATGTTGAATGAAAGGAGAATGATGTCATTCATAAAAAGGGGAGCTGGAGAACCTCACCATCAAAATGAAATTCCTCTTGCATTTGGGGTCTGCTATGGAGGTCTTCCATGATACTGGGAAACACTTCTGTTGAGCACAGGTCTGTTGTATACATCTCAGTATCGATCTAAGATCACTGGTCAAAGTTATCTCTGGTTGTATCTTTTAAAGCATATTTTGTGATCTAAATATATACATGGAAAATATCTGGTTTCAGGAGAATAACATATAGGTATATACATGTACATATGTGACTATTATATATACCTCAATATATTCCTATATAGTATACACAAATATATGTATATATACATACATATATACATACATATGTATGCTTCCACACATATATACATGTGTATATATACACATATATAAAATGTGTATATGTGTGGAATATATAACAGTAAACTCAGAAATATTTTCAATTCACCAGATTTCTAAGTAAATTATATTATTGTGAAAATATAGGATGTAGTGCAAAAGTCATCTGCCAAAACTTGACTGTTCTCTTCTTACATTGTCATCAAGAATATCCCATACTCACAGAGGAAGTCTATTGATGAAAAATTAGGGATATGAGCTAGTAGTTTTTTTTTTTGTTTTTCTTGATCACATTTGTGTGTGCATGGCTTAATCATGCATGGTTTTCTCCCATTCGTTTATAATCTTCCTCCCTTTGAAACATCTTGAAAATAAATATTTGAGTGCCTTTCATAGGTGTAAGGGTTATGGGATTTAAAGATCTCCCATGCCCCATGGACGTGCTGACATAGCAGAGCAAGAGAAAGTGAAAAGCCGAGCTAACGGTCCTGCGGTTGGCAGTTGGCGGCGGTTGCCTTTTTTTTTTTTTGAGTTAGGACTCCTGCTGAGCACTGCCGGGGGCCGGAGCTGCTGGGAGCGTGTTTCCAGGACGCTGGGTGGTTGCTGTGAGTGGGGAGAGGAGGACCTTTGCCTGAGGTAGCCTGTTCTGTTTTAAAGGCTTGAGAATGTGGGTGCTTTCTACTTTATCTACCTGTGCCAATATCATAACTACTCTGATGGCTTTCACTTTCTGGTTTTGGGACTCAGTCTTTTGGTATCTTAATAAATTTTCTAGTTTATTTCCCCAAATGGCAAACCTGATGTATTTTGTGATGGATAATTATATCAGCATATTTGTAATTTCTATAGGCATTGTGAATATGGCATTGCTGATACAATAGGTCACAAAATATTTAAAGAAAAACTCCCATGTAACTTTCTGTGAGGGCATGAACCCCATTTTAATTTCTATCCTACCCCTGATAATGCCTAGGTCAGTGCCTCAATAAATATTTGTTAAATGAAAGAATGATCACACCTAAACTATTATGACTCACTCTGGATTATAACTTGATGTAAAATAAAATGCTCTAAGCGTTTTGTCATAAATCCAGTCAGTACTTATCTCCAGCAACTCCTGAGCTAATCAAAAAGGGAAAAAGTCAATTAATCTGCCTAACTTTCCTTCCTTAGTTAAAAATTCATAGCTAGCATATCTCTCTGAAATACCTTCAATCTGAGCATCTCAGTGCTCTCTCTCTCTCTCTCTCTCTCTCTCTCTCTCTCTCTCTCTCTCTCTCTCTATCTCTGTCTCTCTCGTTTTTCAAATCCTATGTCCAAATCACTCAAATCATTGACTTCTTTACTAAATTTAAAATTCTATGAAGGGAATAAGAAAGGAAGGAAACAAGCCTCTATTGTCTACCATCTGTCAGCTATAGTACTAAGTCTTTTACATATACCTCATTTGATCTTCACAATAAACTTGGGAGGTAGATATTATTATCATCACCATTTTATTGTTGAGGAAACAGGTTATGTCTTGCCCAGAATAACATAAGTAATAATTGTTTTAGGCCATATTTAAACTCATATCTATCTGACTCTAGGCCCAGTGCTCTATCCAGTGTACCTCTTAATTTCTTCTAAATTATATAGTTACTGAACAATATTGCATAGGTTAACTATGTCAAAGTCATAGGAAAAGGTAGATTGAGGGGTCACTGGCAGAAAGGAAATCAAAACGGGCATTTTTAATTTTTTTAAATTAATTTGTTTACTTTTAGTTTACAGGATTTAATTCCACATTTCCTTGAGTTTCACATTTTATCCCCCTCCCTGCCTTCCCCCCCATGGTGGCATATAGTCAAGTATAGGATCTGTAAATACTTTCACATTATGCATTAGTCAGGTTATAAAGACAAATTGTATCAGATGGAAGGAAAAATGGTAAAGAGGACATAAAACCAAACAAGAAAAGGAAAAAGATCCGGTATTTTGCTTCTGTCTGGATATAAACTCAGTTCTTTCTCTGTATGCACACATTTCTCTCCATCATGAGTCTTTTGGGATTGACTTATATCACTGCATTGCTGACAAGTGTCCAGTCTATCAAAGTTGGTCATCACACATACGTTGTGTCTGTAATTGTGTCCAAATTTCTCCTGGGTCTACTCTTCCCACTTAGCATCAGTTCACGTAAGCCTCTCCAGGTAAATATGAAATACATCTGCTCCTTGTTTCTTATAGCACAATAGTATTCCATAACATGCATATACCACAACTTGTTCAGCCATTTCCCAATTGATGGGCACCCCGTTAATTTCCAATTCTTTGCCACCACAGAAAAAGCACTATAAACATATTTGTACATATGGGTCTTCCTCCCTCTTCTATGATCTCTTTGGGATATAACCCTAGGAGTGTCATTGCTGGGTCAAAGGATATGAAATTATTTATAGCCCTTTTGGCATAATTCCAGATTGTTCTCCAGAAAGGCTGGATCAGTTCACAACTCCACTAGCAGCACATTAGTGTTCCAATTTGCCCACATCCTCTCCAGCATTTGTCATTTTCCTGTTTTGTCATCTTAGCCAGTCTGAATGGTGAGATGTGGTACCTCAGAGTTGTTTTGATTTGCATTTCTCTAATCAATAGTGATTTAGAGCATTTCTTCATGTGCATATAAATATCTTTAATTTCTTTCTCTGAAAATTGCCTGTTCATATCCTTTGACCATTTATCAATTGGGGAATGACTTGTATTCTTATAAATTTGACTCAATTCTCTGTATATTTTATAAATGAGTCCTTTGTCAGAGACATAGGTTGTAAAGATTCTTTCCCAACTTCCCACCTCCCTCTTAATCTTGGTTACATTGGCTTTGTTTGTACAGAAGCTTTTCAATTTCATAAAGTGAAAATTATCCATTTTACATTTTATAATGTTATCTAATTCTTATTTAGTCATAAAGTTTTTCCCTCTCCACAGATCTGACAAGTAAACTATTTCTTGCTTTCCAAGACTGCTTACAGTATCAACCTTTATACCTAGATCATGCACCCATTTAGATTGATTTTGGTATATGGTGTTAGATAATGGTCTATGCCCAGTTTCTGCCATGCCATATTCCAGTTTTCCCAGCAGTTTTTGTCAAATAGTGAGTTTTTTTCCCCAAAAGCTAGGGTCTTGGGGTTTATCAAACAATAGATTACTATAGTCATTGACTTCTTTTTCTTTTAAGCAATTGGGGTTAAGTAATTTGCTCAGGGTTACACAGCCAGTTATTTCTGGGTGTGGTGCTAAGTATCCAAGCCCAAATTTGATCCCCAGGTCATTATGACACTGGAGCTGGTGCTCTTATTCACTGATCCACCTGGCCACCCCTAAGCAATTGGGGTTAAATAACTTGTTCAAGGTTACACGGCCAGGTGTTTCTGGGTGGGTGCTAAGTGTCTGAGCCTGGGATTCAATCCCCAGGTCATCCCGACACTGGAACCTGTGCTCTTACTCACTGTGCTACCTGGACACCCCATAGTCATTGACTTCTGAATCTTGTGTGTCTAATCTATTCCATTGATCCACTCCTCTATTCCTCAGCCAGTACCAAGCAGTTTTGATGACTGCTGCTTTATAATACAGATTGAAATCTGGTATAGCTAGTTCACCTTCTCTGGCATTTCTTTTCACTAATTCCCTTGATATTGTGGACTGTTTATTCTTCCAAATGAATTCTGTTACTATTTTTTCTAGCTCTATAAAGTAATTTTTTGGTAAATTCATTGGTATGGCACTAAATATATAATTTAATTTAGGTAAAATTGTCATTTTTATTATATTAGTTCGACCCAGTCATGAGCAATTGATATTTTTCCAATTAGTTAGATCTGACTTTTTTTGTGTGTGAAAAGTGTTTTGTAGTTGTGGTCATATAGGTCTTGGGTTTGTTTTGGCAGGTAGATTCCAAAATATTTTATAATGTCTACAGTAACCTTAAATGGCATTTCTCTTTCTATCTCTTGCTGTTGAATTTCATTGGAAAAATATAGGAATGCCAAGGATGTATGTGGGTTTATTTTATATCCTGCAACTTTGCCAAACTTATTTATTGTCCCAAGTAGTTTTTTACTTGCTTTTCAAGGATTCTCTAAGTATATCATCATATCATCTGCAAAGAGAGAAAACTTGGTCTCTTCTTTGCCTGTTTATTCTTTTGATTTCTTTTTCTTTTCTAATTGCTACTGCTAACATTTCTAGTACCAGATTGAATAAGAGGGGTGATAGTGGACACCCTTGTTTCACCCCTGATCTTATGGGAAATGCTTCTAGCTTCTCCCCATTACATATAATACTTGCTGATGGCTTTAAATAGATGCTATCTATTATTTTATGGAAGGCTCCATTTATTCCTATAATTTCTAATGTTTTTAATAGGAATGGATGTTGTATTTTGTCAAAAGCCTTTTCTGCATCTATTGAGATGATCATATGGTTTCTGCTAGCTTTATTGTTGATATGATCAATTATACTGATGGTTTTCCTTATATTAAACCATCCTTGCATTCCTGGAATAAATCCTACCTGATCAAAGTGTATTATTCTTTAGATAAGTTGCTGTAGTCTTTTTGCTAGTGTTTTATTTAGAATTTTTGCATCTATATTCATGAGGGAGATTGGTCTATAATTTTCTTTCTCTGTTTTATCTCTTCCTGATTTAGGTATCATTACCATATTCGTGTCATAAAAAGAATTTGGTAGGACTCCACTAATTTTCCTAAATAGTTTGTAGAGTATTGGAATCAATTGTTCTTTAAATGTTTGATAGAATTCACTAGTAAATCCATCTGGCCCTGGAGATTTTTTCCTAGGGAGTTGACTGATGGCTTGTTCAATTTCTTTTTCTGAGATGGGGTTATTTAAGTAATTTACTTCCTCTTCAATTAATCTGGGCAACTTGTATTTTTGTATGTATTCATCCATTTCCTTAAGATTGTCAAATTTATGTCAAATTTCCCATACAATTGGGAAAAAATAATTCCTACTTATTAAAAAAGGGCATTTTAATAACATGTAAGGGCTATTTTATCTGAAGAGAGAGAGAATAGTTGCACTAGAATTTCCAGTAAAATATTTAGGAGACTCATATTGGGAACCAAACTGACATGTCAGCTTCATATACATGGTGATATATGTAGTTAAGGTGAGTGGCAAAGAGACAGTAGACCAGAGTTACAGAATGCAGCTCACATTTTCAAATGTGGTCAATGTGTTCATTTGTTTTGCTTGGTTGTACTTATTGATTAGAAGGAAATGTTTTTATTTTGTTATGTTGGGAGACTGGGCAGGTAGTGATAATGACAGAAAAGAGAGACGATAAGAATGTCAAGGAAACATGAAAAAAGATACAGAAGAGGGCAAAAGGAGTCTCAGAAGGAGACAAAGACAAGCAGGGCAGGTAGGGAACTACAATGTTAAATTTAAAACACACTTAAGAAACAACAATCTCTATGCAGCATTCATAGTTTCAGTTAGAATCCTATTTTGCTATTCTTTTTTGTATATTAGAATATCTATGTGTATTAAATGTATAGCCATGTTTGTTCTGCCCACAGGGCCTAAAGGCTAGGTCTGCTACATTTCAACTCTAACCCTATCTTGGTCAGGGTTTGGGAAGATCTCTGACTCGTCTGCCCCACCCCACCTCCATTGGATTGAGTTTCCATCAAATAAATGCATTGCTTTAATTTTATAGGCACAATGACTAATGACCCACTTACATTTAAGTTCAATATAAAGATTAGTTTTTACAAAGAAATATTTACTTCAAAGATTTAGCAAGAACAAAAAAAAACCATTTTCTCTAATGCCTTAGGAGATTAGGCTTACAGTTCCCCATGGGTTCTACATAGCATCAGTCCCACAAAATTCAAGACCAAAGTCACTCTGGCCTAGTGTTCCAGGACCCTGGCTTCTCAGAGTTTCCCTATTGGTCTAGCTGCAACATCTGGCATGGAATCTTAGGTTCTGAGATCTCAAAGGCTTTGGCTTCCAGGTTGGAGGCTCCACTCCCAACTTCAAGAACTAAAAAAGATAAACAAAATAGACTGAAAGCCTGTTTCATAGGACCATAAGACCTAAACATATGTATGTAGGGTGGGAAGAGGTGGAGCAGTATCCCATTACAGCATGGTAAGGAGGAGAGAGTAGGGGAAATATTTGAATTTAAATTGAACCAATTAATTTTGCATTTTTCTATAAAATATGTTAAAAGAAAAATTCTGGATTTGTCTGAAAGTGGATTGAATGATTTAACTAAAAATGAAATTTTGTTCTTATTCCTATTGTAATCTGTGCCATTTTCTCTAAAGCTAATGATAAGATTTGACTGAAAAGCTATATAAAAGTTATTTTGATATTCCAAAATTTTAATAGGGATAGCATTTCCTGAGCAGGATTTTCCATGAGTCAGCTGGCTTAAATTTAGACTTATTAAAGGAGGTAACAATTTGTACTATATTCACAAATCGATACCATTTTTCTATACCTTGTGGATGAATGATGAACTCTAGTGGATTTCTTGGTGGTACTTTCTCAATTTTTTTTCAGTACTTTAATCCAAATTTATCTCTGTTATTGGCATAAAGGGTTGCTGTCAGTAAATATATCTTATCTCTGACTCTCTACACTGGACAGTCTGAACTTTTTTCCCCATCTCCCTAATAATAAACTTACTCCTGGAGTCAGTTCCCACATATTACCACTCCAGTCTGCTGAATGTTTATCAAAGTCCACCTGCCTGAAAAAGTTTCAAAGGCTCCTTATATTTACTGCCATTACTTTTGGCTTGGTTTGTGCCCCTTTTCTTTGCCTTGATCTCTAGTACCTATATATCCCCTCCTTCTGGGTAACTGGCCTGGTTTCTGATCAATATTCTGATAAATATCTATCACTTGTCTCCTCTTTGATAGCTGAGTGTTTATCTGAAAGCCAATTCACCTTGTCTAATATAGACCTACTGCTTTGGCCTGTTTCTTGACTTCTGAAGGTTTGCCTTTTCTGACATGATGTTTTGTCTTGACCTTTGGTGCATGCGGGGTCTTAACTCCCCTGACTTTCTGACTCTGTCCCTCTGGACTTTGGTATTGTGTCTACAATCCTTCTGCTGTTTTCCTTCCTTCCTTCCTTCCTTCCTTCCTTCCTTCCTTCCTTCCTTCCTTCCTTCCTTCCTTCCTTCCTTCCTTCCTCCCTCCCTCCCTTCCTTTCTTCCCTTTCATCATTCATTTATTTGTTTAGCTATCTTTTAATTCAATTTTTCTACCTCATCATTTATTCATTTGCTTATTTATCCATCTATTCATTTATTCTTTTCTTTTCTTTTTTTCAACATTCATTTTTTAAAGATTTTTAGTTCTAAATTTCCCCCCTCTCCTTCCCCTCCTAGAAATAGCATGCAATCTGATATAGTCCATACATGTATTCATATTTAACATATTTCCACATTAGTCATGTTGTGAAAGGAGAACTGGAGCAAAAGGGAAAAAAAAAACACAAGAAAGAAGAAACAAAACAAAACAACAAAAGAAAGAGAGCAAACAGTATGCTTCCATCTGCATTAACTCCATAGTTCTTTCTCTGGATGTGAATGGCATTTTTCATCACAAGTCTTTTGGAATTGTCTTGGATTGTTGTATTATTGAGAAGAGCTAAGTTTATCAAAGCTAATCATTTCACAATTTTGCTGTCACTGTATACAATGTTCTCCTGGTTATACTCACTTTACTAATCATCCTTTCATGCAATATCTTTTTGTTTTTATGGTTGACTTGAAAGACACTCTTATTAATTCTTTCTCTTAAAAAATTTTTTATAATTAGAAAAATCCAATCTCTTTTTTGACTGTCTAGAAGTGGTTAATTCCACTTAAGTATGTATTAATTTATCAAAGGAGCATTTTTCCTAAGAAAGCACTTGCAAGAGTGAAAACTGTGTCCATTTTTTGTTAATTATAGGTCATCATATATTTACATCTAAAAACCATTTTTAAAAAGTTTTATTGATACATTTTGTTTTCACATTACAAACATTTATATATTACATTCACTCAGTGAAAGCTTTCTTATAACAAAGTAAAACAATTAAATAAAACTAATAATAATGTGACCTCTTAGAAAAACTTGGTGGTGTTCCTATTTCTGGTACAGATGTAACTTTCACTATGTTCTGGTGATCTGTCACAAAATCTATATGTCTAGTAAGAGAGGAATCGCCTCCCTTTCACTTAGTATTGCTAAGCACTCCTAAATTTCACTTCCATATTGGTTTTTCTAAGCTACACAATTTACTCCTTTCTATGTATAAGGAAACGAGACTAGGCAATGCCATAGAGCTCAAAATCAATGTATCGAAGAACCTCCCATCTGGTCAGGGACCTCTAGATTAAGGCTGGTCCTCTAGGCATAATAGGCATAGACTCATAGAAGGGGCCTAACAGTCATCACTCCTGTTGTTGTTCTTCATCCTTTTCTAAGGAAGTTGCCCTACCTGAATGCTTTCCCAGTAGCCCTAACAGATGTGGAAGTTTGGATTCAAATCTCCTTTCTCTGTTTTTTAATCTAAGTCTCTCATTTAGAATGTGGCCTTATCGGAATGAAAGTTATGGCTTTGCAATGGAGCTGCTCAGATCTGACTTTCTTGTTTGGTGGATGTAGATGATCCGATGATGGACAATGTAAATAGAGATATCCAGGCTATGATAAATGTTTCAGAGACCCAGACCAGTCACACAGAGCCCAAACAATATAGCGAATGCTGTCTGAACAGGTATCCCATGCCTTGAAAAAAATCTTTTAATATCACATTTATTTCTATTATTTTGATTAATAATTAATTCTATTATCTTTGAAGTGATTTTTTTTAAAGTTAGCAAAATCAGCTGAAATATTTATAGTAATACATAGAATATGCAACGTTCTGCCAGCACCACCTCTCCAAGAAAAGGGAGGCAAATTTCCTCATTTTTTCTCTGAGGACAAGATTGAGGATTTTGATTACTTAGCATTTAACTTAATTTTTGTTGGTCTTTTCACTTAACATTGTTATAGTTATTATATAAATCATTTTCCTTGTTTTCTTCACTAAACACTAGCTTATTCAAATAATATTATATTTCTTAAATTTCTCATATTAGTCTTTCTTTAACTCCACAAATTTTTCAGTTAAATGTATAAACTATAATTTGTTTAGCCAGTCACTAATCAATGACATTCATTTGTTTTTAGGTCTTTGTTACCATAAAAGTGTAGCTCTCTATATTTTGGAATATGGACATTTTATTCTCTCTTTTACCTTCTTGGCTTATGTGCCTCAGAGGAAGTTATCTTTGTCAAAGGTATAAATGATTTATTTACTTTTCTCTTATGATTCCAAACTGTTTTTTGAGAGTAGTTGAATTAATTCACATATGCCCCAACAGTATGTTAAAGAGGCTATCTTTCCTCAGGCACTTCAACATTAGTTATTTACATCTTTTGTCATCTTTTCCAATTTCCGAGGTATGTGATGAAATTTCAGAATTGTTCTAATTTTCATTTCCATTTTGATTACTGATTGGGAGCAGTCTGTCACATAGTCAATAACTTCCAATTTATTTTGGAGGAGCTTTTGGTTCATATCTTTTGACAACTTTTTTCTGGGGGAATGGCTCTTGATCTCAAATATTTGTGGGGTTTTTTATATCTTGAATACTAGACTTTATGAGACATATTTGATGGAATATATTTTCTATTTGATAATTTTCATTATTACCCAGCTTCATTGTTTTTGTTTGCTTTGTTTTCAATGTCATATGAATAAAAATCGTCTATTATTCATTTGTTGATTGTCTTTATCTCCCTCTTGTCATGTCTATTAAAAGTATGTGACTATTTTCCTACAATTTTTTTTATGATGTGTCCATATATATTTAAATAATTTTTATTTGGAATTTGTTACAATGTATTTTGAAAGATACTGTTTCCATTGCCATATCATTTTTGAGTTTCCCTAGCAATTCTTTAGAATACAGAATTCTTTCTCAAGTTGTTTATTTTCTTGGGTTTATTTAACAGTGAATTCAATTATTTCTCATTTGGGTATATTTATTTTGTTGCATTGCATTATTTTCCAGTTGTGAACTTGTAAAAAATGATTTTATTGATTAGTAATTTATAACATATTTTGGAATCTAGAACTACTATCCTCCTTTTTAAGTCTTACCTTTTTTTAAAAAAAAATCTTTTTAGGTTCTAGACCTTTTGTTTTTTTAATTAATTTTGTAATTATGTTATCTATAGCTCTACAAAGTACTCGCTTGACATTTTAGGATGGCAATTAGTCTTTTAAAAAGTCTAGGCAATATTCTTGTTGCTTTATCTTGGCCAACCATGAGTAATAAATATCTCTACCTTATGTCTTAATATACTAGGCTCCCTTATTTGATTGCCCATATAGACTGAAATTTGTGACTTATAAATTAGCCTACATTTTAATTTCTACCAAGGTTTCAGCATTAAAATGAGTTCTCTTGGATAGTTACTCCTATTCACTGTGGGAGATTTTATACCTGTATATCTGAATATGTTAATGTTTGTCAGTACGGAATCTAGGGCCAGATATAAAGATTAAGCCCAATTTTCCTGGGTCTATTTCTCTTTTTAACTCAACCTATGGAAATGCAATCATGTAAGGAAACTTATAGGGAAACATTCTAAAAGTGAGCATTATCCAAAACTGGAATGCATTCCCTTAGGGGGGATTGAGACTTCTATCAATGAATGCTTCCAGTGAAGACTGGATGCAAACATATTAATGATGTCATAGAGGGGATTTCTATTTAGGTATGAGTTAGTCCAAATGACCTTTGAGAATCCCTTCCATCTCAGACTCTACAATTTTGTTAAAGAGGATATATCTTGGGCTTAGCCCAATGCCATTGTACAAGGACAAGTGACCATGGACTCTGTCTGTGCTATGGGTGAAATGGACATTTATAACACTTATAATCACTTCTGTTCAACCACAAGGAAACTCAGAAAACCTACAACTATCAAATATTATATGCAAGGTACTTTGCCATGCTCTCTGGTCTCTACAAAGAAATGTAAATTACAGCCTCTTCCCTTAAAAAGAACTTTCTATCTGGAAGACAAGACATGACAAAATATAGCAACAGTTAAATAAAGTTATGAATTACATGATGGCATCATATAACAATAGAAGAAGTATTAAAAGGATGTCCATAATCAGGAAGTGTGTCATTTGAAACAATGTCACTTTATGGTGAGGAAATGAATCACATACATAGTAACTTGCTCATTCAAATATTTCCAGCATTGTATTGAATTTGATACATAGTATTTGAGTTGAATACTGAAGGAGGTATATAATATTGTTGGAGGGAAGTGAGATTGAATTTTCATATGAGTAGGATGAATAAAAGGATAGAAGCAGAGAACGGCAAAGCATAATTAGCTAACAGTTAAAAAGAGTATAACCTGAGTTAAAGTTACTTATAGTAACAAATAAATCCAGAAGAGGGATCATGCATGGCCTTCACCATCAGAGAAATGATTGGCTACTCTATTTTGGAAGCAATGGGGAGTTACTGAAAGTTTGTGTGCAGAAGAATTACATGAAAATGGGCCTTGGAAAACTCTCCTTTGTAGCATTCAGGAAAGATTAAAGGCAGGAATGAAACTAATTAGAAATCTATTTCAGTAAGTTCAGGTGTGATAAGATAGACACAGTGATAATATAATGGAAGGGGAACATCATAGAGTTATGTGCATCAGGGAAGCAGAATTACTTCTTGGACTATGAGACAAGGATACCTCACTATTAATCACAGCTCAGCATTTACTGTAGGTAAAGTTGAATAGCAGATGAGAAATTTGGGAAAGACAAGGGATTAGCTGTACAATTACCGAAGAACAACATAGATAGGAACTCAGGAATCCAGGAAACCAGGACAGAGATCAAGAGACAGGTGATAGAAGACAGGACAGGTACAGAGCATGGTAAAGAAAACTTGAACTTGAGTTTAATATTATTCGATCTAGGCCTTGTTTTGTATTTCCTTTAAAAAATATTTATTTTTAGTTTTCAACATTCATTTCCACAAGATTTTTAGTTACAATTTTTTCTCTCAACATCTTTCCCTTACCCCCAAACCCAAATAGCAAGTCTACTGAATACCCCTTCACCAATCTGTTCTCTCTTATATCCTCCCACTTTACCCCCCTAACTTTCTAGTAGGTCAAGATGAGTTTCTATACCCCCGTACCTTTATATCTTATTTCTCAGTTGCAAGTAAAAAAACAATTTTTCAACATTTGTTTTTAAAACTTTGAGCTCCAGATTTTTTCCTTTCTTCCCTCCTCACCCACCCCCACTGGGAAGATAAGCAATTCAATATAGATTGTACATATGTAATTACCCAAATCATTTCCATAGACATTATATTGTGAAAGACTAACTATATTTCCCTCCATCCTATCCTGGCCCCCACTTATTCTATTTTCTTCTTTGACCCTTTACCTTTTCAAAAATGTATGTTTCTAATTCCCCTCTCCCCCAATCTGCCCTCCCTTCTATCCTCCCCACTCTTATCCCCTACCTTGCTATTATCCTGTAGGATAAGATACCCAATTGAGTGTGTATGCTATTCCCTCCTTAGGTCAAATTTGATGAGAATCAGGTTGTCCCTGTCCCTTTCCCTTTCCCCTTCCATTATAACCATTTTCTCTTGCCTCTTTTATATGAGATAATTTACCCTAATTGATCTCTCCCTTTCTTCTTCTCCCAATAAATTCCTCTCTTCCCTCTTAATTTTATTTTTTAGATATCATCCCTTCATATTCAACTAATCCTGTGCCCTCAGTTTATGTATATGTGAACACACAAATACCCACACTCACATATATATTTATGTACACATACATCCTCCTATATACACATATATATGTATGTATACATATATGTATATATACACACATACATACATATATTCCCTTCAGCTATCCTCATACTGACAAAAGTCTTATGAGTTACAATGATCATTTTTTCATGTAGGAATGTAAATAGTTCAACTTTAATAAGTTCCTTATGATTTCTTTTTCCTGTTTACCTTCTCCTACATCTCTTGCTTCTTGTATTTAAAAATCAAATTTTCTGTTCAGCTGTGTTTTTTTTTCATCAAGAATGCTTGAAAGTCCTCTGTTTCACTGAATGACCATATTTTCCCCTCTAGCATTATACTCAGTTTTTCTGGGTAGGTGATTCTTGATTTCAGTCCTAGCTCCTTTGACCTCCAAAATATCATATTCCAAGCCCTTTGATCTTTTAATGTAGAAACTGCTAGTTCTTGTGATATCCTGATTGTGTTTCCACAATACTCAAATTGTTTCTTCCTGACTGCTTGCAGTATTTTCTCCTTGGCCTGGGAACTCTGAATTTGTCTATGATATTCCTAGGGGTTTTCTTTTTGGGATCATTTTCAAGAGGTGATTGGTGAATTCTTTCAATTTCTATTTTGCCCTCTGGTTCTAGAATATTGGGCAATTTTGCTCAATAATTTCTTGAAGGATGATTTCTAGGCTCTTTTTTTGATCATGGCTTTCAGGTAGTCCAATAATTTTTAAATGATCTCTCCTGGATCTATTTTCCAGGTCAGTGGTTTTTCCAATGAGATATTTCGTCTGTTTTATCATATCTTGATTTCTCATAATGTCATTAGCTATTAGCTTCCATTTGCTCTAATCTAATTTTGAAAGAATTATTATCTTCAGTGAGTTTTTGAAATCCCTTTTCCATTTGGCAAATTTGGCATTTTAAGGCATTCTTCTACTCATTGGCTTTTTGGGTCTCTTTTGCCATTTTAATTAGTCTACTTTTTAAGGTGTTATTTTCTTCAGTATTTTATGTCTCCTTTAGCAGGTTGTTGACTCACTTTTCATTATTTTCTTGCATCATTCTCATTTCTCTTCCCAATTTTTCCTCCACTTCTCTTATTTGATTTTCAAAATCCTTCTTGAGCTCCTCCATGGCCTGTAACCAATTCGTATTTTTCTTGGATGCTTTTGATGCAGGAGTTCTGACTTCAATGTCTTCCTCCTACTCCATGCCTTGATCCTTTTTGTCCCCCCAAAAGGATTCTATCATCTGGTCCTACTTTCATTGCTTGCTCATATTGTGAGCCAATTACTTGTCTTTTGAGCTCTTTGCCATGGTAGAACTCTGCTTCCAGAATGGAGACAGCTATGTCCCAAATCACTGGGGTTTTTGCAGCTGCCAGAGCTATTAGATGGGTGCCCTCTCTACAGACCCCAAATGCTCTAGCTCACTGGTGATACAGCCCAGGACCAACACCCAAGCCCATGATCCAGATTCAAATAGGTCAAAGCAAAAGCCATTACCCTCTGAATGGTCACCTGGGCCCCCTTCAATCTGCAGGCCAGGAGCACTGGAAGCAGCCACAAGCAGCAGCAACTACAGCCACTACACCATCTCTGAGTCTTGCTCTAGGGGGAGCATGGTCTGGTTGCTGGTCCAGCAACAGCTGGACCACACTCCCCCTGTTAACAACAAAGTTCCACACTGACTTTTTACTTTGTCTTTGGAATTTGTGGATTGAGAAGTCTGGAAACTGCCACAACTGCTGGTGATTCACTCTCCTGAAGTCTGCTCTAGTTGCTGCTGGTTGGGGCCACCCTGGGGCTAAAATTGCAGCTCAGTGGGGACTTTGCTTGGCTCCCAGCATGCTGTGATTTATCCTTCCTGCCAGCCTGCTGGGCTTCCTTCAGTGGGAGATTTGTTTCTCTCTGTCACTTTATGAGTTCTTAGCTCTAAACTTTGTTTAGAGTCATTTTTTTCTTACTTGTGTTTGAGGAGGTGGAAGCCAGAGCCATGAGGAATTCGTGTTTCTACTCCGCCATCTTGGCTCCACCTCTGTTATGTATTTCTTAGTAGGGAAATAACTAATTCAGAGGGATATGCTGCCTTTTTATGAGACTCATTTTCTTTGCATTTCCTAGTTTACTAAAAATATTTTAGCTTGGTTTGGCATCTCAGGAATAGGGTGGACTATTTTTCCCCAGCAAAAATAGAAGTGATGTGCAGGAAGAACAATGACTCTAGAATAAGAGAACCTGAGTTCACATCCCACATATGATGTATGTCATGTGACCTTTTACAACTCATATAATTTCTCTGGGTTGAAATGTCTTTATCTGTAAAATATGTGTGATTAGATGCTTTTTAAGCTCTCCCTTAGCTTTACAATTCTGAGCCTAGTAACCCTTTGATTTCTCTAGCTTCATCTGAGTGTTGATATTAATTATTAAATAATTTACTATTTATCTAAGAGACACCTCAATTTCACATGTACCTTTGCTCAAGATAGAACTTGGGGCTTAAAAATAGAAATTTTCTCTTTAAAGGAATTGACTCAACTTTTTAGAAATTTTGTCTTTAATTTCAAATGTTTACTAGATCCATTCAAACCAGCCTTGCTACCAGCTTACACATCAGGTCTAGGGTTGTAAATTTTGGTAAGAATCTCATTAAGCAAATTAGGAAGAGTTTCAAGAAGTCATTCTCTGCAAGATTCCATTGTGTATAGACTTTTCAAAGATGTCTGAAGAGGCAAGAAGATCTTCAATAGTGTAAATCAAATGCTCTTTAGGGATCATTTTGGCCTGATTTTTATTTAAAGATGTTTTTATAGATTTTATTGGCATGCTACCTGTTTTGATTTCTCATATTCCATAGCTCATTTATTCCTTCTTCCTCCACCTTCTTTTCTAGGGCTTCTCTTGGAAGTGGATGTACTTCAATGTAGAAGTTCTTGGATACTCTCTTGATCCTCTTCCCTACTGGATAATAATTTTGAGTCTTCACACTCTTTTCCAGACTTGGATCTCTGGGTCAGTTTCCCTTGCAAAGAAAGACTATCCAGTTCTATCATCCGTGCTGGCTTAACACCAACTGGCTCTTCCCAGCCCCTCTTCATAGCAATATATCTGAATTATAGCAGTTGTTTTTCTGCACAATAACCTCAACAATTTGTAGCAGTTCAACTGCTGCCTAGTGAGTGAATTAGAAATAACTTAAATTTTTTACTTAAACCCTAAAGTTTTAAGAGTGAAGAAGGGTGGAGAAACATAATTTTATTGCCAGTTTGCAGTTGCTGCTCTCAGAGGACCACACATTTATTTTCAGCTCATCCAGGAAATTTGGGGGTTATGATACACAGATATGAAGAAATGGGATTTGAGACCTAAAAACCCTCTCTTTTATCCTTGGTAGAGTCATGTAGAACCTACAATATATTGGGGTCTTGCAAAATCAACCTTAAGAGAAAATCATGTGTTGTTGGCCAACATATAATCCAAGAGAGGGAGAAAACTAGAGATGATTCTAGTTGGTAGTTGTAGTTTCTCAACAACTTCCAAGACCAAGTGGGATAGACTGAGGTTAAAGATGTATGAAAGGAGGGATTTCAATCTAAGTCGGGTTAGCTTTCAGGGAGGGTCATACAATAACAATAACAATTTGTCTGATACATCAACAAAGTATCATTGTTTTAAGACTACAATGTGTTTTCCTGCTTCCTTCTTTATTCGACCCATTCATTTTGTTATGGCCCAGTGTCCTTGCATGCTATTCCACATACATAATTTTCTCTGTTAGTTATATTAGAGAAGAGGTTCTTAACTTTACTTGTGTCATGGAACCTTTGGGCAGTTTGTTGAAGTTTATAATCCTCAGAATAATGTTTAAAATTAATAATTTTAAATGAAATTAGAATTAAATTCTAATAATATAAATTAAATTCTAAATAAAATTTAATTTATAGAATTTTTAAAAATCAATTATATTCAAAGAGCTACCAAAATATTTAAAAATAAGAGAAGTTTGCAGTGCCTAGGTTGAGTTGTTGCTATAGATGATCCCTATAAAAAGATGAGAGCTCCTCAGATAAACTCCATCTTTAATTTATCTGAAGGGTATTCCTTTAAATTCCCCCCCCCATTTTTCTTTTTTTCTATTTAGTATTTTATTTTTCCCAATTACATGTAAAAATAATTTTAACATACATTTTTAAAACTGTGAGCTCCAAATTCTCTCCCTTCCTCCCTTCCCGCCCCCACTCCCATTGAGAAGGCAAGTAATTTGATATACATTATACATGTGTAGTCATGCAGAGCATATCCATAATAGTAATGTTGTGAAAGAAAACAGAGACATGCACACACACACACACACAGAAACTCAATAAAAATAAAGAAAGCAAAAAAAGTATGTTTCAATCTGTATTCAGACACAGATAGTTCTTTCTCTGGGGATGGATAGGCACTGATTAAAAAGAAATTACGTGGGAGGCAGATTCAAGAAGTAACCTTCTGAAGATGAGAGAGTGCTTCATTTTTTTCTCTGTATTCCTAGATCTTAGCACAGTACTTGACACAATATAGAAACCTAATAAATATTTGTGGATTGATTGATGGAAAATAGAGTTGGTTCTTCCTAAAAATATTTCTTTTCTGGGCTTAAGGTTAATGGGGAAATCATGGAGCTAATCAAGCCCTGTGGAAAAGATAATGTCACCAAATCTGTATTGTTCTGGTTCATTGTAGTTCACCTCTAGGAGTGGGAAAAACAGGATTTCTCCACAACGGTTCAGTGATTCCAAGTGGGATTCTAATTCATGGCACCTTATTAGAGAGTCCTAGTTGGTTGCTGGCCTTAGAAGCATTATGGTATAATGAAAGAATCAGTGGATTTTAATTCAGAAAACCTGGATTTGAATGCTATCTCTTCTGCCTGAATTTGAGAAACTCATTTAATATCTCTATGGGGCCTCAATTTTTGCAACTATAAAATGATGGTAGTTGAACTCAAGAATTTAGAAAGTCCCTTCCAGTTCTAAATGCTATGATTTTTTGACTAGCAAAGACAACATGAGAAGTGAAACAGGATATTATGCCATCTCTGCACAATTGTGTAGTCAAAATCAAACCATCATAGGGCCCCTATAGTCAAGGATAAATGTAGATGATTCTTTAAATGGGCATATTTCTGGTAGCCAGGGCCACTAGGATAAGAAATGGGAATTTCTTTGATCAATTTTTGATGCAAATCGAAACCTATTCATAACAAAGGGGAATTAAATATTGCCAAGTAGTCAAGAAGAAGGAAGATTTTGAAAGGATGAAGAGTTGACCATTGATCTTTAAGAGTAATGGCTTTTTTTTAATATTAAAGTAAAATAATAGAGAGTCATCCTTCAATTTATAAATGATCTAAAGATATGATTGTGGTTGTGTGGTTTGTCCTTCATTCTCTGAGAGGACTATGACATCAGGAAGATGATGCCATGACTTGCAAGTGAATTGGCTTTAAATGCAAAGTCACCAACCTAATTTTCTCCTCTGGGTCCATCTGGTAGCCAGATGTAGATCGGGATGACTGGAGATGACCTAGAATGAAGTGGAACACCTTGGCCTTTTCAAGCTAAGGACAACTGGAGATGGCCCCCAAAGGATATGAACTTGCAGTTCTCAAAAGAAGAAATTAAAGTTATGTATAGTCAAGTGAAAAAGATTCTCTAAATTTTTATTGGTTAGAGAAAGGCAAATTACTTCACACCTATGAAAAATGACAAATGCCAGACAGAATGAGAAAAGAATAAATACATTAATGAACTGTTGGTGGAGTACTGAACTGGTACAACCATTCTGGAGAAAAATTTGGAACTATACCCAAAGGGCTATAAAACTGTCTATACCTTTTGATCTAGCAACATCACTACTGCATCTGTGCCCCAAAGAGATCAAAGTAAAAGGAAAATGACCTATATATACAAAAATATTTATAGGATCTCTTTTGGTGGTGGCAAAGAATTGTAAATTGATGGGATGTTCATTCATTTGGGAATGGCTAAATAAGGTATAGCATATGACTGTGATGGAGTACTATTGTACTAAAAGGGAGTAGTTTCAGAAAAAAAAATCAAAAGACAAGGCAAGACATCTATGAAGTAAGGTAAAGTGAAATAAGACAAACTGGGAAATCAGTGTGCACAGTAACAGCAATGTTGTAATAATTAAGTGAAAAACTCGGTTATTCCAATCAATACAATGACCTGAGGCAATACCAAAGGACTTCTGACAAAAAAGAAATTCTATTCACCCCCAAAGAGATAACTGAAGAACTCCGAGTGCAAATTGAAGTATAATTTTCTCACTTTCTTATTTTTGCTTTTTTCTGATATGGCTAATATAAAAATATGTTTTGCATGATTTCACAAGTATAACTGAAAAAAAAAGGATATGGATGATCCTGTTGGAGATTCAGAGCTTAAGGTATTCAGTTATATACATATTTACATATATATTTTACGAGTAAAAAAGGTAATGCCAAAAACAAAATAAAAATTTGTAGATTGAGATATGATTTTAAAAGGAGTATCATTTGATAGGGGAAATTTGGGCAATTGTGACTTTTCTTTATATGAATGATAAGTAAGGAGGCTCTTATTTAAATCATTGATGTCGATAGGAACCAGTGTAGGTACTTGAGAAAAGAACCTGCTGTGATAACCCGAGAAGAAAAATTAAAGATGGAGCTGAAGGACAAAACCTCTTCTATTGAGATTGCGGAAGTCAGAGGCAGCCAGCTGACATAATGCTTCAACTAGGCTCTTCCTGATTGGTGGGAGAAGGAATTGACTTAATTGTCCAAGAGCTTCAGTTAACAGCTATCGCCTTTCAGCACTTCTTAGAAATTTGTAGAGAAATTCTCTTGTTGCTCTGATAGTACCTGTAGCTTATTAAAGAAAAGCAGAGGGAACTTTGTAGCCACTCTGTATTCCAATTCACTTACCAGATTTGTTTGTCTGATTCAAGGACACAATCTAAGCAGTTTCTTGGAGCTCTGGTTTGATAACTCATTATAATGTCCAAGTAAATGAGTAACTGCCTGAGCTGGTTTGTATAGATCAGAGATAGACAGTTGGATGGACAGCTTTGGAGTTAAATGACTTAAAAAGAACTTCTCTTCATAGCAAGAGGCAAGATTTTCTCAGTGCCCACTTAAGGACACTATAAGAGTTTGTAAATGATATGAGTGAGAGAAGGGCATTTGACACACTACAATGTAATGAGGACCAACACTGAAGCATTGAGCAAAGAAGCAATTTAATGTGGTGTACATGCACCTGAATAGATTAATGGCACCAAAGCCTATAGTCCATAGTCATTAGTTACTTGAAGATATGGACTTTCCTCCTTCATGTGTTTCCCTGACATGTCTCAGCAAATATGCCTATTTTTCAACAAAAATATTGAGTATGTTAGTAGAAATGCAGATTTATACATACACTGTGATGAATTTATTATTTATACATTGATTTTAACCTTAGAGTGGGAAAAGAATCTAACAGGAAGACCTGTGTTCAAATCCACCCTCAGAAACTTAGCAGTTGTATGACTCTTGGCAAGTCACATAACATGTTTTTGCCTCAGTTTCCTTATCTGTAAAGTGGGGATAATAATGGCACCTTCCTTTTACGGTTATTGTGCAGATAAAATAAGGTATTTATAAAGTGCTATATGGGCAGGAAGTCAGTACAGTGGATATAGAACTGGGTTTGGGAAGACATCTTCCCCAATTCAAATCTGGCTTCCAATATTAGCTGTGTGATCCTGGGCTAGTCATTCAATCCTATTTGCTTCAGTTCCTCATCTGTAAAATGAGCAAAAGAAGAAATTGACAAACTGCTCCAGTATCTTTGGCAAGAAAACCCCAAATGGGATCATGAGGAGTCGGACATGTCTGAAATGACTGAACAACAAAAATAGCAAAGTGCTATATAGAGGCAAATAATTACTGCAATATGTAAGCCTTATTTTTTATTTTAAGGGCACAAAATAAAAATGAAGCAACATGGGAAAATGCAGAATTCTTTTTATTTTTGCTTTTTGTAGGTGGGAAGGCAGGGTGATTAGGGTTAAGTGACTTACCCAAGGTCACACAGTTTGTAAGTGTTAAGTGTCTGAGGCAGAATTTGAACTCAGGTCCTCCTGATTCCAGGACTGGTGCTCTCTTCACTGTATCACCTAGCCACCCCAAAGTGCCGAATTCTTGATGGTGATAAAGTACAATGGAGTTATTGGTCATGCTTAAACTGAGACAATAGGAAAACATATCTTTTCCAGAATAGTGTTCTTGTAGAAAAATACTGGAATAATATTCTGCTATTTATTAGGAAGCATGCCTAATCTATTGGGCAGGACATTGAGCTTGGAACCAAACACCTGGATTCAACTACAAGTACTGTAACACAGGTAATTACATACCTGTGTAATCACAGGTAACCTCAGATAAGTAATTTTATTTCCATGAGACTCAATTCCTCCATCTACAAAATAAAGATTAATGATTGTGTTAATACCTTACTGGAGTGCTTCACGGATAATAACTAGTATTATTACTATGCTAAAGTTTGCAAAGAACTTTACCTACATTATTTCACGTGAACTTCATAACAATCCTTTGAGGTAAGTACTATGAGCATTATTATCTCCATTTCATGGATAGGAAAATTGAGGCAAAGAGAATTTGAGGGATTTGTCCATGATCACATATACATTAAGGTCAAAATTGGAATTCACATACAAATCTCTCTTGCCTTTTAAGTCCATCACCATTTTCATTAAAACACCTTGCCTCAACTGTGGTTACATCCAAAATGCACTTTGTAAACTTTAGGCCACTAGATAAATACAAATGATCATTTTCTTCCCCATTCTTATTTATTGGGAAAGTTTTATTTATCTATAAAAGTAACAACACTGAGACCAAAATTCTAGAAACCTTAACTATTTCAAACATAGGAGTTAGCCTAAAAGTAAGGGGGGAGGAAGGAAAAAAAAAACCTTTGGGTGATTAGAAAAAGTAACTGTCACAAAACCCATGCACTTTATTACACAGACATGGAATCCCTCTCAGGTCAAAGAATAGTGACTTGGAAGTATGTCTATAATTAAGGTTACTGATTTATGAAATTTGGTTATATAGTTTCATCTGGCAACATTCAGTTCTTCCTAGTTTACAGTAGACAGTAGATGAGAAAAACTTGCTGGATGCTGGCATATTGAGTAATGATAGAAGGTAACAAATTAGGAGATAGAAGAAGAAGCACTTATGATAGTGTAGTATGCTGAGAACGTTCAGTGAGGGGGCAAAGTTTTTCATGTGGCAATAATGCCTGTGGGCCCTAGTAAAGTTTGAAGAAAATTGCTGATGAAAACAATCACAAAGATAATCATGAGCCATCAGGCAAAAGTTGTCATGCCTACTATACTCTGTATAATAAAGCAGGGGATATATAAATACACTGTAGGTGGCTTTTCTTTGAGATTAATAAAAATGGAAATAAAGTTTGGCATTTAAAGAAGCAAGCTTATCTTTCAAATGAAATGAGGTCACTCCAATATAGTTCCTGATATATAATGTATTCACTTTTTATTAGCACCACTTAATCATAATTAGGGAGTTATGTCACTCTTTGATTTTTCTCCAATGGTAATATACAACACACACAAATAGATATTATATATGTATATGTGTATCTACATACATATACATATATATATATATCAACCAAAACTCTCATATTATTCAGTTCTCTTGATTCAAAGCAATGTCTTCAAATTTTTTGTTTAGTTTTTGGTCCTTTCCTCAAGGCCTTTGACGCTTGGGGTTAAAATTCTTCTGGTTGGTTCATATGATTTTCCATCCTCTTCTTACACTCCAACATGGGAAACAATGAACATGAGCTTGGACAGACTTTGGGAGACAGTGGAGCATAGAAGGGCCTTGCATTCTATGATTCATGGGGTTACAACATATCAAATATGACTGAGCAAATGAATAATAATAATAATAACACTTTCATATTTCAGTCCCATTTATACTTCTCTTGGCTACTGGTCAAAACTGGTGTTTTCTTGATACTCATCTCTCTTTTCAGCTTGACTAATATCTCCTTGGCACCACATAAAAAAAAAAAAACAACCAACCTTGTTTTCTTAATAGTTACTCTTTGACTTGAGCTTCAAGGCATTTTTTCAAGAACTGTTTCTTTTTGGTCCCTATTCTCTCAAAGTGTTTATTTTCAATAATCTGGATTCATCTTTCCTTTTTCCTCTTCATTTTTTTTTGCCTTTTTGGAGGGGGACAATTGTGGTTAAGCGACTTTCTCAAGGTCACACAACTAGTGTTAAGTGTCTGAGGTAGGATTTGAATTCAGGTCCTCCTGACTCCAGGACTGGTGATCTATAAACTGCACCACCTAGCTGCCTCCTCTTTATTTAATTTTATCTCAAAGTATCCTTTAGCTTTCTTCATTTCCACTGGACATCATACTGCCTATATGGGACATTTGGAGCTTCCCTTGGAAACAAACTCCAGAGGATAGTTTCTGTACTTGTCTTTGTGATCATTAAAAAAAAATGTTTAGCAGAATTAATGGGAAGATTGAAATAATTTTTTTTGTTTTTGGAGGGGGGGAAAGGCAGTTGTGGTTAAGTGACTTGCCCAAGGTCACACAGCTAGTAAGTGTGTCAAGTGTCTGAGGCTGGATTTGAACTCAGGTCCTCCTGACTCCATGGTCAGTGCTCTATTCACTGTGCCACCCAGCCACCCCAAGATTGACATCGTTTTAATTGAAATAGGATGAATATAACTTTCAGGGTTTGAAAGAGTCTCTAGCAATCACATAGAATAGGAAACTGAGGCTCCAAAAATGATTTTAGTCATTCATTCAATTACTGAAAGAATTAGGATTAAAACTGGAAACTCACAGTTCAGTAGTCTCTTTGTTTTATTACTGCTACAAATAGGATGCCAATATGTTATCAATTTCCAAAAACATATTGTCAAGTGGTAAATATTAATTCTATTAAAGTGCCAGAAAGATTCTTAAATATTACCTAGTGTATGCTAGGGAAATCTAGGTTTTGAAATAAGTAGAAATGAAGGTTATAAAAAATGATATTGTACCACACACCTTTAGCTCAGTCCTGCTGCTCTGCCAGATATCTCTGCTATCTCCTATGCAATTATTCAAATTTCTCTTTGATGCTCCGTCAGGCCTACTTTATGCCTTTTTAGCATCTAGCTCAAAAGATAGTATAATTAATTCTCATTTGGACAAAGCCCAGATCCCTTTTACAATGAACATTTTTAAAAGACAATTTTCTCTCAATTCTATGCATTCACAGAACAAAGTGTGAGTGGGTGGGGCTTGAAAATATCAATGGATAGAACTATTTGATCATCCAGAGAACTTGCTTAGTGGGAGAAAGACTTTAGAAGTGAAGGGATGCAGTGCAACTTAACAGCAAGGGAGTGTCCATGGCAACCAGCTTCCAGGTTTCCTTGGTGATACTGTATTTTGGCTGCAAGCCAGGAAAGAAAATACATTGGAATGAAGTCCAAGACACAAAGTCAAATGCCTTCTTTTAAATATAGAGACAGGTTGCTGCAAGACATTCACAATGCCCCATAGCATATGTGTGTGGTTATGGTAGTAGTGGTGGAGTATATCTGTCAGTTTGTCTGTCTTTAAACAAAAACCCACAAAATTCTAGGACATTAGGATAACTCTTGGAATAACACTTGGAATAGGAAATAAATTGCAGCCAATCATAGTTTAACTTATAAATCTTTTTCGCTAAGCCCTCTAGCAACCTCTCCCCTCACTATCTTTCACACAGATGCACACACACACACACACACACACATACACACACACAAATAAATAAAAGATAATATATTGAGAAAAAATGGAAAAGTTATCTCTAGTAAGGATTTAAGTTAGGAGAAAAAAGGCAACAAAGATAAAAATAATGGCCCTTAAATTCTTAAAAATTTCAGATTGTTTTCTCTTTTGAAAAAAATGAGGACTTCCAGGAGCCAAGATGGCAGAGTATGCAGTAAATTGCAGTATCTTTCCCATATTCACCTCCAAATTATGATAAAACAGTGTCCCCAAACAAATCCTAGAACAGCAGAAATGACAAAAAGTTGAGGTGAAACAATCTTTTAGCCCAAGAAGTTTGGAGGATCTGAAGGAAAGTTCTCTCTTACTCCAGCAAAATGGGAATGTAGTTCAAGACAGGAAGCATCCCAGCAAGCCAGCAGCAAACCCCACCTCAGCAAATCAGTGGAAGATCCTGAGCTCCAGTGCGTTGGGCCAGGCAAATGCCAACACCAGGACCTCCCATATGTCCCAGCATAGCCAGGAGAATGTGCAAACTCCTGCTCTGAGAACCACCATGTGCTTCAGTATAGCCCTGAACAAATAGACATCTGCCAGACCAGACCACCATGTGCTTCAGTGTAGCCCGAGGGAAATGCAGAAAAATCCCACCATTTCTCCTGATATATGCATTAGGGCTCCTGCTCAGCAACAAGTAAGCTGCCAGGCACCTACTGCCTCCAGTAGTGTCAGATAATACCCACCACACCCCCACAGCACAGTACCAGACACAAAGATCCCTCATGGGACTCCAGGCAACATCAGTGCAGCATCAGGTAAACAGCTAGTGCCTGCAGCCCCTGGCACAAGAAACCTGAGACAGTGCCCCTTTCATCCCAGGAGCAGAGCTCAAATTTAAAAGAAAGGAAAAGGGTAAAAAAAAAAGTAACAAAAACTACAAAAAGCTATTGTTGTAACAGGGAAAACCAATACATAAACTCAGAAATAGGATAACAATTTCAAAACACCAGTGGCCAAACCCCCAAACAAAAGCAGGAAGTACTCTCAAGTCCAGAAAGAGCTCATGAAAGAGCTCAAAAAGGAGCTTAAAGAGCATATAAGTGAGGTAGAAGAAAAATAGGAAAAGAAATGATTTATGCACAAAAATTATAGAAAAGACTCAATAGCTTGGGAAAAGAAATCAACTGCTTAAAAAGTAGAATTGCTCAAATGGGAAAGGAGATACAAAAATCCATTGAAGAAAACAACTGTCTAAATAGAAAAATGGACCAAGTGAAAAAGGAAGTACCTACAAAAGCTAACTGAAAATAACTCCTCAAAAGTTAGAATTGGGCAAATGGAAACTAATGATTCTATGAGACACTAAGAATCAATCAAGCAAATGCGAAAGAATGGGAAAAATAGAAGAAAATATAAAACAACTCATTAGAAAAACAACTAACCTGGAAAATAGATCCAGGAGAGACAATGTCAGAATTCTTAGACTTCTTGAAAGCCACAATCAAAAGGAGGACATGGACAGCATCTTTCAAGAAATTGTCAAGGAAAATTGCCCTGATATCCTAGAACCACGGGACAAAATAGGCATTGAAAGACCCCACTGATCAATTCAGGAAAGAGATATCAAAATAACAACTCCAAGGAACATTATAATTAAATTTCAGAACTATAAGGCCAAGGAAAAAATACTGCAAGTGACCAGAAAGGAATAATTCAAATATCAGGGAGTCATAATCAGGATTACGTAGGATTTAGCAGCTGCAACATTAAAAGATAGGAGGTCATGGAACATGATCTTCCAGAAGGCAAAGGGGTTGGGACTACAATCACAAATCATCTACCTGGTGAAATGAAGTATAATGCTTCCAGGGGGAAAATGGTCATTAAATGAAAAGGAAGGATTTCAAGTTTTCATAAAGAGAAGATCAGAATTGAACAACAACAACAAAATTATCTTCAGTATCAAGACACAAGCGAAACCTAAAAAGGGGGAAAAAAGTGAAAAGAAAACACAAAGGGATTTAATGGAGGTGAATACTTTACATCCCTACATGGGAAGATGATACTTGTAATTCTTAAAAATTGTATCAATAATAGTACTAGAGAGAATATACATAGAGAGTACAGGTATAATGTGAATTGGATGGAATGACATAAAAATATTAATGGATGAGAAAGAGGAATACATTGGATGTAGAAGGAAGGGAGAGATAGTATTGGGTCAACTATTTCACATGAAGAGGCATGAACAACTTATTACAGGGTAGGGGAATATGGGAGGGTGTGATGAGCATTGTTTGAACTTTACTCTCATCAGTATTGGCTCAAAGAGGGAATAATATACACAATCAGTTGAATATAGAAGTTTATATAACCTGACAGGAAGGCAGGAGGGGAGGAGGTTAAGTAAAGGGGGGTGGGACAGATAGAAAGAGGGCAGACTAGGGGAGGCAGTAGATAGAAGCAAAACACTGTCAAGGAGGGAAAGGGTGAAAAGAGAGAGAGGACAAACAGGAGGAAAAAATAGGATGAAGAGAAGTACACAGTTAGTCATCATAACTATGAATGTGAATAGGATGAACTCCACCATAGAAAGGAAATAGATATCAGAGTGGATCAAAAACCATAATTCTATAATATATTGTTTACAAGAAACACACTTAAAGCAGAAAAACACATACATCATAAAGGTAAGGGGTAGAGAAGAATCTATCATGCTTCAGAAGAAGTAAAAAAAAAAAAACAGTGGTACAATCCTGATCTCAAACAAAGCAAAAGGAAAAAAAATAGACCTAATTAGAAGAGATAAAGGAAACTACATCTTGCTAAAAGATACCATAGACAATGAAATAACATCAATATTAAACATACATTGATTGAGCTGTATAACATCCATATTCTTAAAGGAGAACTTAAGTGAGTTACAGGAAGAAATAGAAAGCAAACTATACTCATGGGGGTTCTTAACTGTCCCCTCTCAGAACTAGATAAATCCAACCAAAAAAGAAACAAGAAAGAAATTAAGAAGGTAAATGGGATATTAGAAAAGTTAGGCATGACAGGCCTTTGGAGAAAACTGAATGAGATTAAAAAGGAATATATGTTTTTTCTCAGCAGTACATAGTACCTCCACAAAAAATGACCATGTATTAGGACATAAAACCCTCAAAATCAAGTGTAGAAAGGCAGAAATATTAAATGTATTCTTTTCAGATCATAATAAATAAAAATTACATTCAATAAAGGACAGTGAAAAGATAGATTAAAAATTAATTGGAAACTAAATAATCTAAATCTAAAGAATAAGTTGGTGAAAGAACAAGTCATAGAAACAATAAATAATTTCATGAAAGCAAATTACAACAATGTGACAACATACCAAAATATATGGGATGCAGCCAAAGGAGAAGTTATGGGAATATTTATCTACATTCTTACATCAACAACATAGAGGAAGTATATCAATGAATTGGGTATGCAACTGAAAAAAAAAGAACAAATTAAGAATCTCCAATGGAGTACCAAACTAGAAAACCTGAAAATCAAAGATGAGAACAATAAAATTGAAAGGAAAAATACTATTGAACTAATGAATAAAAGTAGGAATGAATTTTATGAAAAAAAAAACAATAAGATAGATAAGCCATTGGCTAATTTGACTTAAAAAAGAAAGAAGAAAATCAAGCATCCTGTATCACAAAGGGAAACAATGAAATAACCACCAATGAAGACAAAATAAAAGCTTTCATTAGAAATATTTTCCCCAACTTTATGAGAATAAATTTGATAATGTGAGTGAAATTGATGGATATTTATGAAAATATAAATTACCTAGCTTAACAGATCAGGACATAGAATGCCCAAATCATGCCATCTTAGAAAAAGACTATGAATAATCCATAAATGAACTCCCTAAGAAAAAATCCCCAGGATCAGATGGATTTATAAGTGAATTCTATCAAATATATAAAGGACAATTAATTCTAATACTATATAAACTATTTGAAAAATAAGCAAAGAAGGAATCCTACCAAACTCTTTTTATGGCCCAAATATGATGCTGGTACCTAAACTAGGAAGAGGTAAAACAGAGAAAGAACATTATAGAATAATTTCTCAAATGAAAATTAATGTAAGGATTCTGAACAAAATACTATCAAGGTGATTACAGCAATATTCACAAATTATAGCAAAAATCACAAATATTATACACTGTGACCAGGTGGGAAATATACCAGGAATTTAGGATTGGTTAAATATTAAGAAAACTATCAACATAAGTGACCACATCTATATAAAAATCAAGAGAAATAATATGATTATCTCAATAGATTCTTAAAAAAAACTTTTGACAAAATATAGGACCATTCCAATTAAAAACACTAGAGTATAGTAATAAAGAAGCATTCCTTAAAATGATAAGCAGCTATCTATATCAAAACTGTCAGCAAGGATTATCTGCAATGGGGATAAGCTAGAAACCTTTCCAATAAGATTAGAGGTGAAACAAAGATGCTCATGCTCACCACTATTATTCCATAAAGCACTAGAAATATTAGCTACAGCAATAAGAGAAGTAAAAGAAATTGAGGATTTAAAATAGGCAATGAGGAAACAAAACTATAACTCTTTGAAGTTGATATGATGATATACTAAGAGTATCCCAGAATCAACTAAAAATATTTGAAATAATTAACAACTTTAGCAAAGTTGTAACATATAAGATAAATACACACAAATTATCAACATTTCTTTATATAGCCAACAAAGCCCAGCCGCAAGAGATAGAAAGAGAAATTCCATTTAAAATAATTAAACAACACAAATATTTGGAAGTCTACCTGCCAAGACAAACTCGGGAACTATATAAACACAATTACAAAACACTTTTCACCGCAAATAAAGCCAGATCTAAACACCTGGAAAAAATATCAGTTGCTCATGGATAGGCTGAGCCAATATAATAAAAATGACAATTCTGCCTGAACTAGTTCACTTACTCAGTGCCTTACCAATCAAACTACCAAAAATTGTTCAATAGAACTAGAAAAATAAGGAAGAACAAAAGGTCAAGAATGTCATGGAAAGTCATGAAAGCAATACAAAGGAAGGTGGTCTAGTATTACCAGATCTCAAACTATATTATAAAACAATAACCATCAAAACTATCTGATACTGGCTAATAAATAGAGTGGTGGATCAGTGAAATAGATTAAGTAGGTACACAAGACACAGTAGTCAATGGCCATGGTAACTTATTATTTGATAATTCTAAAGACCCCAATTTTTGTGATACAAGCTTACCATTTGACAACTGCTGTCAAAACATGAAAAGAAATAAGGCAAGAACTAGATATAGACCAACATTTTATATCATATATGAAGATAATGTCAAAATGGGTGCATGATTTAGACATAAAGGGTGATACCATAATCAAACTATAAGAGCAAGGAGCAGTCTATCTGTTAGATATTGGCAGAAGGGAGGAACTTACGATGAAGTAAGAGATAGAGAGCATTAAGAAATGGAAAATAGCTTATTTTGATTATATTAAATTAAAAGGATTTTTGCACAAATAAAACCATTTCAACAAAGATTAGAAGGAAATCAGAAAGCTTGGGTAACACTCTTTACAGAAAATGTCTCTGACATAGGACTTATTTCTCAAATATATAGAGAACTGAATCAAATTTCTAAGAATGCAAATCATTCCCCAATTAATAAATGGTCAAAGGTGAAAAGAAAGGGTTCAGATGAAGAAATAAAAACTATATATAGGCATATGAAGAAATGCTCTAAAATCTACAGTTTAAGAAGGGCTGAAGGGGTTGTGAGTAGAAAAAGTTTAAGAAGTCCTGCTTCTTAATCTAGCCTTGATCAAAAATCAGTATTCTTGATTAGAGAAATGCAAGTTAAAAGAACTCTGAGGGATCACCTCATAACTATCATATTGGCTGATATGACCATAAAAGAAAATGACAAATGATGGAGAGAATGTTGGAAAATTGAAATACTTACGCACTGTTGGTGGTGTTGTGAACTGATCCCATCATTCTGGAAAGCAATTTGGAACTACACCCAAAGGACAGCCAAACTGTGCATAGTCTTTGATCGAGCAATACCACTACTAGGTCTTTATCTAAAAGACATCACTAAAAAGGGAAAAGGACCAAAACATACAAAAATATAGCAGTTTTTTGTGGTAGCAAAATATTGGAAACTGGGGGTATGCTCATCAATTGGAGAATGGTGCAATGAATGCTATTGTGCAATATGAAATGATGGATGGCAGAATTCAGAAAAACCTGGAAAGACTTGTATGAACTGATGCAAAGTGAAATGAACAGAACCAAGAAATCATTGTCCATAGTATCGCCAACATTGTGCTATTCAACTAAGATGTGACGAACTAGTGATCAACTATGAATGACAGCTCTTCTTGGCAACACAATAATCCAAGATTAGTACAAAGGACTCATGAAGGAAAATGCTATCCATATGCAGATTAAAAAAAAAAAACCTGCTGGAGTCTGAATGCAGATTGAAGCATATTTCTTATACTTTATTCCTTTTTTTTTCCTTTTTGATCCATTTCTTTCATGACTGAGACTTATATGGAAATGTGTTTTACATGAACACACACATACATATATACTCACATTACATATGCATACACATGCACATACATGTATAATCTGTATCCAATTGCCTACCATTTTAGGAAGAAGGGAAGAGAGTAAAAGAGTGAAAAAAATCTGGAACTCAAAATCCTATAAAAATGAATGCTAAAAATTGTCTTCACTTGTAGTTGGGGAAAATACTGTTAATAATAAAATAACCCTTTTCCTTCTTTTTCAATCCAACTGCAACCCCTCCCCGCCGCCGACACACTTGTATTCTTAATTTCCTGCACAAAAATTTATTTAGATAACCCTAGGTAATTGGGGACATAGATTTTTGAGCCTTTCTCAGCATTCACATCTAGGAAATTTGAGAGCAGATCCCAAAAAGCATGCATACTTAGGAATACAACTTTTCCTTAGAAAAGGTATTGCAACCCCTCTGGGCACATGCCATTAATATTCCCAGTTAATTGCTTTATTTCTAATATGTACTTTATATTAGCTAATTGCATAATAATTTTAGGATAGATTAGGCTCTGAATTTCAGGGAGGTGCCTTGATGTAGGGAAAATATTGGATTATCAGGCATGAATTTGGATTCTCTTTCTGACCCCAAGACCTTCTTAGTCTCACACTAAGGCAACCAAGTCTAATCCCAAGGTTACCAAATCCAATTCCAAGGCAGCCAAATCTGATTCTAAGGTATGAAGCACAGTGATTTTCAAGGCTCCCAAACCTAGTGATTCTAAGCCTTCTAAGCCTACTAACCATAATATTTCTAGTCCACAGATCTTAAGGCTGACAAACTCAAAAATGCTAGGGCCAATGCTACAAATCCCAAAATTTCAAAATAGATGCTTCAGGACAGAAGGACTTCTTTAAATCCTATGCTACTGTGTTTTGTTATATCCTCAGTCAGTGTATGATTATTCACTACCTTGTATAAATAAAGGAAATTATGAATCATAAGAAAAAAATTTAAAAAGAATAAATATAATCCAAAGTATGATATCCTATTGGAATTTCAACTGGGAAATATATCTTGTACTGACACTGAGAATGAAAATAAACTGGGCTCAGAAATGAAGAGGAATAGGGATTGAATGGGATTGTTTTGGGAGAAATGCAATGTTTCTAATGATCCCAAGTTCTCTCTGAAACAAAGATCCATTTTGTAATATAAATATTTTGGTATTGTATTAATGAGTCATGAAATACCAAAATGTCCACTTAATTAAATTTGTAGGTCATACAAAGTCCATTAGACAAATATTGAGCTGACAACAAAAATGAAGGATTTCCATAACTGTGGAATATGAGACCCTCTGTCCTCTGCTCTTCATTTTAGTAGTTCTTGTAATCAGCTTCCTGGCAAATTACTATGATATAGTCAACCTAATCCTGAAGAACTTATTTTTGTAAGAGGAAATGGACTCCTTGGGGGGTGGGGAACATGTAGTGGTATTTAAATACTTTGCCAATATAGATCAATATTTAATTTAATAAAATTGTTTTTAATTCAACCCTTCTATTTACTGCTACTAGTTTTCATTTATGTAGAATGTTGAAAGTTTACAAAAACTTTTTTTATGATAAAATGATCTTGTTTTATTTTTATAAAAACCTAGTGAAGTTGGTGCTATCATCATCCCAGTTGTAGAGATGAGGAAACAGAGGTCAATTGCCCAGGGTCATATAGCTACTATGAATCTAACACAGGATTTGAATTCAGGTTTTCCTGACTTAGAGACTATCACTGTATCCAGTATGTTACAGTACACCAAAAGGAAGGTATTTGAATATTTCTAGTTTTCCAAATGATTAGTTTCCTTCTTTTTATCTTTCTCTATTTCTGTAGTTAGTTTGCTCTCTCTCTGTGTATGCTTGTATATATGTATATGTATGTATATGAATAGCACACACATATGGATTTGTATATATGTGTAAACACATGCATACACACATACATACATTAAAGTTAGTTAATTTTTAGGGTAGCTAATTCTCAGATACTTTATAGAAGTAATGGCATTCTGAATATACTTTTCATATAAAAATATTATCATTCCCCTATAAATTCTGTTGGAAAACCACAATTTGTTTAATATGGCTAGTTTATATTCACAAGTGTGGAAAAAGCATCAGATTGTCAGATAATCTCTTTATCCCCATTAAAAATATCAAAGTAGTATTTTGTAATAATCCCAAAAAGTCAAGGCTATAACCTCTCTGAAACCTATTAAAGCTCACTAGTGGTGGCCTACCTTTGCTGCAGACACTAGTCATGTACCTTCTTTTCCCTAATAGCCCCACCTGACATGTTCTGGAAATTTGCATATTCATGTTTGTACCCCCATTAGGTGAAATGGTAGAATTCTCACATGGTTTTTGAAAGAGTGGGGAAGTAGGGTACAACTTCCTCTAGAGTTCAGCTGGGTCTCGAGGATGAACATTTCCCTATCTGTGACATCAGAATTAGGAAACTTGCCAGAAACACCTGAGATTATGCTTCTTCCTTAAAGTACCTCTTCACACACACACACACACACACACACACACACACACACACTACCTTAATTATTTTGTATTTATTCACTTGTGTAAATATTATTTAGTTCTAGTAAAATATGAACTCCTTGAGGGCAGGAGTTGTTTAGTTTTGACTTTATTTCCAGCACCTAATAACTAGTAGGTACTTAATGAGTGCTTGTAGAATCTAATAAAATTGAATGGCATGACTCTTGATGACCTCCCTTCCTTTTCCTGCCTTGTTCTGTAGACTATTATGCTCCATGATTGTCTCTAGTGGATCTGTCCCATGCTGACTGTGTTCCCTTTTGTTCATAGCCCTTGGTGTTTTGCTTTAGGTCATAAGCCACCCCCTTTGTGAGTTAACATATTCACAATAAAAGGTCTATTATTTTATGCAGCTCAGAGAATGTGGTGGTAGAGTCCAAATGTGTTGCTCCATTGCCATTGATGGACAATATAGTTTGTTATAGAAAAGTTGATAGAATGTTTCCATTTCTAACACTGGTTATTTAGTTTCATTGTTAAATGTTCTTGAGATGACCTGACTTAATTGGACCTTATATGAATTATAATTTTTCCATCTACTACCTTTTTGCTATTTTATGAGGCAATTCTTCTGTAATCTTCCACCAGCCTCCTCCATAAGATTTCATAAATAAGCTCATATTTTAAACTGGTGTTACCTTCATTGCCATATCTCTAAGCTGAACAAGACCTATAAATATACATTATTTATAATGATGAATATACTTACTGATTTTAATGGGTGGTTTGTGAAATCCATTTCATACTTCATAACTATGCCTCATAAGCATTTATATAATTCCATTAACAACATCATTATGAAGAAATAATTTCTAAGTATTCAAAGTGATCAAGGCATTCATAGTCTTTAGCCCTTTGGATGCCTCCAGAAAAGGAAGTGGTTAGTTACTTACAGGCCACAGTTAATTGCTTGAGAGTAGAGAAAAAAAAACACATATAAATGCAGATTTTAAGAAAAATTTCCTCAAGGCTTATCTCTGAAGAGCTCATACGTTATTATTTTCATTTAACAGATGAAAATACTGAGTTTCTGACACTTACTCATCATTGCAAGGCTAGTAGATGTCAGAACTAGTATTAAAATCTAGATCTCTTTTTTTCAAATTTATTTCTAACATACATTTTAAAAAATTTTGAGTTTCAGATTCTCTTTCTCCTTCTAATCTTTCCCCCATTCAATAAGACAAGCAATATGATAACAATTATACATGTGATATCACACAGAATATATTTCCATATTAGCCATGTTACAAAAAAGCCATAGCATAAGCTGAATGTAAATGGGGAGGTTTGCTATGGAAAGGCATACACTCACACAAACATATATATATATATATATATATTATGTATGAAAATCTTTTATAGTTGATCACTGTTACAATATTGATGTTACTATATACAATGACCTCTTGGTTCAGCTTAGTTCATTTTTCATTAATTTATATAGAAAACCTGGGTCTCTTGACTCTAAATCTAGCATTCCTACAATAGCACACTCCCTTCCAAATAAAAGATTCAGTCTCCCTTGGGTTACGGGTCACCTCATAAATTCATCTAGTATCAGCCTACTCCTGTTAGTCTGGGTTTTCCCATATTCCTTTGAGACAGGAACTAGCAAGGACTTCTTCACTGTCTCCCCCAAAAGGTATAAGCCTATGGGAAATCCCCAGAGAAAAATCAGGTAGCCAATTAAAAAGCATTGATGCCTTTTTATCCTTCTAGAACAAATGCTAGTCAGACATGTAGGCTGAGACTATAGTGGTTCTTCAACTTATGTTATGGTTTGCCCAGGGTCTCTACCCAGGATATGGAATTTTCTGTCTTTTCAATAGGGAAATTAGGGCCTCAGTGTTCTAATTCCATCCTCACCTCAGTTTCCTTAGGATCAATTCTATCTGGGCCTCCAGTGTAAGGGATGCTTTTTCCAAAGAAAAGGAATGAAGTTAAAAAATACCCAGAGTATAAACATGAATCATGTGTAGAAAAGTGTTTTCATTCAGAAAAGGGGATATTAAGAAGTAAAGAATTATAAAATGATTATGGCCACTTGAAAGATAATATCCAATCTGCAGTGGGACATTTGCATGCAGCTTCTTTGAGACAGCTATTTATTTGTGACCTTAACACTTTACCTGAAGTGGGTATAGGCTGATCAGTGCCAAATGGACCCTTTCTTTCTTCAGGTGGTTTCTTTCTCAGCAGACAACTTTTACCCTCTCCACCTAAACAGTACCTTTCTGGAAATGCCCAAGCTGCAGGGCCTCCGAGGCTGCCCATTACAGGGTTTTAACACTTTGGCAGTCAAGAATATTTTATTCTATCTAAAAGAAAATTCCTACTTTAATTAATCCTATTTCTATATGTTTGATTCTATGAGGGAATAGGCAACAACTGATCAGCATCAGCATATCTCCCCCTCGCCAAAACTTTTTAAAAAAGTATTCTTCTATGTACTTAAAGATAGGATTTAAGTCCCTCTTTAGCTTTGTCTTTTGTAGAATCCAGTTCTTCTAATATTCACTCATATGATCTATTTTTCATCAATTTTCCATGGCTTGATCTATCTTTTAAAGTGTAATGATGAGAACTGAATGAAATCTATAATTAAGACGTGATTAATGCAGAGTATATAAGAAGTATGGTGCAGAGCATAACAGAATTATAATTCAGAGTATAAGAGTATAACTTTCTGACTTTTGCCTACCATCACCCATTAATTCCAATTATCCTGTTTGTCTTTTTCAAAAACAGTCTTACCTTGCTGATGTGTTTTTAGACAGTAGTCAATGATATTCCTCGGGTTTTATTTTTCCTTCCTTATACACAGGTGTTCTTTTTCTATCCTCATTTTGTGCCATTATATTTTTCTTCCATTCATTATTCTCTTGCATTTTTCCATATTGAATTTCATTATTTTGATAGGGTCCTTTTAGCTGATGACTCCAATTTGCTTTAAATTTAATTCATATTTTCCATATGTTTATAATACCACCTAATTAACTGTCATCTTCCAATTTGGTGAACATATTTTTAATTCTTTAACTTGGATCATCTGCTTTGTTGCTGAATAACAAGGGCCTTGGGATGAATCTCTGTGGAATACCAATCAATACACCCCCTCCAGGTTAAATGTTTGTGAAGTTTGTAAAGGACTTCAATTAACTAACAAATACTTCTTATATGTGTACAATGTGCCAGGTATTATAATAGATATAAGGATTCTAAGACAAAAGTAAAAAATATTCCTGCCCTCAACGAGCTTAAAGCCTAGCTGGAGATTAGAAGAGAGTTAATATTAACGTATATTGGTGTGCATAAACATATACAAAGTGATTGGGATGGGGTAGAGAAACTTGCAGTTAGGTATCAGAAAAGCCCTCTTGAAGAAGGAGGTAGATGAGTTGATACCTGAAGGAAACTAGGGATTCTGATAGATGTTGAAGAACAGGTGTGTTCCAGTTAGGAAGTCAGATAGTACAAAGATATGGAGGCAGTAGTATCGTCTATCTCCCAGAGCTATTGTGATAATAAAATGAGGTAATATTTGTAGAGCATTATTTTTGTTGTTCAGTCATTTCAGTCATGTCCAACTCTCTTCATGATCCCATTTGGGGTTTCCTTGGCAAAGATACTGGAGTGGTTTGCCATTTCCTTCTCCAGCTCATTTTAAAGATAAGAAACTGAGGCAAACAGGGTTAAGTGACTAGCCCAGGGTCACATAGCTAGTAAGTATCTGAGGTTAGATTTAAACTCAGGTGTACCTGAATCCATGCCTGGCACTCTATCCACTGTGCCACCCTGCTGTCTGCTATACTATCTGCAAATGAAACCTTTTGATAATGTAAACCACTACTGTGAAATGGAAGGGTAGAGAAACATCTTTGAGGTAAGACAAGTTTATTTCAAACAGTAACTAATAAAAATGATAGTGCTATTTGAATTAATTAATTTATTTAGTTCTTTATGAAATTGCCAAAGGTTTACTTTTGTAGAACTAGAAAAAAATAATAAAATTTGTGAGACCAAAAGGTCAAATATGTCAAGGGCAATAATGAAAAATATGGAGTGTAAGAGTCTTAGCTGTACCAGTTCCCAAACTATACTACAAGGCAATAACAATCAAAAAAATTTAGTTAATGTCAGTGAAACAAATTAGGTTCCCAATGTACAAAAGCAAACAAGCATACTAACATAGTATTTGATAAGATTAAAAATATCTATTATTTGGGCAAGAACTCTTGATTTTTAAAAAGCCATTCAGGAAACTGGAAAAGTTCTGCAGAAACTGTGAATAAACCAACATTACACCTAATGTACTAAGATAATCACCAAATAGTAAATGACCAACTAGATGGTGGCATATAAAACTTAGAGAAAATAGAAAGAAATTATCTGTCATATCTATGGATAGTTTGTGACTAAGAAAGGAATGAAGAGGATCACAGAAAGTAAAATGGATAATTTTGATTTATGTAAAATTAATAAGTTTTAGTACAAACAAAAGCAATGCAACTAAAGTTAGAAGAAAAGCAGATACATGGGAAAAGATTTTTGCAGCAAGTTTCACTGATAAAGGTCTCATTTCTTCCTTTTTTTTTTTAAAGCAATTGGGGTTAAGTAACTTGCTCAAGGTTACATGGCCAGTTATTTCTAGATGTGGTGCTAAGTATCTGAGCCTGGATTTGATCCCCAGGTCATCCCGACACTGGGGCCGGTGCTATTACTCGCTGTGCTACCTAGCCACCCCTAAAGGCTTCATTTCTAAGATATATAGGGAACTGATTCAAAATTATAAGATCTTGTCTCCAATTGATAAATGATGATAGAATGTAAAATAGACAGTTTTAAGAAGTCAAAGTTATCAATAGACATTTAAAAGCAATTCTCAATATCATTAATAATTAGAGAAATGCAAATAAAAACACTTAGGTATCATTTTCCACATTTCAGATTGACAGAATTAGCAAAAAACAAACAGATTTTTGAGGAGCTGTGGAAAAATCAAGTAATTTCATGAACTGGTGGTAGAGCTATGGTCTAACTAGTCTAGAAAATAATTTGGAACTATGCCCTGAAAATTATTAAACTGTTTATACCCTTTGACCATACCAAAACTAGATATATGCCCTAAAGAGATCAAAGAGGGAAAATGCAAATATGTACGAAAATATTTACAGCAGATTTTTTTTTTGTGGTGGCAAGCAACTGGAATTAATCACTGTGCCTAGGTGAATGACCAAGTGTAAGTTCTATTAGATACTAAATATTTTTCCTTCCTTATTGTCTTCCTTTTTGATTTTCAGTCATCTCTTCAGGACATGAAGAGATTTCTCTTCTCTATACATTTTGCAATTCCTTCAAATATGACAATACCCTACGCTAAATTTACTTTGCATTTAACTTTTTAAATATATTTTTATTTACTTATATGAGTATGTGTTATTTTTCCTGTCAAAATATAAGTTCCTTGAGGGCAGCCACTGATTGGTGACTCAGTGGAGAGAGTTCCTGACCTGGAATCAGAAAGACTCATCTTCCTGAGTTTAGTCTGGTCTCACTAGTTGTATTATTTATTAGCAAGTCACTCAACCTTGTTTGCTTCAGTTTCTCGGTAAAATAAGCTGGAGATAAAAATTATAAACCACTCTAGTATTTTTGCCAATAAAATCCCAAATGGATTCATGGAAGAGTTGGAAAGAAATGAAATAACTAAACAGCCATAATTTATAATAACATAATATATAATATACAAATATAATAATAAAATAAAAATAAAAACAAAAAATAATTTTCAGGGCATACTTCCTAATTATTTTCTACAATAGTTAGGCCATAGCTCTACCACAAATTCATGAAATTATTTTTTTTCCAAAGCTCTTCTAAAATTTTTTTTTTGCCAATTCTGTCAATCTGAAATGTGGAAAATGATACCTAAGTTTTTATTTGCATTTCTCTAATTATTAGTGATATTGAGAATTGCTTTTATGTAATGATCTACAATGTGTAGCTCCTGACAAATGGTAGGTACCTAAAAAGTGCTTGTTGATTGTTTCCATGTCACACTCAAAGGACAAGGTTAGCGGAGACTAGTAAAGCTGAAAATAAGAAAAATTTGAACCTAGGACAAAGACTGGACAAAGACTAGACTAGACTGAAGGGCATGAGGGTAGAGAGGATAAGGGCTGGACACCATCTTGCCATATAGAGAAAAAATAACCTTGGGACAACATTGTGAGACCACCACATAGTGGGATGTGGCAATGAGGCAAATTATCTGGTAAGGAAACTTAAGCCTACTGCCATCTGGTAGCTTTCTCATTTCATTTTGATTCTTGCTGATGAGGTATTAAATTATTTTTATTTAATGGGGCTAAAGGACTGTAATTGCTGTCAGTGGCCTCTAAATTCTGAACTGGGCAAAGCTCTAGTTGCCCTACCATAGTCACAGCTCTGGAAAGACTACCTCATCCCCACCCCAAAATCTATTTCTTTAGTCCAATCCCATGACTCCCTAAAGTAATCCCCTTCCTTACACCACTACCCCTGGTTTAATCTGATCCTGTGGACACTCAATCAAATAGCTGGAATGCAAATATCAGTTCCTTTGCTTCATGGCACACCATATGTTTGACAAACAGCTGACTCACTATTTTATGGCAGACCAGGGCTAGGGCCTTTCTGACTCCTGGTTTGCTGCACCTTGAAACACATTGTAAACTTCTCAAAAATGTATCTTGTGAGCCACAGCCGACAAGATGTGCTGATCAAGGAAGACTTCTCTGCTGGCAACTTGTAATTAAGTTCTGGCCACAAAAGAAAACCCAAGTATAGGGACATTAATCTTTAAACATAGGAGTGGTTAGCTCCATGCTGTGTTTTCTGCCTGCCAGATGCTATACAGTTCTCTGTTTGAGGCTTCAGGTAGCTTTATTATTCTAGCTGTAACCTGGTAAGACAGCTAACGCTAGAAACCTCACTGGAAACTGGTGGCTGAACGCAAGCAGGGTTGTGAGCTCCCTCATGCATTTTAGCTTCTCAAGAAAGATAACACTGAGAAGACAGATGGATTTTCAGACTTAGAAAGTCTGTAAGATCTTGGAATTTTGGAAAATATTTTTTTTTCTTTCTTAATGATCAGTTCATCATTTCTGAAGGGACTTTTTCTGGATCAGTGAGCCCTAGGACCATGACAAGGTTATGGTATAGGGTTGGAGGATAACAAAATGGACCTTCTCCAAAATAACCCAACAAAACTGCTAAATAATTACATATGGACAAGGAAAATAGAGAGGTGTGATGGAAATATACTGAACTAGTTGTGATAGGATAACTGAGTTCTGGGCTTACTTCTAAAACTCAGTACTACTACTAATAAATATAATAATAATAAATTAAAATAAAATAAATAAATAATAAATACTATAAAAATAAATAAATATAAAAACATGTAGATAATACATTAGCTTGCAAAAAAAACCCAACAAATATAGATTCAAATTGCCACGTTCTCTCAGTTAAGGTCATTGTTAATGACCTTAATATATAGATGCTTTATGATATTTCAAAATTGAAATACATAGATGCTTTATGACATTTCAAAATTGAAAGATCGATAGAATGATTTTTAGTGCCTCTCTTTGCCATATGGAAATTTATCAAGAGAGAAATAAATCATCAGTTGAAACTTTCTTTAAAAGCATTTATAAAGAGATCAGGGACACATCAAAATGATGCCCAAAAGGCTCTTCTAAATTCTAAGGCGAGGAAAAAATTATAACTCTTTAAATGCTAAATTTTTACAATATTGAACATGTTAGTTTTATGTCAAATGTATAATGGCATAATGTATTTTATATGATCCATGTATACTTTATGGTACATTAGGGCTCCTTGTATAATTAATGTATGTAGGGTACTTACACATTTTTATCTGATTTTTATAAGGAAGGCAGTATAAATTATTAAAGTTAAAAGTGTGTAGTTGAGGGGTGGCTAGGTGGCTTTGCCACTAGGTAATGTGCTGGCCCCAGAGTCAGGAGGACCTGAGTTCGGTTCTGGCCTCAATCACTTAACACCCACACAAAAAAAACTAGCCACGTAATCTTGGGCAAGTTACTTAACCCTAATTGCCCTCCAAAAAAAAAAAGCCATAAAAGTGTGTAGTTGGAGATTTGAATGCCAATTTTGGATTTCTTCTAACTAGCTATGTGGCATCAAATGAGTTACTTAATTTCCCTTGGCCCCAGTTTTCTTATCTGTAAAATGAACAAGATTCTGTCAATAACATTTTTACTTATCTCTTTGGCTTCCAATCATATGCCCTGGAATGGTTGTTATAACGTTTTCTATTTTTCTGAAGTCCTCACTATACCCTTATTATTTTTCTCTCAGCATGTGGCATTTCAATTTATTTCACTATGAACAAGTTCAATTGACATAAACTAATTTGGGTTCCCTTGTCCACACCACAGAATCCCTTTGTATCCTTTATCCATTCTCTCCTGCTTCATCAAATGGGATACTCCCCTCATCACCAAAGTTAACCTTTCCAACTCTACTCTTGATGGAAGCCTTCCTGCTGGCAATATAACCTTAATCTATCCTTTCATACTTGACTTTTTTGCACCTTCCATTTTTCACCTTTGACACTGGTTCCAGTCTAACTAATATGCACAAATTAAATGGACTCCAAAACAAGAGAAGCTTTTTAATCAAGCAAATGGTCATTTTTTCAATGTAGCAAGCAAGTATTTATTAAGCACCTACTATGTTCCAAATGCTACTAAGAACTGATGACTTAAAGACAAAAACAAAATATCCCTATCAACTAGCTCACTTTCTAATGTATTTAAAAGAATAACAAAGAGGTGTCACTCTGAAGAGCCACCTGGCTGACTGACAAACTATCTCCTTTTTATGCTATCCCTGAATGAGAAGAACAGGAATAAGATCCTCCTAGACCACATGTATCCTTGCTCAGTGTGGGACTTTCTCTTTGGGTCCCTGCCTCTATTCTCCCCACCCTTTCTCTCTTTCTGAAGACACAGGGGAGGGAAATTTCTTAGTCACAGTTACTCCCATTTGAGAAACCCACTAAGTTTTAATTAAAAGGCTTATATCAAGGGGCAATGGCCCAGATTCTACTCTCTTGGAGGAATTTGTCGCATATTAATGATCATAGCTTTCTCTACCACCCAAATAGCATCTAAATGTCAAGCTTCAAAATTTACCTTCCTTCTAGTAACACCTTGTGAAGTTAATCAACCAAAGTATACCCCTGCTGCATTCTGTGATTAAGATGAAAGACATTCATTCAGGACAACTGAGATTGCTCATATGGTTTATCTAGGGAAAGGTGGACTGAAATCACTATTGAAACAGTAAAAAGCAGCTCAAAATGGAAACAGGAAACGCTGGATTTAAATCTATCCTCTCTAAAGGAAGGCAAGAGAGAAAGAGGTAGTGGGAGAAGAAAGAAAATACTCCCTCTGTTGCCTGAATTTTGGAGTGGGGACACGTGTTAACTAACAAATCAAATTTATCTTCCACTCTGGTTACTGCTGTGCCCTCTGCCTGTAATGAACAAAGACCCTAGCTCCACCCCTGGAGTCAGGGTGGGCTTGACACTGTCTGCTCTCCTGATGACTCTCTGAGAAGTTCCTTTTTAACTTTGATCCCCGTTTCAAAGATAAACCCCAGCTTGTATATTTGTTTTGCCTTTTCTTCAAAATTAGTCACAGGACAGTTCCATGGAGACATTGAGCTACATTTCCCAGAATGCTCAGTTAGCATTCAAATGACTTGTCCTATTTGCAAGGAAATGACCTGCCCTGTCCAAACACCTGTTACAGATAGATAAACGCATATAAATTTATGCAGGTACATGTGAATGTATGCATGCATGCATGCATACAGGAAGAACCTACATTCTTCCAATTATTTCTTTCCACAAACTTATTTTAAAACTCATTGAATCTAATTTCCATCCTTAAATACAATTATTTTTTCTTCCTCATCATCCTCAACCTCTCAATAGCATTAGAACTTGACTGTTGACCACTTCCTTTCTTGATTTTCTTTCCACTCTTGGCTTCTGTGACATTTTAATATTTTGATCTTCTAACCTGTCCAATCTTCTTTATAATTTTTGCTTCTTCTTTTTCCAACTTTCTCACACTAAATTTAGCTGTTTCCTAAGGTTCTGGTCCCCTTGTCTTCTCCCACTGTGATCTCTTCTTTAGAATTCTTATTCACTGTCATAGCTCATCCCTCGGTTCTATACAGCTGTCTCCCTACCTCCAGACACATGTGTCCAATTGTTTACTACACAAGTACACTTGGATGGCCTATCAAAATCTCAAACTCAACTTGCCTGGAACATAATTCATTATCCTCCTCCTCCTTGTCCTTAGCTACCAAACTTGCATTTTTAATTCATTTGCTTAAATACTTATACTCAAACTATATTTTCCTATGGGTGTATATATAACATATACACATATCTGTACAAATATACATATATATATGTTTGTGTGTACATAATTATACCCTTTATTTTTATATCACCCACATTTCCCAATATGTCCTTTTCTCCCTTCCTTCCCTGAGGCCCACCCAATATATGAGGAAATAAAAAAATTTTAAAAAAAGCAGCAAACAGAAGGGATGTACTAACTCATATCTCTTCTTTGGGGCTGAATGTGGTCATAATTTTACAGGATTCAGCTTGGGTTGTTTTTTTTTTGCACTTTTATTGTTGTAATCATTGTATATATTATTTTCTTTATTCTGATTAGTTCAATTCATATCATGTCACATATTTCTTCTCCTACTTCTCTGTATCCAAGTATATCTGTAACACTGTATTCACATATGATAGTCTTCAATCAGTTGAAATCTACTTTGTTTTCTGGCTATTTCAACCACTCTCTCTGACTATATGCATGTGTGTATGTGCATGTCTATGTATATATGTTCATGTGGTTATTGTGTATATGTGTGTATGTATATATGTGCATTATATGCATATATGTGTATATATGTATGTTATATGCACATGTATATATTAGCTAGGATGTTTCTTTATCATTGTTTTACTTAGGGTATATTGTAACACTAGGGTTTCTGGGTGAAAGCAAACAAACATGTTAGTCACTTTTACTACATAATTTCACATGGCTTTAGAACAAATGGCAACTTCACCAACTGTGTATGTGTGCCTGTAGTTCCACAATTCCTCCAAAATTTTATTTTCCTAATTTTTGTCACCTCTGTCAATTTGCTGTAATTTCAATTAACCCTCCAATTTTTATGAGAAAAAAATATATTTTCATTAAACTCTTTTGTAAAGAGAGAAAACATACCTCAGTCTCGAGTAAGGCAGAGAATATGTCTCTTCTAAGTTTTTTCACTATGATATTTCATAAGTCAGGTTGTTGTTTACTGTTGACAGGGAGATAAATATCAAATATAGTCATTTAAAATTTTTCATAACATGAAAAAAATCATTAGTAGTGGGAAGAAAAAAATCAATGAGAAATCCACATGAGAGAGCCAGAAAAAAAAAGATGAACCTCTCAGTCAGAAATATTGATTTAGTTAGTTACTAAAGTAAAATATTATTGTTATTAATAGTAGAAGTCACTGAGGAGAGATTTCCAAATATTTTAGTTTCTCAATGACTTTGTATCTTTAGTTATCTTGGTGACTAAATAAAGTGTATAATCAGTATAGGGAGTATGAGACATTGGTATTTAATGCATGAGAATACTGTTGATTCATTAAAGAATATTTCATATTCACTAAATAGCTCATAATAATGTCATTCCATACAATATCAAGTGAGGTTAGCCAGATCAATTCTTATTTTTATCAGTAACCACTAGATTGTCTAAGGCCCTGGCCACCAAGAAAGAAGGTTTATAAAAGAAGGTCCTAATGAGGTACAACCCCAGTCATTTCTAAAATTTTCCTAGGTGTGAAGTATAAGATATGAAACTAGCACTTTCCATATATATATAATCCTGCTGTATCTCTACCCTTTTGATAAATTGACTATATTTTGTTCTAATTGAAATTTAGGAAGGGGGAATCTTTTTGAACCCTTCACAATCTGATCATTTTGTTGTACATTGAAAAGAATCCTAGAGATTATTTATTCTAAATCCCTTATTGTATTTATGAGCAAACTGAAACTCACAAATGTAAATTGATTTGCAAGAGACCAGGTCACTCATGAATGAATGTATGCATTAGTGAATTTATGGATGAATGAAAAAAAAAGTATTAATCACTCTACCAAAAACTTGGTTAAGCAGTTAAAAACAACAACAAAAATATCCCCTTCCCCCTAAGTTATATTCCAATAGAGAAGAGGACATCTGTAGGTGAGTAGTGTCTAGCGAGGGGCACTTTGATCTTAAATGGTGAGTAGAACTATAATGGAGTAGAATGAGGCACCCATTTCAGAAACAAAGTCTGAGTTGATTTGATCAAGGTTCTAAAAGTGAGGTGGTAGGGATGTGTTGGAAAATATACCTAATTGATGAGAAGGCAGTTTAGTGAAGGGGGTAAAGAGTGAAGTGAGGGATGTCTGTAGTCTTTTCTAGTCGGGGCAGAGGGACACTAAGGCACCAGCATCCAAGATGGAAAGGGTAAAACCTTTAGAGAATAGTGTTCTGTTTGAGTGGAAAGGTAAATGTCCTACTAGAATTCAGTCTTCCCTATTCTCTATTTGTGTTTTTGCTTTTATTATTTGTTTTCTCCAAATGTACAGTCACACTGATCATATTAAAACCATAAGAAATAGTGGATCAACATTTTTTATCTTTTGTTCTTTTGCTATAATAATTTGTGCACTTATAAAAAGGTCCTTAGTGTTCAAATTAAAATTCTTTCTTCCTCTTCCTCCTTTCCCATTTTTTTTGTTTCTATATTTTCTAATTCTCCTAGAATCTCAGAAGGTTAGAGAAAGAGAGAGTGAGACAGAACAAGGAAGGGGAGAGAGAGAGAGAGAGAGAGAGAGAGAGAGAGAGAGAGAGAGAGAGAGAGAGAGAGAGAGAGAGAGAGAGAGAGAGAGAGAAATCATCTCAATAAATACTCATTTCATTCATGAGGAAATTGAGTCCCTGAGAGGGAGCAAGGACTCAAACCTATGTGTTCCAGCCCCAGTGCTCTTTCTACTACACCATGCCTCCTCCCTAAAAACTTAAATTTATAATGAACAATGAGGCTTAGAAAGCAATGTCCTCACAGAAACTATGGGAGTGAGATAATATTATCAATATCATTTTATAAGTGAGAAGACTGAGATTTAAATGTACTTTGTCCAAAATAATGAAGATAATAAGTGGTAGAATCAGGATTTTATCCAAGGTCTTCTGATTTTAGATTCAATACCATTTATACTTTTCTAAAGTTGCTACCCTGCTACTACGCTGCTTTGTTAGTTGAGGTGGTCAACAAATTGATGCAATGACCAGTTCTTTACAAATCTATAGGAGCAGTAGAACCATAGACCTTTAGAGACCTCTAAGATCTTTTCTTCTTCTGAGATTTGATGATTTTGGTAACACTCTGCTGGTCCACACCTGTATTTAGACATGCCTTATCTTAAAATAAGATATTCTTCCATTTTCTAAGAAACAATGAGAGTGATAAAATTATTGAACCAAATGATCTGACTAGAAGTATGGTTATCATAAAATAATAATAGGGGTGTCTAAGTGGCGCAGTGAACAGAGCACTGGCCCTGGAGTCAGGAAGACCTGGGTTCAAATCTGGCCTCAGACACTTAAAAAAAAACAACTGTATGACCTTGGGTAAGTCACTTAAGCCCAATTGCCCTACCCTCACCCCTTCAAAAAGCAAAAAAGAAAAAAGAAGAAAAAAAATAATAATGGAACTACCACCAAATGTCTTCTCTTAATTTTAGTTACTTTGAGTTTAAAAAAAAAGTCAGCAATAAGGGGAGGGGTAAGAATGCCTCAAAGATACATTGGAAGTGGTCTTAATATAAACTGCTGATTGATACCGTAGGAAATCTTATATTCTCCTTTGGCTTACTGACTTTGTAGTAAAGCCAAGTTCTTAAAAAATAGTTAATTGTAGGTTCAATAAAATGTTTAGCTGACAGATGTAAGCCCTCATCATTTCTACACATAACATGTTACAGAAGTCTTTGTTGTTTCTGCACTGTGTAAAAAGTGCTAAGTTGGACAAGCATGGACACATCTGAGAACCTTTAAGGTTGCCATCAGAAAAGGAAAAAAGTCCCAGCTTTTAAACATCATGAAAATGTGTATCCCATGTCAAAAAGCAATTTTCTGTAATTCATTCATTCAACAATTTTTAGTGCTTATCATCCTCTAAATACTTTGCTAGATATAGATTTATCCTGTGCATCTAGGGAGGTAAGGTATAAAGTCCACTCTTAGAAAGCAGAAACACATTTCCTTACCCATTCACAACTAATGCCTTAGAAGAAGCAATGACTTTGAAACTGTAATGATTTGTCTACTATTTGCTTTTGTACTTCATGCATCATGAACAGAGGACAGTCACCTCCCTAGAAATCTCCTCCTTCCACCTCCTTCTCAGCTTTACTGTTGGTTTCCAAAGGCCTAACTAATTCTGAGCTGCAGTGTTTTGAGTGGCAGAAACCACAGAGGAATGTCCAAACCACAACAAAACATCATTCACATGGGATATTTTTAAGAAAAAAAAGTCATGAAAGGATTCCTTTTATATTAGTTTTAGTTAAAAAGAAAGTCTGCACTCCTTCCCACTCCTGCTTCCTTCTTCTGCTACTCCCTCCCTCCCACATACAGCCTAAATGGAGCCTGAACTAACCAACTGTCTCAGGTTCTTCCTTTGGAAGACACCCACCAAATCTCTCTTATTGATTAATTGAAAACAACCATGAATAATGACCTCATTCTTCCAGGATAGTTGCTCAACTATAAAACCTAAATGAGTTATATTTGCTCAACTGTGGTACTGTGTTTGCCCTGACATAAGACCGGGCACTAATGGGTAACTGGCTTTCATGTTTCTCTTGAATAAAAAAAGAAAGAAAAGTCCTTTACACTGGCTCTTTTAATACATAGAACTGATTTGACAAGTGATTATTAGTAGCACCTTCTATCAGTTCTCCTGGGCACTCCACATTTAGTTGTCTTTGTTCAAATGGAGGAACTGAGGAACAGAGGAAGGGGATGATAGAGAAAACAGTGGAGTCCTTTGTCTGGAGCCCCAAGGTCCAAAGTCTGGGGAATTCTTAATCTTTCATATGGTGTAGTTGAAAGGACCTTGGATGTGGAAAGAGTCCCGACATGACATTTAGTCACTTTGGACCTCAGTTTCCTCATGCAAAAAAGGACAGGCATTATTATCCCTATTTATCTCACAGAGATATTGTGAGAATTAGGTATATATAGGAAGATTTTTATGAAGGGGGCCTTGGAAACAGAAATAGAATAAGTTAATAGGTAAATACCTACAGGAGGAGAAGAAGGGGATTGATTTTTCTAGCTGGGACCAAATACCTGGGTGTTTATAGTCCTATTCTCTGAGAATAAGAAGACAGTCTCAGAATGTGAGAGCTAAAAGGGGCCTTGAAGGTCATGCTGTTGAGTTATGTCATTTTGCAGATGGGCCTAGTGAGACTCATAGATAAAATGACTTGCTTACTGAATAGAATTTTTCAAGGACCTACAACTTATTTATGTCTGAGCCAGGGTTAGGACAAAGGTCTCCTAAGTCCTAGTCCAAATGAGATGAAGGGACCTTAAGTGTCAATTGTGGATATTTATTCACTAGGACAGCAAGAAGAGAACTGCTTCAAAGTAGCTCTGGAAGTTACAGAAAACTGAATCTACCAACATCCTGAGTGACAAATTACAATTCAACATAGTCATTTCTTAGAGGAGTCACTGTGTAGAAGCAGCTGTGCTATGACCATTGTGGTTGGCTTTGTATGTAAACAACTGGCTTGGATTACCTTCCTTCTCATTCTCATGCCAGCTTTGACACTGGATTTCTAGATGAGATAGGACCCTGGGTCTGTTTTGAAGTCAGACGAAATGCTGATGTGGTCAATTCCTTTTTCTTTGTGGCTCTGCTTGATTTTTTTGCCAAGTGGTCTGGAGCATGGAATTGTGACACCAGAGAAAAAGGAAATAAGTGAACTTAAGCTCCCCTTTTGTTGGTGGGTATTTATTTCTTTAATAATTTTGTTTTATTTTAAATTACTATTTACTTTCCAGAAGGTATTTCTAGAAACCTTATTTATTAAGCGTCTTGTTTCACATAGAAAGAGGGAAGATTTGGTAGACACGGTTTAGGATGTTTCTATTTGGTAGCTAGGTGACTCAGAGGATAGAGTGCTGAGACTGAAGTCAGATATACCTGCGTTCAATTCAGCCTCAGATACTTACTAGCTTCATGACCCTGGGTAAATTATTTAATCCTGTGTGCTTCAGTGTCCTCTGTAAAAAAATTAATAGTTAAAAAAAAGGAACAACAATAACAAAATCTGAAAGCGTCAGTGTGAACGTGGGTTTCATTTTCATCATTTATGAAGTGTGGGGGTTGGATCAGATGACCTCTAAGACCCTTCCTACTTCTACAGGTATGATCCTATTATCATAGAATTTTAAAGTGGGAAGGGACCTAAAAACAAAACTCTCACCAGATCCAGAAATTTATCTTTTAATCCCCCATCCCTGTTTTTAATATTTCTAGTCATGGAAATCTGCTACTTCAAAAGTAAGGCTATTTGACTTTTAAGCAGCTCAGACTGTTAAAAATGGCAATATCTTCTATGTGATGGACATTAAAAGATTTAAAAAATACACAAGTCACAGATGGCTCCTGCCCCTAAAGAAAGGTCTGAATTGAAGGAATGTGTAGCTTCAGTCATTGATGGACCTGTGATAATCTGCAATATTTGCACTCTTTCCCAAGATTGGAGCATGATCTATCCAGTTCTAACTGTCTTTTGTGCTTCTTGTCAATGCCTTCCAATCAATTCTCCACAAGAGGTCTCATCACCATGTTAGTAACCTTTCACTTGATTGTTGATATTTATGTGGACACATCAGTCATCCTTCATTCTTGCTACGTGACTGGCCTATCCTTTCATCTGGTCATATATCTCTATGATGGCACCCTTATGTTACTTTTCCTGTGCAATTCATCATTTGTAATGTGTTTCAGCTAGCTCACACACCATTGCCCTCTGGCTGACCTCTTAGCTTCAATTCTTTGTAGAACATTATATTTCATGATTCAAAATATTCTTGGGATTATGGTCAGGAAAATAAGTTTAATTTTATTCAATAAATTCGTTAAATGTCTAGTATATTCAAAACAAAAGATTCTATTATAAATGCCATTGGTAGAAAAAGGAAAACTCAGAAAGAGAGCCAGTCCACTAAGGAAGATTAGGAGTTGAGTTTGGTATATATCTAGTTTGAGGTGATATTAAGTCATTTTAGAAAAATGTCAATAAAGAATTGGACATAAGGAATTGAATGTGAGTGACAAGGCAAGACAAGAAACAAAGATTTGAAAACCATCAGACTAGGGCTGATAAGACTGTATTGTCTTCTCCATTAGACTACTGGTTTCTTGAGAGCAGGAATATCTTTTGCTTTTCTTTGCATGTCTACCACATAGCACAGTGCCTGGCACATAGTTTATCTTTAAAAATATATATATTTATTGAGTAACTAACTGGAAAGGGTCCTGGATTTGGACTCATAGCACTAGAATCCCAGATCTGCTACTCACTATCAGTATGACCTTGGAAAATTGCTTAACCTCTCTTGTCATGAGGTTCTTCAACTATAAAATGAAGGGCTTGGACTACAGCATCTGTAAGGTCTCCTCCATTGCTAAATCCTGCTAAAGCATATTAACAATCGAGCTCTCTGAAGGAGAAGGTATAATGAGAGGAGAGTGGAAGACCACAAGTCAAAGATTGTCAATGACTTTTTAATAAATAGCAGAGGGGTATGTATTTGATCCTTGAGGCAACAGAAAGACATCAAAGTTTATTTAGTGTGGAAATGACATGGGCAGACCTGTTATTTAGGAATATTGCTATGATATTTTGCATTAGATTGGAGAAGGGAGAGACTTGAGACTGGGCTATCAATTAGGAAGCTGTTATAATAGTTCACAATAGGGATGATGAGGGTGAACTAGGGCAGTGGTTCTATTAAGTGGAGACAGACGGGGTGATATTGTAGAGATAGAATTGACAAGCCGAGGCAATCAATTGAATATATAGGGATTGGGCTAGTGAGAAGTTGAGGATAGATCCAGTGTTTGAACTTGGGTGACTAGAAGGCTACTGGTTCCCTCAAAAAAAAAAAAATAAGAAAGTGTGATTGGGGGAAGAAGAGTGATAATGAGTTGTCTGGGATAATTGCTGACAGGAAGGCTGAAGATGTGAGGAAAGAGGAATAAGTGTAGAACACCTGACTTGAAATTTGCTAGGGAATTTACAAGGGATGTATTAAGGGATTGCTGAGATACAATTAGGGGAAAATATATTAGAAACATTAATACTAAGCCTTAATGGGTCATTAGTGCTGGAAAATATTCTATTCCTTGAAGATGACTGCTCTCAAATGAGAGTTTTCCATTTACATGTTTGCAGTTCATGACAGAATTGTCCTCAAAAGATACTATCTTAGCATAGTTTAATTAGGGTCATTAGTGGTTTAATTCCAGGAGCAGAACAAACAAAATGTTGTATTTATGGTGTTATGGTTATGGTGCTTAGCAGCTGAAATTATTGAATGGACTTGATTTTACTTGCCAAGAAGTTGGAGAGTATATGCCTATTCAATTCAATAAACATTTAATGAGCAGCTACTATGTGTGACTCGCTGTGTCAGGGAATGAGAAATGATGGGAATTTGTTGGACTAATTTTTTGGGGGGGAACTTAAGTTTAGGGTATTGCTACTCTGTGGTTTCTCTGGTTATTGATACTTAGGGAGAGATATTGTTCCTTGCCATGCCATCCAGGGAACTGGTTAAGTGGAGATGTGAAAATTTGGTCCGAGTTATAGAAATGTAAATTTTAGATCTTTCTTGCCCCTAGGCCCTTTGATAAGCTTAAGTGCACCTGGAGCCTGTGGGAGGATGCTTGGTTTTCGCGAATGCTTTTTGATTGGGCAGTGGGTCAATAGGGTTGTTACATTCTCTGAGCCAGGAGAAAGCTATATAAACCCTGATGTGAGGCTTTGTTTTAGGGCTTACTTTGAGAAGTGTTGTGTGATTTAACATGAGACTCTGGGCAGCCATTGAGAGCCCCTCCCCGGCTTTGAAAACACAGATGTTGGTGCTTCCCTCTCTGGTAACTGACTAGGTATGGGTGTAATGGTCAGACAGTTGGAGGCCTGTCTGCTTGATCCCTTTCTCTGTCTCCTTGTAACTTCTGCTTGTAACTTGTTTGTATTCTCTGAAGATTGGGGTGCTGACCTTTTTCCCCTGAAGTACGTAAATGACATATGTTTGATTAAAGCAAGATTATTAACCCATTTTGAGTTGCTTTCCTTTAGAAAAGCAGATCTAAGAACCTGTGTTGGCAGCCACCCTGGGGATTCTGTGGTGCTTGCTGCTACAATCCAAAACATAGAGAAATATTTTATTGCAATGGCAACTTCAATTGACCTCATTTTTTTATTCCCCAAATATTTAGTGACTAAAATGCGGAATTGAGTTCCTAGTCTGACATATTGGCAATAAGTTTAATTTTGGCATGTAAATATTAAAAGTCATGATATTGTAAAATATGATTACCTGGATTTTAGCTTATCCTAGGCTGTAAAATCATTGAGGGTCAACATGAATTTCAATAGCTCTAGCTTATAAGGTTTGTAAAGAACTTTATATTGCAGGTATTATTTCTATTTTACATGTGAGAAAACAAACTTCAAAAGGTGAATTGACATGCTCACTTTCACATAGTTGGTAAATGGTAGAACTAAATTCAGTTCAATTTAACAAACACTAATTAGTTGCTATAGACATACTAAAACAAAACAAAACAGTCTTGAAGCTCACATAAGGCAGCAGAGTACTGGACTTGGTATCAGGAAGATTCATCTTCATGAATTCAAATTGGGCATCAGATCTATACTAACTGTGTGAACCCAGGCAAATCACTTAACCCAGTTTGCCTCCATTTCCTTAGTTGTAAAATGAGCTACAGAAGGAAATGTAAAACAACTCCAGTGCTTTTGCCAAGAAAACCTCAAAAATAGGGTCATGAAGAGTGGGGCATGACTGAAATGACTGAATAACAACCTCAAAACTATTGTAGCTTACATTCTACTGGAATCAAACACAGTTCTCCTGACTCTAAGCCCAACACTATCCTTTATTCTGTACTACTGCATTCCCTACTCAGTTTCTCATGAACTTTGTGCTTTCCAGAAGTTCATCATCTGCTGAGATGAAATCAATTCACACCTATTTAGTATCTCCTGCTCCTAGGACTCCTCCCTCCCTCTGATTGGAGAGAGTGGGGAGGGGCATTGAAGAGCTCCTTTTTAATCTTCCATTTAAGTAGGGTGTCTAAGGTAGCTATTTCATTGCACTGGGTACCCTTTCCCCCCTTTTCAGCTTCTTTTTATGTGTGTTGTCCCCCATTAGATAGTGAGCTCTTTGAGGACAGAGACATAACTTCAAAAGAAGAGTGGCAAATTTGTGTTTAAAATCAAAATTGTTAATGAAATAAATATCTGGTCTCCAAAGAAACTATCCATTCAGAAAAGAACAATATTTGTTTGAACATATTATCTCTTCAAGATACACACACATGCATGTATATATGTATGTGTTCATATGAATATATACATATATAAATTCTGGTACATTTGTTAAAAATCTACCACATGATCAGTAATTTTTTCAGTCATTTCTGACTCTTCATGACCCTACTTTGGTTTTCCTTGGCAAAGTTACTAGATTGTTATATATTACTAGACTGGATTGTCTTTTCCTTCTCCAGCTCATTTTACACATAAAGAAATTGAGACAAATAGAATTATGTGACTTGCCCAAGGTCACACAACTAATATGTATCTGAGGTCCAATTTGATCTCATGAAGATGAATATTCCTGACTTCAGGTCCAGCACTCTACCCACTTTGCCACCTAGCTGCCATCATGTATATGTGAGTGCACTGCACATGCATGTGTGTGTATGTATGTATGTCCCCTAATTTTTATTTATAAGCTTTTAATACTTTTATTATCTCTGATCATCAGAGGCTTTCCAATGTTACTATTTTCATTTTGTAGGTGAGATTACAGAAATACAGAAAGCAGGGATATATTCAGTCAAGCACATAGTGTAATTAATATATTTATAGAATATATTAGAATACATATTCTAATATAATCTAGTGAAGAACAGGGATTTGAACTTCTCTCCCTTGCATTTTTTCCCCTAGGTCATTGAAGCACACTGCTGTGTGTGTGTGTGTGTGTGTGTGTGTGTGTGTGTAAGAGAGAGAAACAGAGATAGAGACAGAAATAGGGAGGGAAAGAGATAAAGAAACAGAGAGACAGAAACACAGAGAGAAAGAACTATATTTGACATACTTATTACAATACAGAATGACCTGGTTTTTTTTTCCTCTAAATGGTTGCTATTACTTTCATTCAGGGTTGGGAAGAAGAAGATTTGAATGGGAGGTAATAGGTTCCCTTGACTAGAGTTCTTCCTGGCCATTTACTTGGTAAGTTAAAGATTATTTTCCAAGTATGGACTGGACTGGATGACCTCTGAGTTGCCTTCCTACTATGAGATTCTGTTTGATTTCAGATGCATCACATAGACAAGCTGATAGCATGTGATATACTTCAGATAGAAATTTCCTTTCAGTTCCTATGTGTTTCTTTATTTGACTAATTTTTATAGCTATATCTTCTCTGTTGATTCCCCTTTATTCACAAAGATGTGGGAGAAAGGTTTCAGGAAAGGTTAATAAAGCTATATATCTAATATTGTCTCTCAACTTATTTTTTCATTTAAGAAAGGGCATGGGGAGAATGTTAATGAACAATTTCTGAATAGTAAATTAAATTGGAACATGCTACATTTTTCTTGCAGAAATTGGGAAAGGACATAGTCACCTACTGGGGATTCCCTTCTATCCTAATTCCTACTGAGGAATTTTTTTTATCGAGATTGAGTTTTATTTTAAGGAAAAAAAGGAATTCCATCAGACAGAGATAAGGAGATAGTGAATTCAAAATATAATAATTCCTTAGAAAGTTTTTTAAATGCATAAACTAAACTGAACTACAAAGGGAATCAATTATGTTGAAATTCAGTTGTGTATATATATATATATATATATATATATATGCATATTTACAAATTCTAAAGTCCAAAAACCTAGCTGTAATTATTAAGATAAATTTCCCTTACAATAGGGGGAGAAAAAAATTGATGAGACTCAGTTATAATTAAAATGGTACTTCTCCTTGCTCTATGAGTCAGAAATCATCCATTGTTCCTCTGTGCTACCCTTCCATTAACCAAGGTTTTATCAAGAACTTAATACATGGCAGGCACTATTCTAGATATTGAGTATATAGTTATAGAGAATGAAACAATACTTTCATGTGGGAAAATTGGAAAATCAATGCATTGTTGGTGGAGTTGTAGACTAATCCAACCATTTTGAAGAACAATTTGGAACTATGCCCAAAGGGCTATAAAAGTGTGCATCCCCTTTGATCCAGCAATACCACTACTAGGTATGTATCCCAAAAAGATCATAAAAAGGGAATAAGGATCCACATTTGCAAAAATATTTATAGCAGCTCTTTTTGTGGTGGCAAAGAATTAGAAATTCAGGGAAAGCCCTTCAATGGGGAATACTGAACAAGTTGTGGTATATGGATGTAATGGAATACTAATGTTCCATAAGAAATGACTAGCAGGTGGACTTCAAAAAAACCTGGAGAGATTTTTATGAACTGATGCTGAATGAAGTGAGCACTGTATATAGTAACTGCAACTTTGTGCAATGACCGATTTTGTTAGACTCAGCTCTTCTCAGCAATGCAATGATCTAAGATAATTCCAAAAGACTCATGATGGAAAAATGCTACCCATATCCAGAGAAAGAATCATGGAGTCTGAACGCAGATTGAAGCAAACTAGTTTCTCTTTCTTTTGTTGTTGTTGTATTTTCTCATGGTTTTTCCTTTTTGTTCTGATTCTTTTTTCACAAAATGACTAATGTGCAAATATGTTTATGTGATCATGCATATGAATGTGTACAGTCTATATCAGATTGCATGTTGTCTTGGGGAGGGGAAAGTGGATGGAGGAGGAAGGAAACTTAGGACTCAAAAATCTTATAAAAGCAAATGTTGAAAACTAAAAAAGTAATTAATTAATAAAAATAAACAATATTTCAAAGGAGCTAACATTTGACATATAAGTATATGTCAAATAAATATAATGAGAATCAACAGAAATAAATAAATAAAAGATTTTAAAATAAGGTAGTCTGTGAGGGAAGGAAGAGATCAAGAAAGACTTTGTCTAGAAGATAGAGGTTGAGTTGTGTTTTTTTTTCTTTTTCTTTTTTTTTTTTGGAGGGCAATTGGGGTTAAGTGACTTGCCCAAGGTCACACAGCTAGTTTTTGTGTTAAATGTCTGAGGCCAGATTTGAACTCAGGTACTCCTGACTCCAGGGCTGGTGCTCTATTCACTGCACCACCTAGCTTCCCCATTGAGTTGTGTTTTAAGGGAAAAAAAGAATTCCATGAGACAGAGATAGGGAGATAGTGAAGTATAAGAATTCCTTGGAATTTTTTTAAATGCATAAACTAAACAGCACTACAAATGAAACCAATGATGTTGAAATTCAATTGTCAATATATATTTCACAGACTCTAAAGTTACAAACCCTAGCTTTAAAAGCAAATTTTATATTCTAGTAGTAGTATAATTGTCTGTGTTTAATATTATTCACCAGTGATGCTTTATGACAATGAACACTGGAATAGTGTGGTGATCTCAGATGAATCAGTCTGTATGTGTAGGTTCTGAGGCGCATTATTCCAACATCAGTTCATGCTGGCAGTCTGGGACCCAGAGAGTGACTAGCTGCACCTCCACTCTCATCCTACTGGGAGTGAGGGGATGTTATTTTCTAGTAATGTAGCCCATGAACCTTAAATAGTGTGTTTCTCCCCATAATTATCATTTGATAGCAATGAATCAGTTACATTCTGCTAGCATTTAGAAAGGTGTATTAAGTAAGGTGATACATGATGAAACAGTGGTATCAAAAATTCCCATCTACCCCGCCTTGTGATACACTCTTTTACCAGTACATATAGAGTCCCTGAGAAAGTAGACAGGAGCTTAAAAGTCTTATCTTCAGCTATGACTGGGCTAGATCCTGATATATCATCCCTTTAATATTACTCATGGTTCCTCCTGCACTGATGGTAAGTTATCTGCTACCTTAGTTAATTCAATTAGTCTATGGAATGCTGAGATGCTGGAAGACTTCTCCTTTGGTCTAACAAAATTTATAGGATAAAAATCTCCAATCCTTTCCCTTAAATTGGAAGAACAAATGATGAGGCAAACAAAGAACTGAAGCATGTAATCATGGGTCAAATATTTGGCTTAAGGCATTCCCCTTTATGGCATTGTTTCTCACCAGAAGCCATTAGGAAAGGAGTCAGACCAAGAACGAAGTAGCCATATTGTGAGTGAGGCTAAGAAAAGTATTGTTTAGTTCCAGATTTTTAATTCCAGAGTCTTTTATTCACCCTGTAGTTAACTGAACTAGACCAGTTACATAACATCTCTGCATTCTCCACTCCCTCCAAATTATTTCCATTACACATTATCAAATTCTCAAGCATGTAAGCTCCCTGGTCTCTTCTATGCAGTGTGATGTTATTGGTACTCTATATATCAGAATCTATTACATAAATAAGTGCCCATTCCTAACCTCTTCTACTATGTGGAAGCTCTCTGAGGGAAGGTACCCTGATTTTGTCCCCTCTCTGTATGTTTCATAGTACCTAAAATGGTGTTGTACAAATAGTAAGGTAGATATTGAATTGGATTGAGTATGACTTGCCCCCAAATGCTTTACAATCAGTTTTATTATCAACCCAAAGGTATACACTCATTTCCATATTGTCCTGTAGATGAATTATTCATTATTAATTTTTTGTCACTCCTCCATTGACTAATACAATTGATACCTTGCACATAGAAGGTGCTCAAAAATGATCATGAAATTGAGCAGCATTGGGCGGAGTAGAAGCACGAACTTCCCGCGGCTCCAGCTTCCACCCTCCCCAATCCATGTAAAAAGGGGACTCTAAACAAACTTTGGAGCTGCAGAACCCACAAAAACACAGAGAAGCTAACCTCCCACTGAGGACAGCCCTGCAGGTTGGCAGGAATCGGCCAGTGCAGCGCTCTGGGAGCCAAGCCCAGCACCACATCTAGGCTTTAGCCCCAGGGCGGGCCTGACCAGCCGCCAGCCAGAGGGACTCCAGATCAGCAGCAGCTGTGGTCGTTTCCAGATTTATCAATACATAGATGCGAAGGACAAGGTGAGAGCCCAGTGCAGTCTGGACTTTGGGACCCAGGAAGTAGGAGTGCGTGGCTTTTACCCCCGGAGCGAGAAACCGCTGAGATGCCAGCACAGCCTGCCAGCGCCACGTGGCGGCTTCAGGTCCTGGCCTGCAAAGTGTAGGGGGACCAAGCACCAGTCTGAGGGGTAATCGCTCTTGCTTTAACCTGCTTGGATCGGGATTGCAGTCTAGGGTGGAGGTCCTGGGGTGTGTGTCCAGCTTGCCAGAGAGTGTGGAGACTTCAGAGAGGGCACCCATCTAATAGCTCCGGCAGCTGAGAAAACCCCAGCGTTTGGGACGAAAACTCCCCTGTCTGGTGGCAGAGTCCTACTGTGGCAAAAAGCCCAAAAGTCAAATCATTGAGGGGCAAAATGAGCAGGCAAAGGAAACAAATCAGACAGAAGATTCCAACATTACACTCCTATTTTGGGGATAAGAAGGAGCAAGGCATGGAACAGGAGGAAAACAGTGAAGTCAGAACTCCTGCACCAAAAGCTTCAAAGGAAAATACAAGCTGGTTACAGGCCATAGAGGACCTTAAGAAGCAGGTAACAGAAGTGGAGGAAAAATTGGGAAGAGAAATGAGAACAATGCAAGAAAATTATGAAATGAGAGTCAACAGCCTGACTGAAGAAAATAATAACTTAAAAAACAGACTGACTCAAATGGCAAAGGAGCCTCAAAAAGGCAATGAGGAGAAGAATGCCTTAAAAAGTCGAATTTGTCAGATGGAAAAAGAATCTCAAAAGCTCACTGAGGAGAATCATTGCTTCAGAATTAGATTGGAGCAAATGGAAGCTAATGACTTTATGAGAAATCAAGATGCTGTTTAAACAGATCCAAACAAATGAAAGAATAGAAGGCAATGTGAAATATCTCATGGGAAAAACCACTGACCTGGAAAATAGATCCAGGAGAGATAATTTAAAAATTATTGGACTGCCTGAGAGCCATGACCAAAGTAAGAGCCTGGAAAGCATCCTCCAGGAAGTTCTCAAAGAAAACTGCCCTGATGTTTTAGAACCAGAGGGCAAAATAGAGGTTGAAAGAATCCATCGATCACCTCCTGAAAAAGATCCCAAAAAGAAAACTCCTAGGAATGTTATAGCCAGGTTCCGGAATTCCCAGATTAAGGAGAGAATATTACAAGCAGCCAGGAAGAAACAATTTGAATATTGTGGAAACACAATCAGGATAACCCAGGATCTGGCAGCTTCTACACTGAGGGATCGAAGGGCCTGGAATGTGATATTCTGGAGGTCAAGGGAGCTGGGATCAAAACCAAGAGTCTCCTACCCAGCAAAACTGAGTATCCTGTTTCAGGGGAAAATATGGTCATTCAGTGGAATACAGGAATTTCAAGCATTCTTGCTGAAAAAACCAGAGTTGAATAGAAAATTTGACTTTCAGATACAAGAAGCAAGAAAAGAATGAGAAGGTAAACAGGGAAAAGAAATCATAAGGAACTTATCAAAGTTGAACTATTTTTTTTTTGAAACAATCGGGGTTGAGTGGCTTGTTCGGGGTTCCATGGCCAGTTGTTGTTTCTGGGTGTGGTGCTGGGTGTCTGGGCCCGGATTTGATCCGGATCGTCCCAGCACTGGAGCCGGTGCTCTTGCTCGCTGAGCCACCTGGCCAAAGTTGAACTATTAACATTCCTACATGGAAAAACAATAATTGTAACCTATGAAACTTTTCTCAGTAGTTGAAGGGATTAGAAATACATATATGTCTTTATATGAGGTTATGCAGGCATATGAATACATATGTGAATGTGTGTATATACGTTTACAGGTATACATAGATAGAGGGCACGGGACCAATTTAACAGGAAGGGATGATACTTAAAAGGTGAAATTAAGAGGTGAGAGGAATATAATGAGAGGAGATGGGGAGAGAAGGGGATGAGATGGGGGATGATGGAAGGGAGGACAGGCTGGGTTGGGGAGGGAAGTTGGTAGCACCCCCTTTTAAAAGGGACAGGATCAAAGTAGAGAATAGAACAAGTGGGAGGTGGGATAGGAGGGAGGGAAATATAGTCAGTCTTTTACAATACATCTACTATGGTATTGGTTTGCATTAGCCACACATGTACAACCTATACTGAACTGCTTGTCCCCCCAGTGGGGGTGGGTGGCAGGGGGGGGGGAAGGGAATGAATCTGGAATTGAAAGTTTTAAAATCAAATATTCAAATATATATATATATATATATGTGTGTGTGTGTGTGTGTGTGTGTGTATATATATATATATATATACTATTATTAATACCATCTTACATGTAATTAAGAAAAAAGATATACAGGCATTGAGGTATAGAGATCCACTGGAAAAGTTGAAATGGGTATGGGAGAAAATATGGGAGACAGCAGATTGGAGGTGGGGATATCCTGTGGGACTGCTGTTTTTGGGGGATGGGTGGGGGAAAAACGGGGAGAAAATTTGTAACTCAAAATCTGGCAGAAACGAATGATGTAAATCAGCAGTTAATAAAGCATTTAAATTAAAAAAAAGAATAAATAATAATAATTATGAAAAAAAAAGAAACTGAGCAGAATTGTTAACCGTTGTTAAACACTGAGTTTAACAACAATAGTCATTGTCCATTTCTCCAATCTCAATTCCCAAAGAGGGCAAATCTCTAAATGTTAGTTTCATTTGGTTCATGTCGAGAAGTTTCCAGAAATAGATTACAGGTTCCCAGTTTATATATAGGCCCTAGAGACTATAATGTGTAGAAATGGGATACCCTTTATCCCACCCCACAGAAAAATAGAGAGGATAGAAGAAATTCTGGGGAGCCCAGAAATACATATAGCACTTAAAAATCTGTCAGCTCCCCCTAAAAATTAACTTGGGGCTATCAGTAAAGAAACTCTAACACTCAATTCAGGGGGAACCAAAGACTTCCTCCAGAAGCCTGTACTAGTGTCTCTTGGGCTACAGCAAAACAACAGTTCCACCCTGTGGTTTGGGTTTTTCCCAGAAGGCAAAGACATATAAGGACTTTTCTTTTTGCCTGAGTAACTTTGTGACTCTAAGTAGGCTACTACTCAGGAATTATTTGAGATTCCTCTTCCTCCGAGGAATATATTGAAGAAAATAGGGTTTTTAAAAAAATTCTAGAACAGAGGTTAACATTCTTGTGTGTATCATAGACCCATCTGACAGTTTATTGAAATCTATAGATCCTTTCTCAGAATAATATTTTTAAATAATTGAGAGATATGCCAAATTTCAATACAGAAGATGCACCTTTCCTCTAAGTTAATGGACTCTTTAGGGGTCCAAGGATACAAATGGATCCTTATTCCAGAATTCTTGAACTCAAACTCTTTAGTTTGGATTTAAATGAGGCAACTTTCTAAGATTGATCCTATCTATGGAATCTCCTTTATTTGCTTAGAGGCTAGATTTCAAGATCCTGACAAATTCAAAAATTCCTTCTCTTCCATGCAGGAATTAGAGGTTATCAAATACTTTGTGAACTAAAACCCTTGGGCCAAATGGACAGTCTCATGTCTGACTCTATAATGTCCTTCTGCCAGAAATCTATTAGTGACCCAGTTCCTTCCATTTCTTGAGCCATGAAAATCTATTCTCAGGGTCTCTCCTTACAAACTGCACACCTGAAACCCCCTGGTATCTCTACTCCAGAGAGACATTTTAATTTCTGGGGGAATGTGCCTTTTCTCGGAGCATGGCCTACCCTGATCTGTGATGAACTGTCTTTGTAAGAAGAGGAGACAAAAAAAACCACAAAGAAAATTCCAAAATAGAATGATTTGGTATATTGGGTGGCAGGTTTTTTTTTTTAATGAAAGAATCCATCCTCCTCACTCCCAGTTAGTAAATCACCATAGAGTCAGGGCTATTTCCTTAGAACTCCAATCTCTGGAATCCAAGCAATAGCTCTATGCATACTCTTAGGTACAAGTGAGCACTCATATCTCATGGAGAGGTACTCTTTAGATTTCCCCAAAAGTTTGTGCCCTATTATATCATTAAAATGACTGAAGAATTCAACAAGTTGATCAGGGAGTTCCTTGATCAATATCTTTATAACAGAATAAGCTGCCTTAGGGAGTAATGATTTTGCTGCCACTGAATGCCTAAAAGTGTAGGCTACATAAACTACTTGTCAGATTTTGGGGCAGGGATTTATTTATGCTTTGGATAACAGTTTGGCTAGTTACCTCCTGAAGTCCTTTCCAAATTAAAAATTTTAAGATATTTTTGTCCTTTAGCTGTGCTTATAAATTTAAAATTTATTAGAAGTCTACAGTCAATGCAAATGGTACAGAACAGACACCTAGCATATTCTCTGCCATTAGGTGGTTATAGTCTAAGGGAGCATGATTCCTGTCAAAATAATAACGACTCAAAAAATTTTCACAAAGTTTTAGGATGTACAAAGCAGGCTAAGATGGCAGAGTAAAGTAGGAACTTGCCTGAGTTCTCCCAAATTCCCCTCCAAACAACTTTAAGATACTATCTCAAAATGAATTCTGTAGGGGTAGAGCTAACAAAAGGATGAGGTGAAACAATTTTTCAGGTCAAGACAATTTAAAAGGTCAACAGTGAAGATCTAACCTAGTGAGGTTATAGTGAAAAACTTTGTAATACAAGCAACCTGGGAAAGTCAGCAGCAGACCATACCTTAGCAAGCCAGCAGGAAGGCTGCCATGCAAGGTAGCAACAAGTCCCAGTTTCCCAGCCTGTAAGCCAGCAGCAAGGCCCTAAGCAACTGTCTGCTCCACTCTCCACCTCCAGCCCTGGTATAAGTCAGGAGTGAGTCCCCAAATCCTGGTGCAACCCAGTAACAGGCCCTACCCCAGCAACTGAGTGCCAGTCTTAGGGGAAACTGAATCAACTTCCACAGATGTTTGTCCACAAAGTGAAAGGGGGTTATATAACTGTTCAGAAGGAGCTCTGGGTGTAGGATTCTGTTGCATTGTCCAAACAGGAATCTGGTTGCTGACCTGGGTCATAGTCCCAAGGTGAAGAGAAATACTAGTACACTTCAGCATATGAGGTAGGGGAACTGAGATCCTGGTCACAGTTCCAGGGCAGAAAACAAAACTGCTTGTGCTCACTCACAGATCAGAGAACAGACAAGGAAAATAATGAATGCAGCTCTCCTTAGATAATACTAACTTGGAAGAATAAAGATCCCCAGGATTAGATCTGAAAACAGTAGGATGAGGAGCAATGGGGGTCAATCCCAAAAGCAGAGTCCAACTTTAAAATAAAATTACAAGACAAGAAATAGGTTTAAGAAATGAACACAGAGAACTTAAACATAGAAAAGTATTGTGACAAGGAAGATCAAAAGACAAATTCAGGAGGACAAAAAAAGTCAAAACAGATACATGTAAAACCTCAAAGAAAAATGTGGGTTGTATCAGGACCAAAAATACTGGAAGACCTCAAGAAGGACTTTAAAAATAAAATAAAAGACTTGGAAAAAATTGAAAAAGAATTGAGAGTGATTCAAGAGAATCATAAAATAAGTCAATACTTTGGTTAAGGAGGTATAAAATAAATAAAAATCATACTTTTTGATCCAGCAATGTTATTACTAGGTCTGTATCCCAGAGAAATTAAAAAAAGTAAAAAGGACTTGCATAAAAATATTTATAGCAATTCTTTTTGTGGTGGCAAAAAAATTGGAAATTGGGGAATGACTGAACAAGTTGTGGTATATGATTGTGTTGGATTACCTTTGTGCTCTAAGAAACGATGAGCAAGATGGTTTTAGAAAAAAAATCTGGTAAGACTTATATGAATTGATGCAAAGTGAAGTGAGCAGAGCCAGGAGATCATTCTACACAGTAGCAATACTATGGCATGATCCACTGTGAATGACTGAGCTGTCCTCAGCAATACAATGATCCAAGAAAATTCCAAAGGATTCATGATGAAAAATGCTATCTACCTCCAGAGAAAAGAATTAATAGAGTCTGAATACAGATTTAAATATACTATATTTCATTTTATTTTTATGTGTTTTTGTTTGTCTGTTTTCTTTTACAACATGACTAATACAGAAATATATTTTCCATGATGGCATGTGTATAACATCAAATTGATATCTCAGGAAAAGAAGAGGGGAGGGAGAAAGAGAATTTGGAACTAATTTTTTTTTAAAAAAGGGAATGTTAAAATTGTTCTTACATGCAATTGGGAAAAATAAAATATTATTTAAAAATTTACCCAGTAGTTTTCCCCACTATTTTCATTGGTGGATGGTAAAAGTATTATTATTTCTCTCTTGTTTATGCTCAAATTAAGCTCAGAGAAGCTGAGATATTATATGATTAGTCAGTATGAAAACTGAGATTCAAGAACATCAGGCATATCAGCATACTGAACAGATCAGGTATTTGTTCAATTGCATTGGCTGTAGGTGTGGAGTGCTTTACCAAAGGGAATATAAAACAGCATCCCTTCTAGGGAATTACTAGTTTAGATCTCAGGATCTTGATGCCCAGGAAATTTAAAATTCCTCCTCTTTCATGCAAGGATTAAGGGTTAACAAATATTTTGGTGAACTAAAACCTTGGGCCAAATGGACACTCTAATGTCTGTCCCTATAATGTCCTTCTGTCAGAAATCTATTAGTGACCCAGTTCCTTCTATTTCCTGATCCAGGAAAATCTACTCTCAGTATCTCTCCTTGTAAACTGAATACCTGAAACTCCCAGGTGACAGTCATTTTATTTTATGGGGGAATGTGCTTTCCCTCAGAGCAAAGCCTACTCTGATCTGTGCTGACCTGTCTTTGGAAGAAGAGGAGACAAAAAACAAAAAACAAATCAAAACAAACAAATAAAAGCCAAAGAAACTCCAAAATAGAATGATTTGGTGTATCAGCTTATAGACGGTAACAGGTTGTTGTTGTTTGTTTTTCTGAAAAGAATCCATCCTTCTGACTCCAAATATATTAACATGTCTGAATGATGTTCCATATTTGTTCCCAAGTTTTTTAAGCTATTCACCTAATGATTGGTTACAACTTTGTTTCTATTTCTTCACAATTAAAAAAAAGTGCCACCATGACTCTTTTCTTGTATATATAGAACTTTTTTTTTAACCTCCTTAAGGTATATGTCTAGCAGTTGTTTATCTAGTTAGATCAACAGGTTTGGAGGTTTTAGTCAATGTTTAAAGAAAATCTCAAATACTTTTCCAGAAAAGTTGGGACAATCAATAGCCCAACCAATGGTTTGTTAGTATGCCTATCTTTCCACATTCCCTCCAACATTAACTAATCTCATCACTTTTTGATCTTAATCACTGTTATGGGTTGAAGTAAAAACCTAATAATTCTTTTTAATTTCCATTTCTTTTAAATTAATGTTTTAAGGATTTCATATTTCATATACTTTTAAATAGTTTTAATTCTTCCTGTGAGAAGTATGCATGTTCTTTGATAACACATGTGTATGTGTATATGTATCTGTATGTACAAATACATATGTGTGTATTAAATAGAAAATAAAATTGGTAAGATGCAAAATACTTTTTTCACTAGCAATTCCCTAGAATTCTATAACATTCTGTATTAACATATCAATTAAAAATGACTTCTGACAATAGTCATTTTTCATAACACACGAAATCTATCATACCATAAATACTGTATAGAAAATAAAATTTTAAAATCTAAAATAGTTTTTAACCAGAATCTTACCTTCTACTCTGTCAGATGGTGGTATAAGGGCATTGTACTGTATTATCTACTGCTGTAAACCTCTCTACCTTGGCTGCCCTCTGAAAACCAAGCCAGAAGTTTCTAGAAATTTAGTCACTGCTCTTGGAAGACACAGAGACTGGTGAGGTCTTGACAACACCTTAGAGCTTAAAGGACTCACACTATGTGGGACATAATTGCATGACAAAACTTGAGTTCTAAAAGCAAACAATGAAAATATGCAACAAATCTATGGAGAGTTTGTTACAGCGGTAAGGTGAAGTAGAACAATGCAGTGCCTAGTAAGATACCAGCTGCTCCACAAACTTGCATATGTTGTGCCTCTCATTTTTTTTCTACTGTGTATAGTCACAAATATGCAGTTGCCAATGAGAAAGTGAAAATGTGGTTACTAAAAAATCATGCAAATGCTTGCTTGACTTTGTAAAAGTTAAACATGCAAATGTTGAAGATTGACTATATATACACATATGCAGAATAGATTTTCATGTAATATTTTTGTGTTAGCTCATGTCTTGAATACCATACTTCTATCAGAGATATTTGATACAATATTTTTCTCTGTTCAACAGCTTCCTTTCTCATCCTAGTTGCATGTATTTTGTTCATATAAATACTTTTGAATGTCATGTAATCATAATCTATTTTGTGTTTTGTCATCATCTCTTTCCCTTCTTGGTTTAAGAACACTCCCCCTAATCATAGTTTTAAAAGGCCCTTTATCTTATTCTCTTCTGATTTTCTTTTAAATGATATGACTTTGAACATTTAACTTTTATTTTAGTTTTTAGGTTCTTATGACATAGGGAGTATAAGTAGTTGATGTAAACCAAATTTCCAGCAGACCACTTTCTAGTTTTCCCAATAGTTCTTGTCAAACATGGAGTTCTTTCCTAAGTATTGATTGTCTCTAGTTTATTGACAGTTGATCATCAAGTTCAATTGTTCCCTATCTAATCTGTTCCACTGGTTTACTTTTCTATTTGTTAAGGAAAACCAAGAAGCTGTGATTTTCAGTAGTAACTTTGAATAGGATATCTATTTCTACTTCTTTCTCCTGAATATTATTAACAATTTATATAGAAAGATCGACTACTTGTGGGGGTTTATTTTATATTCTACTACTTTATTTAAGGTGCTGATTGCCTTAATTCATTTTGACCAAAGTTTTTAAACTTCTTGTTCCACAGACTTTAAGATCACATAATCCACAGGTGCAACCAGGAAATGAACTATGACTTGGTGTTTTGTTTATTTTTTTTTAAATAGCTGAGTTTGTCAGTGGAACTGAGGGAAGGTTTCTGTTTTTTTCTCTCAACAGTCTTTCCTAGAGATGCATTCTAATAGCAAATCAATCTGTCCCAGGCAACTGTTTTGTTTTATCCGTTTTTAGGAGCATAGTCTTTCTTTGGGGAGCTTTAATACTGCCCAATTCTGTGGGTGTTCTGCCCAAATGAATATAAATTTTGATTGCTAAAACCTTGCAAGATATCATGGAGTTTATGTGCTAGATTTCCTTCTTAAGAACTATGCCTTAAATCCAAATCACTATGGTTTCCATGGATTGACCAGCAGGTCAGAGGCCAAGCCTTACTTGATCTTTGTTTGATGGTTCAGCATGAGTATAAATAGCAATTGTTTTTGTTTTATCCAGAAACCCTGAGGGTCTTCTGCTCCCAAACTGTTTTTTTTTTCTTGACTAGGTAAAAGAGGCTGTTCTTTCCCTCATTTCTTACCTATCCTTAATCAATGAAAGGGGGTAGCGTCAATTAAACTGAGACCTGTTAAAGACCTTAGCTTAAAAAAGCCAA